>NC_091952.1:103047651-103369317 GCF_031021105.1 Erythrolamprus reginae | reverse complement strand
TTCTGAGGTTGGTAAAATGAGGACCCAGATTGTGGGGCCAATTTGCTGGCTCTGTAAATCACTTTTGTAAAGCACTATGAAGCAGTATATAAGTCTAAGTGCTATTGCTATTAAGTTCCAAGCAGTATTAATATGAATATTCTCTATATGAAGGAAGGCTCACCCTCCTTCATCTTACAAAACCAAACTTTGTATTTGTCGTAGACTGGCTGCTACTACTTTGGCTGACTTCCTCATCTACAAACTAAACTGAGAGCCAAGTACTGCTATTAAAGTCTAGAGGAGAGAAATTAGAACTCTCTTTGTTCAGTGATTTGTTACCTGAGCGCATCCTCAGAGGTTTATTTAAAGAGCTTACATATTACATTTTCCCTTTCTCTTTCCTTCCCTCTTCATCATAAATTCAATTTAGCCAAACTTCCTTTCATTTCTGTCTCACTCTATTTTTTTTAGAACACACTATGTTTAAATGAGAGCCAGTTGAGTGTAGTGGTTAAAGCATCAGGCTAAATACTGGAAGATCATGAATTCTACTCCCACCTTAAGTACAAAGCCATCTGGGTGACTTTGGTCTAGTAGTCTCTTTCGCTCACTCTTAGGAAGTAAGCAAAGGCGAACCACTTCCAAAAAGTCCTTGCCAAGAAAACTGTGAGAATTGGACCCAATTGCACAGAATTGTGGAGAGGGATACTTTCTATAAACTCAAATGAAAATCAAAATCTATTTGTAACTTACCTGGACAATTTCTCTCATTGCAAACCTGCATCTGTACATCAGACCCATCACAGTAAGAACCATCAAATGATGGAGGAGGATTATTGCACAGCCTTATTCTGTTCTGAGAACCTTTGCCACAGGTCTCACTGCAAGATCCCCATGATAACCAGGAACTCCAGGCACCGTTAACTAGAAGCAAACAAAGTTAGTCCAAAAAGAAACTGCAAAAATAGAAAACAAAAATATACATATTGGAATGGATCATAGTGGCATCTGTGGGAAGGCTATTTGCATAATGTATGTGTGTAGGTGCGTGCACGTATGTGTGTGTGTGTGTGTGCATACATATACAGTATAACAGTTGCATAGGGGCCGAGAGGCAAAAAGGAAGCAGTATGTTCCCTCCCATATTTGGGTATGCCAGGGTGATTCGACAGAAAAAAACATATATAACTCTTCCTTGATACAAGGTGAGACAGGATGAGAACCTGTGGCTGAGATGTTAAAGCTACTGCCTTATAGACAGATTGTCCAGGTTCAAATCCTGATAAGGATATGGCTAGCAGATGAGAGCTAAATTGCATGAAATAGATATATACTAGATTCCCTTCATTTTCATTATCAGCAAAAATATGTTATACATAATAGAATATAGTTTGTCAGCTATAAAAATTAACTGCCTGGATGGCCCCTGGAGGCATGGACAGGCAAAAAGGAAGCAGTATGCTGCCTCCCATATTTGGGTATACCAGGGTGATTCAACAGAAGATAGATAGATAGATAGATAGATAGATAGATAGATAGAGAGAGAGAGAGAGAGAGAGAGAGAGAGAGAGACACAGACAGACAGACAGACAGACAGACAGACAGACAGACAGACAGACAGACAGACAGACAGACAGACAGACAGACAGACAGACAGACCAAGAATTTTGGAACATATTAGAAGATGAAAACAGCCTAAAACTAAACAAGAGCATTTTGAGCTCCTAGTATTACACATACAATTTAAGAGAATGACGGCGCCGGACTTACCCGGCAGCAGGCTTTGCTGGAGGGACCGGGAGACACCGGACCCTCATGGCGGCCGCCATCTTGGATCCCGAGCGAAGTCTCGCGTGATGAGACTTCGCTCGGGATTTTTCGGGTCTGAATGGCCCGGCTGCTGATTGGTCCGGGTGGGGCCTGCTTGCCCTATATAAGGGCGAGCAGGCCCGAGGTTCAGCCTTTTCACCCGGACAGCAGCCACGAGCAGACACTTGTTTGTTTGCTCGCGGTGGCCATTTTGAGTGCGGCCTCGTGTGCGGCCGCCATTTTAAGTGGCTAGTCAGAGCGAGATGGCTTTTTCGAGGCTGTGGCCCAGGCCGGATGGCGTTTGGGCGGCAGGAGTGGTCAGTGGAGCCGGCATCGGCCGGTCTCCGCTCTGGTTTGGAGCCTTAGTCGCCCCGGTGGTCGGGGGTCTTGGGGGGCTTCCTTTCGGCGGCAGTGGTCCCTGGGGGGGGTGGCCCTGTTTCTAAAGGGCCTAGGTATAAAGCGGTGGGCAGTGAGGCCTTGCTGCCACCGCTAGGGAGGGGGGGCGGATTGGCCCGTAGGGGTGCAGTGGTTGGGCCTGCCGGGTAGGACAGGCCTTGCTTGGTGCTGTAGGCCCCTTGGGGGTTGTTTCCCCCCCCCCGTTTTTCTTCTCTTGTTTATAAAAAATAATAATAAAAAACAAAAAACAAAACAGAAATCAGAAGACTTAGTCCCATGGCCCCTAAGAAGAGGCAACCTCGGGCCCCCGCGGCTCAACCTGTGGTGCGGCCTAGGAGGGCTCCTAGGCCTTCTGCCCGGGCTCGGGCTAGCGCAGAGGGCCCCCTGGGGGTGGTCCCGTCTGAGGGGGTGGTGGGGTTCATGCCTGCGCCTCCTCACACCGAGGTTTCTCCTTCTCTCTCCTGGGCCAGGGTCTTGGAGAGGCTCGATGAGCTGGAGCGGTGGCAGTCAGGAGTGGGCCCGGAGGGGCTTCCCATGACTGCATCCACGGCATGGGGCAGTGACCCTGAAGAGGAACCAGCCCAGGATGGGCAGATGGCCCACACCGCGCAGATGGCCAATACCGGGCAGAGGGCCCATACCGGGCAGACGGCCCAGACTGGGCAGATGGCCCAGTCGGGGGAGTGGTCATCATTCCAGGGCCCAGCTAGGATGGGCCCCCCATGGAGGGCTTCCACCCCTTATGGGGCAGGTGAGGTTGCACCACACGCAGGCACTACACCGCTCCTCCCCGTGCAGGGTCCCGGGTTTATCCCGCCTGCATTGGGGAGTGGCAATAGCTTGCTGGGGGCTACTGCGGGCACATGTGGGCAGGTTTGGTCCCCGCCGGCTCCGCCGGTAGTAGCGTCAGGAGTACCTTTCCCACCTGGGGCAGGGGCGGGGGGTTGGATCCCTCCTCCGCCGGCCATTATGCCACCGCCCCCTTTGGTGTACCCACCGGGGCTTGGAGTGCTGGGGATGGGGGCCACCACGGTGTGGGACCCGTTCGCCAGCATCAAGCCTGTGGCTATCCCTTGTGGGTTGCCCGCTACACCATTGGGCTATCATCTCCACCCATCGGTGAAGGAAGCGATTTGGCGGGGGGAATACGTGGACCTTTTCTCCCTTTTAAATAGGGAGGTCCCCAAGCAGGACAAAGATGTCGTGCCCGGGGAAAAGGTGAAGAAAACGAAAGTCACGAAGTGTTTCAGCTCTTGGCTGTATGCTTTTTTGACTTTCGCTTCGGTGGTGATTCAGAGGCAGCCGGGTAGGGCCGCTGCCTTGCTGAAATACATAGATTTAATAGCGCGAGCCCACTTTGAGTACGCAGGTACGATCTGGAGGCACTACGATAAGGGGTTTAGGATGCGCATCGCCCATGACCCCTACTTGCCCTGGGATATGGTGGTCCCAGATCTTTGGTTTCAGGCCACTCATATGTCCGGTAAGGAAGGATGTGATAGGACCGACAGCGGTCATTTTATGGAAGAGGAGCCCGTGACTCCCGCGCCGGCCAAGGACGCGGTGGGGGGAGCAGGGAAGGGGGCCTCCCCGGCGTGCCATGAGTTCGCCGCAAAAGGGGCGTGTTTTCGTCCCTTTTGCAGGTTTTGGCACGCGTGTGGGAATTGTGGGGGGAACCATTCCTCAGCCGTGTGTCCCCGCCCCAAGTGGGGGGCGGAAAAGAAGGGCGGGGGCCCCCAAAGCCTCCCCCGCCTGTTGGGGGTTGGTTGAGGGTTGGTTGGGTGACTACCACCCTCGCTCGAGAGCGGCTGCTCTCTTGCTAGGATTCTCGAAGGGATTTAGGATCCCTTACATGGGTGTTAGGAGGGCCTTCATGTCTGACAACCTCAGGTCGGTTGTTGGTCATGAAGACATTGTTAGGGACAAGGAGGTGGCCGAGGGCAGGGTCCTCGGGTCCTTCTCGGAGCTGCCCTTCCTGGATCTTCGTGTGTCTCCCTTAGGTGTGGTCCCCAAAAAGGCGAGTGGTGAATTTAGGTTGATTCACCATTTGTCTTTTCCAAAAGGGGAGTCAGTGAATGACTTCATTCCTGACGAGCTTTGTTCGGTCCGGTATGCATCCTTTGATGCAGCCGTGACTATGGTTAGGAAGTGTGGGATAGGAGCCCTTATGGGTAAATGCGACATTAAGTCGGCATTCCGGCTCCTCCCCATTCACCCAGATGACTTTGAGCTGTTGGGCTTCCATTTTGAGGGTGGTTATTACGTGGACAGAGCCTTGCCTATGGGTTGCTCTGTCTCGTGCTCTCTTTTCGAGAGTTTTAGCACCTTTTTGGAATGGGCGCTCATGAGGCATAGTGGTCTGGGTACGGTCGTTCACTACCTTGATGATTTCTTGTTGGCGGGGCCTGCGCATTCGGAGCAATGTTTTGCTCTAATGCGGGGCTTCGAAGCCCTTTGTGCTCAGTTGGGGGTGCCTTTAGCCTCTGAGAAGACCGAAGGCCCCGCCACCAGGATTACCTTTCTGGGTATTGAATTGGACTCAGAGGAGCAATCTTCTAGATTGCCCCTGGAGAAGTTGCTCAAGATCAGAAGAAAGCTCGATGAGGTTCTGGGCTGCCGGAAGGTTACCCTACGGCAGCTTCAGGAATTGGCAGGGATTCTTAATTTTGCCTGTCGGGTGGTTGTTCCCAGCAGAGCTTTTTCGAGACGATTGTACAACGCGATGTGGGGGCTTCGTTTGCCCCATCATCGTACCCGCCTCTGCGCAGGGGTCAGGGCTGACCTCTGCGTGTGGCGGGATTTCTTGGATAGGTTTAATGGTTTGTCTTTTTGGAGGCACGAGCTTCTTTTGGAAGCTGAGTTGCAGCTCTGCTCCGATGCTGCGGGGACTTGTGGTTTCGGGGTAGTGTTAGGTGACCAGTGGTGCTGGTCGGCGTGGCCTCCGGAATGGAGTGCCTCTTCATTGGTTAAGGACCTTACGTTCTTGGAGCTCTTCCCCTTAGTAGTGGCATTAGAGCTTTGGGGGGAGCAGTTTAGGGACAAGACTGTGCACTTTTGGTGTGATAACCTAGCGGTTGTCCATGTTGTGAATGCCCTGTCCTCTAGGAGTGACAGGGTCATGCGGCTTGTCCGCCATTTTGTGCACAGGTCCTTGTCCCTAAACACGTTGTTTTTGGCTAGGCATGTCCCCGGGTTGGATAACGGGGTCGCTGATGCCTTGTCCCGTGGTCAGCTGTCCAGGTTTCGGACCCTGGGCCCGTGGGCCCGTGAGTTGCCAGAAGCGTTTCCCGGCCACCTCTGGAGTCTTGGTTGGGCTCCCGAGCGGTGGAGAGACGAGGCATCCAGGGCTGTCTCCCTATCTGTAGCGCACGGCACCCTGCGGGCATACCAGCGTGCTGGTAGGGAGTTTGGGGATTTCAGGCAGGGCAGGGGTTCCCCACTTTGGCCTGTCCCTGTAGAGCGCCTGGCCGTGGTTTGCGTCCAGCTTAGACAGCGTGGCCTGTCAGTTAGGACTATTAGGTCCAGGTTAGCCGGCCTCGCCTTTTTGTCCAAGGCGGGGGGGGGGGTTTGCGGATTTTTCAGGTGACTTCTGCATCAGGAAGATGCTGGAAGGCAGGATGAGGGAGCAAGCGGGGGCCCCTGGTGACACTCGTCGGGCTCTGACGGTGGAGCGGCTGTCTTTGATTAGAGGGGTTTTTGACAGTCTGTGTGCCTCCTTGTATGAGGCCCGTCTTTTTTAGGGCAGCGACTGGTGTCATGTTTTTTGGGGCCCTCAGGTCAGCGAGGCCATGCGTCGTCTCAGGCTGACATTCTGCTCCGGGCCTTCCAGAATGCTGATCTGGCCTTTAGACAAGGGGGGGTATCCCTTGTAGTAAGGCAGTCTAAGACGGATCAGCTACACAGAGGGGTTAGTATCCAGCTTAGTGCGGCCGCCGACCAGTCGGTGTGTCCGGTGGCCGCCCTACAGCTTTATTGTAGCTTACGGGGGTCGGGGCAGGGGTACCTCTTTAGGCATTGGGTCGGTACCCCTCTGACCCGTTACCAAGTTTGGGTGTTAGTGTCCAGGGCAATGGCCCAGGTAGGTATGGATCCCGCCGGTTATGGAACGCATTCGTTCCGTATCGGCGCCGCCACTAGCGCGGCACTTTCTGGTTTCCCAGCCCATCGGATTCAGCGGCATATTTGGGTTATGTTAGGCCCGCTGTAGATCCTAGGCAGGGCTTAGGCTGGGTAACCTCTCTGTGTGTGTCCTCTTGCAGGTCCCCAGGCTAATGCGAAACCGACGGCGCTGCTGTGTGGCCACGGCATGATATTTTGGGCCGGCCACTCAGCTGCCAGGAGCGCCATCGGGACCCAGTTGTCCTTGGGGCGGTGGGTCAAGGTTGCCTGGACGGGCCGGAGAGGTATGCGGTGGGAGGGTCTCCTACCGGCGTTGCTGGGCAGTCAGCATTCTGTGGCTGTGCTTGGCAGTACTGGGCGGGCGGCTACCCAGGGTCGTGCCCAGTTGGGTCTGGGTGGGCAGCATCCCGTGGCCGCACCCAGATGGCGGGTATTGCACCTCGGGGGCAATGACCTTTGCATTCTGGGAGGCCTGGCGCTGATCATCCAGGCGCGCGAAGACCTGCGAAGGCTTCGTGCAGAGTGGCCCGCCACGCAAGTGGTGTGGTCAGAGATCCTACCTAGGATCGTTGGGAGGGCCGCCACTTCCCTTAGGGCCATTCACCGGGCTAGATGTAGAGTGAATAGGGCCCTGGGTAAAACAGTTAGGGAATTAGGTGGGGTTGTAGTGGCCCATCCCCTCATCACCATAGACCGGCCATGGCTTTACCGGGCCGACGGCGTTCACCTGCAGAACAGGGGAACGCCATTTTCTTACAGGACCTGCAGCGGTCTCTGCGTGAGCTGGCGCAGCTAGAGGGGGGAGTCGGGGGGCCAAGATAGAGATCTGACCCCTGCTCCGTGGCAGGTTAGGGGCGGAAAACTGGGGGGTGGTTTAGCAACCGCGCGTTCTCCCTTGGGCATCTTTGGGGATGATTGACAGGTTCTCTGCAAGCTCATGGAGGGAGCGACTGCCTGAGCAGCTGGGGGGAACCTGTCTTTGGGTCCTGCACCTTTAAATTCCCGGATTGGGGTTAGCCGGTGGGACCCCCCTCATGCAAAGCATGGCAGGGTCGCAGGTAATGGAGTGGTCCCTCACCTAGACTTGCATCGAGATACGCCCATGAGTTGCCCAGGAAGTTTTTTGCTCTAACGTCATTTCCGCCCCGGAAGTATTTGTTTGACCCTGCAGGTCCAGTTCCGGGTCATAGTTGATTATGCTAATATATGCAAATTTAATGAATAAATTATGCAAATTTATGTTAATAAAAATGACCCAGTTTAAATCCAGCTCTTGTGTCCGTGTCGTTACTCCGTCTCTCCAGCAAATCAAAGTTCTCATTAAGATGAAAAGGAGAAAAAATTACAAAGGCAGACATGGGGGGGGGGGGAATGTATATGATCACAAACTTTGGATCCAACCATTTCACATTTGGTTTTCTAATAGGAACTTCTAATTTTATGAATGTATTAACTGCATATAGTACTTTTCAGAATAGAAATACTCATGGCAGTTTACGACCTAATATCTGAAAATGTTAAACGAAGAACAGCAATCCAAAATGAATCTCAAAACAGATGATGAAAATGTTGTAGAGTAAAATCTTTTCAAAATCTTTTTAATTTTTCATCTTTTTAAAGTCAATTTCAATGTTTACACTGGAACAGATAAGTAGATATGTTTTACAAATGAGGAAGAAAAAGAAATTTTATGTCAAGCATATGACTAAATTATTTCTTACCTGGGCAGGGCCTTATGTTGCACAAAACTGTCTCCCCTGCATTGCCTTCACAAGGTCTTCCACTGTGTTGAGCTGGAGGGTTGCTACAACTTCTGGTTCTGGTTTTATTGCCTTGCCCACAGGTTTTAGAGCATTCTTCCCAAGACCCCCATTCAGACCAGTTTCCATCCACTAAACAGCATCCACAATTTATTTTCAGTTACTCATGTGCACTGAAATGATCGATAACTTCGTAATTACAGTAATAAAAGATTCAATGGACTGGTGGCATAGATTAAATAGCAACATTGGCCATGATTCAGTATTTTCATAGTGCATCCTCTTGATCAAATCAAAGAAACTCAACATAGTTGTGGTTGCTAAACAGTTTGTGAATTTGGAAGAAAGTCCCAAGGGCACAAGAGGAATTTCCTTTAAATAACTTCTTTATTTGTTTGTTTGTTTGTTTGTTTGTTTGTTTGTTTGTTTGTTTGCTTGCTTGCTTACTTATTTATTTATTTAT
This sequence comes from Erythrolamprus reginae, assembly GCF_031021105.1. Classification (NCBI taxonomy): domain Eukaryota; kingdom Metazoa; phylum Chordata; class Lepidosauria; order Squamata; family Dipsadidae; genus Erythrolamprus; species Erythrolamprus reginae. Next base: position 103,360,788 of record NC_091952.1, on the reverse strand, counting down.
TAGATTTGTATGCTGCCCCTCTCCATAGACTCGGAGCGGCTCACAACACAATAAAACAGTTCATGACAAATCTAATAATTTACAATTTAAAATTTAAAATAGTTAAAAAAAACCATTTTTAAGCAGACATACCTACAAACATACCATACATAAATTATATAGGCCTGGGGGAGATATCTCAGTTCCCCCATGCCTGACGACAAAGATGGGTTTTAAGGAGTTTACGAAAGGCAAGGAGGGTAGGGGCAGTTCTAATCTCTGGGGGGAGCTGGTTCTAGAGAGTCAGGGCCACCACAGAGAAGGCTCTTCCCCTGGGGCCCGCCAACCGACATTGTTTAGTTGACAGGACCCGGAGAAGGCCCACTCTGTGGGACCTAATCGGTCGCTGGGATTCGTGCAAGGATGAATGCTAGGGGATAACATAATGTATCAATTATTCATGAGTAATAAAGAAATAATAGCACTGAACCATGGTAGAGGTATCCCTCAAGCATTTATGGTATCTTCAGATTTATAAGATAATCAATGTGAATAAACAAAAGATGAGCATTTACCTGGACACAACTTGCTCTGACAGCTACGTGTTTCATAATCAGTCTCCACACAGCTTCGTCCACCATTAGCAGGAAAGGGATTGTTGCATAGACGAATCCTTTTTTGGACACCTGGGCCACATGTTACACTGCATGGTTGCCAGTCAAGCCATTGAGAAAACCCACCGTGCACTGCAATGGAATAAATTGCATTAATTTAGTCAATACTCATTTTAGAACCTATACACACATGCAGTCTTTAAAAAAATCAAAAGGTTGTCCTGCCATTAATCTAAAACAATTTTGTTGTGAATTATGATAACTAAATATTGAATAAAGACTTGGCTGGAAATGATTCAAAAGAATTAGCAATTGTTGTTCTTGGCTTCTGAGAAATCAGAAAAACTCTCGTTTTCATTATCCTGTGCGGAACGAAAAATGGTCTATAGGCTTACCTCCAATATCTAAAGATATTATTCTATCTACATAATTAAAGCAATTAAACTAATGGATGGATTAAAGTATGTCTCCCAACTTCCTTTTATCAATGTTTTGAAAAAACTGATAAGATAGAAGAAAGTTAAAAAAGAATGATCAAAATAATACTGGGGCCTTAGTCTACAACAATTTTGTTGTGAATTATGACAACCAAATGTTGAATAAAGAAAGAACAAAGAGAGAGAGAGAGAGAGAATATAATACATGAGTAATTTCTTGGTATTCATTTACTTACTACATAATTAATTCTGTAGATTCTGATCAGTTCACAATCTGACATCTACTTCTTTATTTCATCTTTTACTACTTTGAGTGTTAACAGATCACAATATGACACAGTAATAACTGGCAGCCTGGTTCACTACTAACCTTCAAAAGGCCGGAATATCTGCAAATCTGTTCTACAGCATTGGAGCAATCCAGCAGTGGGCTGCTCCTGGTTTAGACCGGTTCTTAGAATTGACAGCACCAGCGGTGGGAGGCTCCGCCCACTGCCCTGGGACACTTCTGCACATGAGCAGAAGTGTCACATGCATATGCACGTGAACCAATAGTAAAGGGTTTTAGAACCCACTACTGGAGCAACCATACCAAAGATCTGGCTCCAAGTCCAGTTTTTTTCTACTTCTAGGGAAAGCATTGGAACCTTAAGTATCAGCTGAACTCAATGCCATCAAAGAAAGGGAAGAATCATTTTGAAGGATTCAGCCCTTAAACCAACATTATTCTGTTTCTCAGGCTTCTAATAATTGAGGTACACTTTGCTTTAATAAAAATTGCTGAATTGTTCAGTTTTATTCTTCACACTTTAGTCTTAAACCCCAATAATTTGTTTCTAAAGGATGCACAAAGAAGAATGGCTTGTCCTTAGAAACCATACCTTGAGAATAACTGAGGACAGCTTGTAGAACCTCTGCGTCTAGCATATGTACAGATATATTTTTAAAAAATCTGCCTTCCCTTACTTCCAGTGTTGGGCTACCAAACGTTTTACTACCATGCCGTGGGCGTGACTTATGCATTTTGTTTCAACATCTTTCAGTGCAAATTGGGTGCTCTGGGGTGGAGCTCCAAATTTTGCTACCGGAACTGTGTTCCGGACCGTTCCCATAGGAACCCATCACTCTTTACTTCCCATAAAACTTAAATTTAAAAAGTGATGCAGAGATGTAAAATTAATCTTTTCCAGTAAGTACAAATTTAGATCTTATAGGAGATTTTCAGGTTTCAATTAATATAATTTCTAAAAGCACAGCAACAGTTCTCTCTTTTGACAGGAGTATGTCTCAGTAGACAACTTTAGTAAGTAAGAGCTATAAGTATAAATATAGTAGTGACATATCTTGATTTCTTTTTTACTTGAAAATGCAGATTGATTAACTACAAAGCCTCAACACTAACCCTGTACAATGAATGGCGCTTTGACAAGGACAGAACCCATGAGATTTCTAGCTACACATTCATATTCAGAAGTATCCTCTTTACGAGCCACTGCAATACGCAGAGAGCCATTCGTCAAAACAGTCATTCGGTCTTGATTCAGAATAGGCCAGCCTTGACGAGACCATTCAATAGTTGGATGAGGTTCTCCTTCTGCTTGGCAGTTCAGCATTGCTGTGGTTCCAGCATCAACAATGATCTCTCCTGGCTCAGTTTTAATAACAGGCGCACCTAAGAGAAACAAAATATTCCTGGGTTGGCTGGGAGTCTGTGATAAATCAGTAAAAGTAGAGCTCGCTCCTTTTTAACACTTCTCCATAATCTGTTCAATGTTATAATACAGCACTATTTCCATTTTTCTTATTTAAATAGCTCTGTAGTTTACACATTTTCATTTACTGACCTGTTTTCATTTCTTAATGGCCATAAGTGGCATCTTTGCTATTATATCAAATCCAACCTAAGGTAAGTGAGAGACTGTGAGTAAGGGATGGGTAATCCATAGCTGGCATCTGTAACCTTTTTATGCCTCAAAAGCCTCCAGGGATTATTTTGCAAAATGTTCAACAGCAAATTATGGAATATTGGAAGGTAATTTTTGCTTTTACCAACAGGAAACAAATGAAATAAAGTGTGGCTAAATCAGGAAAGAAAGAGAAAACTTTAACAGGAGAATGATAGAAAAATAGTCCTGAAGATGAAATTTGTACTAATGAAGTGCAACCCACTGTTCAAACTATTCACCTATAAAAGAAAATATTTGGCTGAGAAAGACATACACGGCTTATCATTTGCTTGTCATTCATGATTCTTGACATAATATTCAGGGATGGGCATACAGACTCCTACTCAGCACAAAATTGAAAAGGATTTTTCAAGTGTTCCAAACAAGTATTTGAACATCTTAAGGTATATTAACTTACTATGTAATGTAAGAGAGACACGATGTTCAACCACACCAGCATCATTTGCAGCTATACATATATATTCTGCAGCATCTTCATTCTGGGGGGACAAAAACCCACAAATGATTGTTCCAACTGGGACTGACTATATTAAACAAGATCTTATGAATCTGCAGAATTTAAGTGAAATTATTTATTGTAGGTAAATATTGTTAATTTAATGATATGATATACATTATTTTAAATAACTTTTTTTTTTAGTGTGTGGATTTTATTAAAAGAAAACTACATGTTTACATATGATCCAATTTCCAATGGATATGTTGACTAGAAACTTTAGGAATCTGTAGTTCAGGCAAGATTGTTTTACAGTGTGCCAGGGGAGGGTTCCTCCTGGTTTGGACTGGATCACCTGAACCAGTAGTGACCTGCTGGTGATGCCACTGAACTGGATTGACCGGTACTGATCAATGGGCACCGCCATCTTTTTTATGATTTTTAAAAACATTTTTTACTCTTTTGAAGTATTTTTCTATTCTGCAGGTTGTAAAAGGGCCCTCCCACCTGCCCCCAGGTCTACAATGAGCTTTATTCCTCAGCTATGTTTCGGGCTGATTCTAGCTACAGAGCATGAGCAGATGTAAAATTGCATGAAGGAATGTGCGTGTGTACATGAGCAGAGCACACACATAAAAAACATTGTGATGCAAACTGGTGGCGAAGGTAAGTGGAATCCATCCCTGCAGCGTGCCAATATGGAAGGGTAGCCTGATAGCTTAGAAATAAAATAAAGATATTTGTAATGCTATGCTCTTTGGGAATTCTCTCTATATGTGCTGTAAATATGACTTCCATATTTCCAGGCCATAATTCTTATCTTTTGACCTGCATTGGAAGTTGTAATTCTGTTGTATCTAGGAAAGGTTAGGAAAATCGGGAACCATACACATTACATGCAAGCAAAAATATTTTAGAATACAATATATAGAAAAGAGAAAAGAAAAAGAGCATCTGTAAAAGTTCAAGTTGTATTTATATTGCTTAATAGAAGCATAAAGATAAATGGAATAATCGTAGCAAGACATCTTGCTGGTAGAAGATGGATACTATCATTTTTAATTAAATCCAATTGTTGCATTAGTTCAGAGCTAACTCACTACTGTGCCATAGATGGCAAGGGATCCATTGCTAAGTTGTCTGATTCGATTGCTGATCAAAGTGCCAACTCCTTTTCTACTCCACTGAATAGTTGGAGGAGGGTCTCCTGTGACTTCACAGTTGAGAATGGCATTGCCACCCAAGGGTTCGATCCAACTGGAATGATAATCTCCCATGAATACCGGAGGTTCTGAATTTCAAAATAATAAGTATAATCAATTAAGTAGAAAATAAAAATCTGAAGAAACTTGAAACCCACAATATTGAGGAAACATTACGGGGATCTGAAACATGACCCATAAATATATGTCATAACCCATGAGATTTAGCCATCATATTTTTCTAGGCATTTCTACTATTTTTGCACTGCATCATTTGCATAGTAAAACAATTTGCTAATTACAATATGTACCCAATTTTATTTTAACCCAAATCAGAAACATACATTTTCATTCTACCTATCAATCATAATGAAATGCTTTATTTTTGTAAGGTGAATATTTTTATTGCCGTTATTCCTCCTTGCCATGCATTATATTGTAGTTAGATGTAATATGAAAGCAGAAAATTGTGAAACAAGGCCAAAATCTATTAGCAATACACACCTTTCACATATACAGATCCAAGAGCCTTGATAGAACCAACTAGGTTTTCTGCCATACACACATAGGTTCCTGAATCCTCCTTAGACACTCTTTCAATAACAAGTTTACTCAATCCATTTACTCCATCATATTGGGCTAGCCGAACAAGAGAAGTGGGGAAAAATCAACATAAATTAAAAAATCTTCTAAATTTATTTTATTCATTAAAAGATGTTTTAAAGACATAGTGACTATTTCCTATAATTGACTTTGCTTTGCAGTAAAAAGCAAAGCACAAAATGTAGAGACAAATGGGAAGCCATATTGTCTTCTTGTCTCATGTTCCGCTCATAATGTAGCTAGTGATGCGGTCCCATACCCTAACCAGTAGCATAGGTAAGAGAAACCCACTACTGAGCTAGTCCCGAACTTACAACCACAATGGAGCCCAAAATGTCTGTTGCTAAGCAAGATAGTTTTTAAGTGAGTTTCCCCCCATTTTATGAGGTACTGTATTTCCTTTCTTAGCCCAACTGTTAAGGGAATCGCTGCAGTTGTTAAATTAGGAACATGGTTGTTAAGTGAATATGGCTTCCCCACTGACTGCTTGTCAGAAGGTGACAAAAGATGACCACATGATCCTGGGATGTTGCAACTGTCATAAATATATGCTATTCGCCAAGCATCCAAATGTTGATCACATGACCATAGGAATGTTGCAAGAGTTGTAAGTATGAAAAACAGTCGTCAGTCACTTTTTCAGTGATGTCATATTTTCAAATGGTCACTAAACAAATGGTTGTAAGTGGAGGATTACTTGTAAATGTTTTATTATGGAACTTTCTGCTGATTGTTTTTCAGCTTCTAGTCAAATATGCCTCTAAACAAAACCATATTTAGGAAACTAAGGAATTTGGTAGTTAGAGTTAAGCCAGCATTTAATGGCTTTAAGTATTTGATAGGTATTTGATGTTTTAGTAATACTTTTTATAGCTGTAGATTAAAGTAAAAGAAATGTGTTTCTCTAGTCCCAAAGCTACAGATTAAACCTAAAAAATAATATAGGCAAACAAGGCGTATGACCCTGTAATAAAACTTCTAAAAGGCTAAGCTCAAAGCACCAAGGACCCCACAGTTCAAATCTGAGCTGCAAATATTATCTTCTATCAATACCAGAAATAAATGTTTGTTTAAGGGCACTAGGGATTTCTCATGGGTTTCCTCCTTAGGTCACCAAGACAACTTATTTTCGGAGAGGGGTGGCATACAAATCTAATAAATCTTAATCTTATTTTGCAAATGACATTGCTCACCAAGGAAAGAAAGGGAAGGGAAGGAAAGGAAAGGAAAAGAAGGGAAGAGAGAGAGAAAGAGAGAAAGAAAGAAAGAAAAAGAAAGAAAGAAAAAGAAAGAAAGAAAGAAAGAAAGAAAGAAAGAAAGAAAGAAGGAGGGTAGGAGGGAGGGAAGGAAGGAAGGAAGGAGGAAGGATCAGAATAGAAATTAAATTCTGATTTACCTCCCACATCCTTTGTACTTTGTTATTGGCCAGGTTGAGTTGAGTTGGTTAAATTGAATTGGTTGAATGTGCTCTTGTGCAATTACATGTACATTCTATACAGTGTATTTCAGATTTGCAGATGGTAAAAAGAAATCCAAAGGCTATCTTTACATTGTGTGTGCTTGCTGGAGGGGATGATTTTCAATCTGAAAGAACATGCTCTACATCCAATTTCACAGGTTAACATTTACTATAGTTTGCTGGATTAACTCACCTGGTATAATATTATTGTTAAATGTCCATTTAATGTTGGGTACAGGGACTCCTGTTGCTTTACAAGTTAATTGCAATTGTTCTCCTTTGTTTAAAGCTATATCTCCAGGGAGTTCAGTAAAAGCTGGGAGCACATAAACTGTTAAACTGACAGTATGGGTGTCTTCACCAGCCACATTGCTAGCAATACAGGTGTAGCTCCCAGAATCTTCCGGCTAAATAGAGAAGGAAAATAATTTTATATTCATAGAACATATTAAGCAAAAAATCAAAATCAAAATATATATTTATAACAGCTATTTGTATACTAAGCGGAGAACCTCAGAAGCTATTTTAATAATAATGGTAGGCGGATTTGAATCATCAAGGATGCAAATGACCAGCTATATGCCAGGGATAGAAAACCTTCCATTCCCCACTATCCTGTCAGAGGTGAAGAAGCGTCTTGGGTGAGAAGTGAAATGTCTTCAAAGAACAAAACAAGAAAGTTCAGTTGCCATAGATAAATAAAGCTGCTAACTATTTGCTTTCAATCATTTTTTTCAATGCATGTTAATTTTCCCCGTTATCACCCTCTGCCTTATAAAGTTATCCATTGAAGAAAGGATATATTTAGTTCTGTACAACTTTGATGGCCAAGACAATAAAGGAAGTTCTGATCCTCATTCCTATCTTTCCTAAGCATGCTGTTTAGAATAGAAAAACAGAGTTATAGGGGATCTTGGAGGTCTTCTACTCTAGGCAGAAAACCCTATACCAGTGATGGTGAACCTATGGCATGGGTGCCGCAGGTGGCATGCGGAGCCATATCTGCTGGCATGTGAGTCATTGCCCTAGCTCAGGGGTAGGCAAAGTTGGCTCTTCTATGACATGTGGACTTCAACTCCCAGAATTTCTTAGCTAGCATGATTGTCTCAGAAATTCGGGAAGTTGAAGTCCACAAGTCATAGAAGAGCCAACTTTGCCTAACCCTGCCCTAGCTCAACTCCAACATGCATGTGTGTGTGGGCCAGCTGATTTTTGGCTTGCACAGAGGCTCTCGAAGGGCATTTTTGGCTTCCAGAGAGTCTCTGAGGGGAAGGGGAACGGCATTTTTACCCTCCCATAGCTCTAGGGAAACCTTTGGAGCCTGGGGGAGGGCAAAATATGAGCCTACTGGGTCCACCAGAAGTTGGGAAACAGGCCATTTCTGGCCTCCAGAGGGCCTCCGGGAGGTGGGGGAACTGTTTTCGCCCTCCCCAGGCATTGAGTTCTGGGTGTGGGCACTCACGCATGTGCGATAGCACGCATGCACCCTCTTTCAGCACCCAAGGAAAAAAAGGTTCACCATCACTGCCCTATACCATTTCAGACAAATGGCTATCCATTCTTTGTGGCAGCCTTTGAGATAATGGAACACTGCTATCATATTACTGCTAGTCCTTCTTTTAATCAAACTAGACATACCTAGTCCCAGCAACCATTCTTTATACGTTTTAGCCTCCAGTCTCCTAATCATCTTTGTTGCTCTTCTCTGCACTCTTTTCTAGAGTCTCAAAATCCTTTTTATATCATGGTGGCTAAAGCTGGATCCAGTATTCCAAGTGTGACCTTACCAAGACATTATAAAGTAGTTTAACTGAGGCTTACCTTAGCATTCTCTATAATGAAGTCTTTATATGGTACAGATCTGTGCTTAGCTAAAGGGCTTGTGTCATCTTTCTTCCAGGTCACCGATGGTGCTGGCATTCCATCAGCAACACAAGACAGAACTGCTTGTGAATTTTCAACAACCGTATAGTGGTTCTCAGCTGCATGGATCTTTGGTGGAACTGTGAGAAGTATTTTTTTTACAAACAAATATATTGCTTTTATTAAAATTAGGCATTTTGTATACTGTACTGTATGCATATGGATGTGAACATGTATCATCACAAAAGAGTTTTCAACATCATTTAGTAGATATTTGCACAGATGGTGACTGAGAATAATTTGTTTAATTTGAAGAAAGCAAAACTGTTGGAAATGCTGGCTAAACGTTCTGGATGGCTAAAGAAGGCTAAAAGATAGCTTCTCTCATATTTCTGTAGAATACTGGCTATAACAACACTGGAAAAATGTAATTTTAATAGGGAAATTTGGGAACTTGAGTTCATCAGTATCCAGTATTCAGAGGTCACATTTAGTATACTGCCACAAATAAAGAATTCTCCCCTTTTATAATAAATAATTAAATAATTCCATTATTCATTATTTTCAGGGTAAGATTAATACTCTTAAGCCATTATCATTATCATCATCATCAACATTATCATTAAAGTGATAGTTATATGTTTACCTGTGGAATGAAAAATTAAAAGCTAGCCAGTCATTTGACTTCTTCAATGTTCAATGTTCAATACTGCCACAAATAAAGAATTCTCCCCTTTTATAATAAATAATTAAATAATTCCATTATTCATTATTTTCAGGGTAAGATTAATACACTTAAGCCATTATCATTATCATGATAAATTCAAGTTTCCCAGGTTTAAATTTTACTTACCAAGGACGGTGAGTTCTATACTGGAATTGCTAGATCCAGCCACATTAGTAGCATTGCAAGTATAATGTCCAGTATCCGTAGGCTGAACAAAGGCAATCTGCAGTCCTCCTGTGCTGAGAACCCTTTGCCTCATGGACTCTGTGATTATATGCTCATTTTTTTGCCAGGCAATCACAGGAGATGGGTAGCCTTCAGCTTCACACAACAGGGTGATGGGTTTATCCACAACCACCACATATTCTCTGGGATGTGGTTTGATAACTGGAGGGACTGAAAAGTCATTGCTCAATTGAATTTCTGTTGGGAAAAAAACCCCTCAAACCCTAAACAACTTTACATATATACAAGTATATATACTGTATACCAGGGGCGAAATTCAGCAGGTTCTGACAGGTTCTGGAGAACTGGTAGTGGAAATTTTGAATAGTTCGGAGAACCAGTAGTGGAAATTTTGAGTAGTTCAGAAAATCAGCAAATAATATCTTTGGCTGGCTGAATGGGTGGGAATGGAGATTTTGCAATAACTTTCACCCAGGATGCGGAGGGAATAGGGATTTTTGCAGTATTCTTCTCCTGGTGGGGGTGGGAATGCAGATTTTGCAATTTCCTTCCCCTGCCATGCCCAAGCCACGCCCACCAAGCCACACCATGCCCATCAAGCCACACCTACAGAACCAGTAATTTTAAAAAATTGGATTTCACCATTGCTGTATACTTTTTTGTGTATACATTTTCCTTCAAATTGACCTATTTGAAATGTCATTTTATTCCTGGCAAACCATTTTAAATATCTGATGTTTTTAAGGAATAAGTTAGAGATCCTGTAGTATAAGTCCCCATGTTTAAAGATTTCCTTGGCCTGGTATCCAGCTGAGAGTAAATATTGGATTAGTAGCCTATTCTGTGCGATTACACATAAATGATGCTTTAGATACCCCCCCTTCCCCATTACCTACATCAGCTACTAAAATGATACATCTCTTTGGAACAGTTTCTAACCAAGGTTCAGTGAAAAGCACCTTCACATTGCGTCTAATGTTTTCTATGGTGGCATCAAACAACAAAGTTGTTGGCTGTGTACAAAACTTACCTTGAACTTTTAATTTGATCTTCCCAAGGGCAGTGCCTGCTGGATTCTGAGCAACGCACATGTAAGTTCCAGCATCTTCAATTGCAGCTTCAGCAATCTGAAGATTGCCATTGGGAAGCATCGTGTACCTATTTCCTAAAATACATAGAGTGTTCTAGATAAGTCAGAAAAAAGGATTAGATTAAATCCTAAACAGGATATATGAGGAATCAGAGAAGGAACTAAATTTTGAATCTTATATTGATGATAGATAGATAGATAGATAGATAGATAGATAGATAGATAGATAGATAGATGATAGATAGATGATGGATTGATAGATGATATATGATAGATAGATAGATAGATAGATAGATAGATAGATAGATAGATAGATAGATAGATAGATAGATAGATAGATACGGTAGATAAATAGATAGATAGATAGATAGATAGATAGATAGATAGATGATAGATAGATAGATAGATAGATAGATAGATAGATAGATAGATAGATAGATAGATAGATAGATAGATAGATAGATGATATAGATGAGTGATGGCGAACCTATGGCATGGGTGCCACAGGTGGCACGCAGAACCATATCTGCTGGCACATGAGCAGTTGCCCTAGCTCAGCTCCATCATGCACGTGTGTACTGGCCAGCTGATTTTTGGCTTGCACAGAGGCTCTGGGAGGACATTTTTGGCTTCCAGAGAGCCTCGGGGGGGATGGGGGAGGGTGTTTTTACCCTCCCCCTGGCTTCAGGGAAGCCTTTGGTGCCTGGGGAGGGTGAAACACTAGCCTATTGGGCCCACCAGAAGTTGGGAAACAGGCTGTTTCTGGACTCCATGGAGCCTCTGGGGGGAGGGAAGCTATTTTCACCCTCCCCAGGCATTGAATTATGGGTGTCAGCACTCGCGTATTCACGATAGCACACGCCCATATTCTTTCGGCACCCCAAGGAAAAAAAAGGTTCACTATCACTAATATAGATATAGCTAACCAAACTGTACATAGATACCCCTGGATAGATTAGCAGATAACATTCTGGTAAACTGATGGTTTGTTTTCAATGGTGGCAAGATAGCGAAGGAACTCAAAATATGACTAAATTTACAGAAATTCCTTTGGTCAGCAAAGTTACTTATCACATGTTGTAGTAATACAGAATGTAGTACAGATTCCCTTTCAATTACATGTTTGTCATTGCTCTGAAGGGAATTGAAAATTATGATTAAAACAAAATACCTGTTGTAATAACACTGACCCCTTCCTTCTGCCATGATATTACAGGATGAGGTGTGCCTAATACTTCACAGGGCAGGAGAACTGGATTGTTCAGAATAACATCTAATGCTCCAGGTTGCACTTGTATTGTTGGTGGTTCTAACAGGAACACAAAAAAGGAGCTAGTTAATGATCTAAAAAAACCCCCTCCTTATATAAATCATTTTCAGAGTTTAAAAAATAAATGTTGTGTGTGCTTCTATCAGACTAAAACCATTAAACTATAAATTGCAAAACCTAACTACCCAACATTCCACAACTAGCAACATAAAACTCCCCCCCCCAAGATTTCAAGGGTTTAAAATTAAGTTAAAACTAGCTTAAAATTAATTATTTAATTAACTAATTAATTTAAAATTATAAGCTAAGAGCAGATCTGAAAAATTTAATCACAATATTTTAGATGGAAGAATTTTCCTTTGTAATATAGAAAGCTGTAAATCAGGGGGGAAATAATTAAGATTTTTTTTAAATTTTATTTATTTGTCAAGCATATACAAGATAGTAGGTATTGGTATAAACATAAACATTAGCAAAGTAGGTACGGGTAAATTAGGCAATAGGACAGTAGGGCAGGGACGGTAGGTACAATGGTGCGCTTATGCATGACCCTTACAGACCTCTTAGGAATGGGGTGACTGTAGATAGTCTAAGGTTAAAGTTTTGGGGGCTTGGGGATGAAACCACAGAGTCAGATAGTGCATTCTATGCATTGATTACTCTGTTGCTGAAGTTGTAATTTCTGCAGTTGAGTTTGGAACAGTTTATGTTATTTCTGCAGTTGAGTTTGGAACAGTTTATGTGGTTGAAGCTGAAGAAACCATTAACAGGTAGGACATTGTGGTAAATGATTTTGTGAACTACATTTAGATCAGATCAAAAGTGACAAAGTTCTAGGCTATGTAAGCCCAAAATTTCAAGTCTGGTGGAATATCTATGATATGCTGATGTATAAACTTTGTTGATTTTTTACATGGAAGAAATAAAGAATACCCTTGCATTTTGGTAGTACAGATCTGCTAGGTTCTGTTCTGAATGTGTTGAAAGCTCTTAGATTTATGGTTGTATGGAAAAAAAGTCTATAACTAAGATAAGAAACATACAAATTCCCACCTCACCCTGAACATGAAGAGTGATGTGTTTATAGGCTGAGCCAGCAGAATTCCATGCAGTGCAAGTATATTTTCCTGCATGGTCTAATTGAGCAGCACTTATATCAATAGCACCTAAAGAGAAGAAATGAGAGACTTCCATTGATTATGATAAAAAGTGATTAGTGATCATTGGCAATTCTCAGGCAGTTTCAATACAATTCTAGGAAAAATAAAAGTAGTGGAAGCTTCCTAAATCAGTGCTACTCCGAGTCCTCGGAGAGGGGCAGCATACAAATCTAATAAATTATTATTATTATTATTATTATTATTATTATTATTATTATTATTATTATCTGAAAAATGAAATAGAAGATTGATGTTCTTTTAATCTTCTCTATTCTGCATTACATCCAAATTGAAAGATTTTACACTACATCACATCTAAATGGAACAGCATAAAGTATCATAATTCCAAGATGAGGATCATCACAGACTGGCAATGATTGGATATACAGTGGTACCTCTATTTACAAACTCAATTTGCTGTGTGACCAGGTTCTTAGTAGAAAAGTTTGTAAGAAGAAGCATTTTTTCCCATAGGAATCAATGTAAAAGCAAATAATATGTGCGATTGGAGAAAACACAGGGAGGGTGGAGGTCCTTTTTCCTCCCAGTACATTCCTAGAGAGGCCTCATGGAAGCTTCTACCCTCCTTTTCTGGCCCTGTTTCCTCCCACAAAATTCCTAGAGAGGTCCCATGAAGGCTTCTCCCCACTTTTTCTGGCCCTGTTTCCTCCCAGGAGATTTCTAGAGAGGACCCATGGAGACTTCTCCCTGCCTTTTCCGGTTACAGTCTAGGAGGCTCGGGTTTGTAAGTGGAAAATGGTTCTTCAGAAGAGGTAAAAAAAATCTTGAATACCCGATTCTTATCTAGAAAAGTTTGTAAGTAGAGGCGTTCTTAGGTAGAGGTACCACTGTATTAAGAGCTTACCTATTGTTGCAGTGAAATATGTCTCTGAGAAAACACCCAATTTCACGCAGCAGGCAAGAATGGCAAAACTTTTAACTCTCTGCTTTCCTCAACATTTTTTTCCCATTACAACACACACACCCATCACCATCACAACACATTTCTGTTCTGCTATATACAGTGATACCTTGTCTTACAAACTTAATTGGTTCCGGGAGGAGGTTCTTAAGGTGAAACATTTGTAAGATGAAACAATGTTTCCCATAGGAATCAATGGAAAAGCGATTAATGTGTGCAAGCCCAAAATTCACTCCTTTTGCCAGTTGAAGTGCCCATTTTTTGTGCTGCTGGGATTCCCCTGAGGCTCCCCTCCATGGGAAACCCCACCTCTGGACTTCTGTTGCCAGCGAAGCACCCATTTTGCACTGCTGGGATTCCCCTGCTGGGATTCCCCTGCAGCATCACAAAAACATGGAAGTCTGGAGGTGGGGTTTCCCATGGAGGGGAACCTCAAGGGAATCCCAGCAGTGCAAAAACAGGTGCTTCACTGGCAACAGAAGTCTGGCAGCAGGGCATCCAAGCGGCAGCAGTGAGTTTGTAAGGTGAAAATAGTTTGTAAGAAGAGGCAAAAAAAATCTTAAACCCCGGGTTTGTATCTCGAAAAGTTTGTATGACGAGGTGTTTGTAAGACGAGGTATCACTGTACTGTTTTCACAGCATGCCCAACCTGAAGACAGAATTCTAAAGCCATTTCCTCGAGAAGGAAGCTTTATTCCATTTTTAGTCCAAAGGATTGAAGGCACTGGAACACCTGATGCTGTGCAGGGGATGATTATGGGAGATGACTTGGTTATTAATAGATCTGTAACTTCATCTGCTATGGATGGTGGCACTAAAGTAAATGAAGAGAAATATTGGTATTAATCATCCATATTGTGATGATGTCTCCTTGAATGACCTTCAACTGCCAGAACACTAAAGAATATACCATATTATAATACTAACGTATTCACATTTGAATAAGCTTATAGTTTCTACATGAACAGAAAAGCAGATGGATCTCCTTGCTTCTTTTTTAAACTGCGAGATGATTAAAAAAATATTTTATGGAATGGATGAAGGACTGAAATATATGATACAAACAAAGCAGATATTAAAATAATGCAAAGATCTACCATACAATGTCTTATGGAATTATATTGATTGGATGTGTTTTCATTCTCTGTAAAATGAAAGATTTGCAGCAGAATGAATTTTCAAATCCCAGAATCCAGCATTGACATCTTTTAATTTAACAATCCTCACCTTTCCTCAGGGCTGGGTTCCATTTTTTAAAACTACCACTCTGTGGGTGTGGCTTAATTTTGTGGGCGTGGCCTAATTTGTAGGAGTGGCTTGACACTCATGTGACTGGGTGGGAATAGCTTGATGGCCATGTGACTGTGTAGGAGTGGCTTCTTGGTCATGTGACTCAGCAGGTGTGATTATTTACTCTTTACTTGCTAGGATCTCTGCTGTATGCTCCTTAATTCTTGACGAGTCTGAATGGCTGTTCTAAACCAGTACATAGAGTTAAAAACATTCATTGCACATGTAATGTTTGAGACATTCATCAAAAAAATGTTCCACTAGATGCAGACAACCAATTCTCAGCATTCCCCAGCACTCACCTGAAGTGCTGGGTCTTCAAAACTCCAAGGTAGAATGGGTCATCTGGATATTCAAGGACAAATTTGTAAAAAAAACCCAAAAGACTTGTGCAGCTTGAATCTGCTATGTTCAAAAAGAACATCGGATTTAAAAACATGTCGGTGCCCATGGCCTGGCACCGACCTATCTGGTTCCATGACGTCATTGTGACATCACTAGCAGGTCTCTACCAGTTCTATAGAACTGGTCCAAACCGGGAGGAACCCACCTTGCTTTTCCTTTTCTGTATTTTTTTTAATTTTGTTTTGAAATATGATTTTCATCATTAAAATAAAATTCTCTTTTCAAAACATCCTGGTAGATCAGCTTTACATTTTACAAGAACATATTCCAATGTTAGTATTTCACCTTCTACCATGAGACTAATGGTCCTTTGATCTTCACCAGCTTCGTTGGTTACTATACATTCATAGAGTGCAGAATCTTCTACAGTAGGAGAAAGGATCACTAGTGACCCTGAAGACAAAAGCCTAGAAGAAAGCACAAAAAGAAGTCATGCAGTTCAACACAGTGTTTGTCCCAAGAGATAAAATTTAGATACTGAGGTTAACAAAAAAAAAAAGGCAGTGGAGACATGGATTTTAGATATTATCATTTTAAAGATTTTTTTGCTTGAGGGAAACATAGATTCCCACCAATTTATTTGTGTGTATGTGTGTGAATCAAACTGAGATGCTAGGTTTGGATACTTGACTTGCAGACAGTCACTTCAGAATCAAATTGCTGTTGCCTAACACATAATTAATGAAAGTTTTGTTCTTCTAATAAATTGTGAAAAACAAGAAGCAAAAAGGGCTTTTATCCTAATTCTGTTTTTCAACCTGGTTGCAGGCAACTGGCGAAACCCTGTGTAGCTTCTCCTGGTGAAGATGGAAATAAAATAAATTGTCATCATACTGAAGTAGATGATGAGAGGTGATTTTCCTTCTCTCCCCCCTCAGTGGTTACTACAGGGTGAGAGCCTTTCTTTCTCTTACACACAATCTGCTGTATTCAATACTAGAGCTTGCTTCCTGGATTTGATGGGAGAAATTAGATGATTGCAACTCCTTGTAGCTGAAAAATCATGGACCTTTCATCTCTCCTGACCTGCAGGCATCTTGGTAAAGAAGCCTGGGACTTTTAAATTTCATTTTTTGAAATTTCACTTTTTATTTTAAATGTTAATTGGATGGCTGAATGCTGATTTATTTCCACCTCCTACTGGACTTCAACCCAACAGCTGCTCTTTCAGAAGGCTTTCCTTCTTGAAGAACATCCTACTCCACCTAAAGTATGTCTAGTGAAGGGCTGCCTGATGCCGGTGCTTCCAGTGCGCTCCTGGTGATGGGCGTGGGCATGTCCGGAGTTTGTGTGCACGCTGGCACTAGACTTGGCTTCTGTACATGTGCAGGAAGCAAAATCTTACACAAGGGTGCTCATACGTGCAAGATTTCACCAATTTTTGGTGTTTTAAGATTTAAGATTTATTAGATTTGTATGTCACCCCTCTCTGAAGATTCGGGGCAGCTCACAACAACAACAATACAATACATAAAATACAAATCCAATGGAGTTTAAAACGAGATTTAAAACCCATAGTATTAAAAGCAATCATTACTGCACAATCACATCATTCTCATATAGTACAGTCAGGAAAAAAGGTGGTGGTGGGGGAAGAGATAGTTATTCCCACCATGCCTGGTGACATCATCTTGCAGAAGGCGGGAAGGGTGGGGCAATTCGAATCTCCGGGGGGAGTTGATTCCAGAGGGCCGGGGTTGCCACAGAGAAGGCTCTTCCCCTGGGTCCCACCAAATGGCATTGTTTAGTTGATGGGACCCGGAGAAGGCCAACTCTGTGGGACCTGATTGGCTGCTGGGATTCGGGTGGCAGAAGGCAGTCCCGGAGGTATTCTGGTCTGATGCCATGTAGGGCTTTATAGGTCATTACTAACACTTTGAATTGTGACTGGAAACTGATCGGCAACCATTGCAGGATGCAGAGTGTTGGTGAAATGTGGGCAGATCTTGGAAGCCCCACAATAGCTCTGGCGGCCGCATTCTGCACGATCTGAAGTTTTCGAACACTTTTCAAAGGTAGCCCCACATAGAGAGCATTTCAATAGTCAAACCTCGAGGTGATGAGGGCAAGAGTGACTGTGAGCAGTGACCTCCGGTCCAAATAGGCCCGCAACTGGTGCACCAGGCAAACCTAGGCAAACGCCCTCCTCACCACAGCTGAAAGATGGTGCTCTAATGTGAGCTGTGGATCGAGGAGGACACCCAAGTTGCGGACCCTCTCTGAGGGGGTCAATAATTCCCCCCCAGAGTAATGGACAGACAGATGGAATTGTCCTTGGGAGGCAAGACCCACAGCCACTCCGTCTTCTCAGGGTTGAATTTTCTTTGCTTCCCCACATGTGCAGAAGCAAAAAACCACTGACAATCAGCAAAATCCTGCACACATAAGCATCCTCGCATGAGATTTTGCTTCCTGCGCATGCGCAGAAGTTGAATCTCACGTGGGCATGGATGCATCAGGAACGTGATGATGCCTGCACATCTCCATTTTTCCAACTGGGACTGCGCACCAGACCATTCATGTAGTATCCCACTACTATATCCAACAAATACTTTCCAAGTATTTCCAGCAAGAAGAAAAGAAAGTCCCATACTTTTCTCAGTTATATCAATTTATCCAAGCAAGAGCAGCTTGTTTAGGATTCAAACAAAGAAATAGAAGCAGGATCTGTTAATTTATAGTATTTGATTTTGGCACCCAAGGAGAGAGATGTTAACACACACATTCATAATGTTTTAAAAAAAAATAAGTTAAGACTGTTGGCAGTTTAACAAGACAGTTAATGAGAATATTGCCAAAACCTAGGACAGGCAGTAGTAAAGTAATATTTATGAAACATTCATTGCAATTGCATGAGTTAAGTGACAGGTGATTTAATTTCTACATAAAACCTGTGGAAACTATAAGTCTCCATTCTCCAAAAATTAAGACAATTCTGCCTCTTTTCTCCCCCTATAGCTCTGATGCTACCATAATCAAACAAAAAGAATCAGTTCCCCTCGATGGCCATGGGAACTTTACAGGAAGAAGAAAGAAAGAAAGAAAGAAAGAAAGAAAGAAAGAAAGAAAGAAAGAAAGAAAGAAAGAAAGACATTGCTATATTGTAATATAAGGATTTTTCACAGATTTTATGTAGGAATTATGAACTATTGCTTTGTAATACTATGGATGTGGTGGACAACAAGGGGATAATTTCTCAAAGTGGCTAAGAAGAATCCCCCATGAATGAACCAAACAGAAAGTACAGATAGACCCTCTATATATTTAAAAAATAGGTTATGGGTGGAGGAGTTCTTTTTAAAGCATAACATGAGATAACTGCTCTGTTTTCATAAAACAAATCAAAACACATTTTTACCTGAATGAGTTCTGATCCAAATTGAGAACATGCCCATTCTTCTTCCAGGTTATGGTTGGCTTAGGAATACCTGTAGTTTCACAGGCTAGTGCGGTTTGTGTATTTACAGATACTGTGACATTGACAGGTCCTGGAGCAATATATGGAGGAACTGAAAAGAAAAAAAAATCATTGGTCTAAAGGATAGAACAATTTATCATATAGCTCAAGTAAAACTTCCCCAAAATTTCATGTATCATCAGGGATAGTGGGGGGTTTCATTTAGACTTCACTCATTTTAATTCAGATGTCCAGTTAATTAACTAACTAATAATTTGTGTGGGTTTTTTGTTTATTTATTTAATTTTTGTGCCACCCATCACTCTTATATGGTGACTTGGATGGCTTATAGGTTATAAAACTAAAAGAAAAATAATTAAAATATATAAAAATAATAAACATTTAATTCAACATTAATTAAATATTTAAATATTAATTCATTAATAATTGGTTAAATGTTAAAATAGATTTTTAAAAATTATAAACTAGACAAAAACCAAGACTAAGAGATAGATGGCAATGAATGAGGTTTTCTTATCCTTTCAGTAAATAGTGATTATTGTGTTATGGTCCAGCATGGAAAAGAAAATAGGATTATGTTGTGGTTAGCTCTTGCCCAGCTACTGCCCCAAGGAATGTGCAGGTGGATGTGGGGGAGACATCCACATGCCGCAGGCCTGTTTTGCTCCCGATTGAATCTGCCGATGAAGCCTCCTCTGACCAAGGAAGCATGAGTGACAGGGAAGGGGGAGATTGGCAGACAGCCCAGGAGGAGATCAATCATCTGTATCATCCTTGGATTCTGGACAAGAATTAATGACACATCCACGCATGCGTAGAGTGATGCATAGGAGACAACAACTGAAGGATTATTACAAGAGAAAATGAGGCCACCTGTGGTTGGGTGGGGCTCCAGTAATTAGGGCTGCTGCTATAAATAGCAGTGTGTGGGTTTGGCCATTGTGAAAAAGTATCTGATCGCAGTTCTTCAGGAATCATGTGTTGCTGTTTTCTGGACTTCGTTTGTTGTTTTCACACCTTTGAAACCAAAGCAGAGCAACATGTGTGTGTGTGTGTGTGTGTGTGTGTGTGTGTGTGTGTCTCACTTCGTTGGAAGAAGAAGGGGTGTGAAGTTTCTTCATAGCTGCTAGCTAAGTACTTAATGACTGCTTAAGGGAAATTGTACAGACTACACGGTTGTTTTGGGACAAGTGCTCTTTGCAATACAAAAAGAGTGCTTAGTTTATTTTGAATTTTGTGATAAAGAACATTGTTTTAAATTTTCAAGCATGTGTGTGTCTGAAATCTGTACCCTTGAATTTTCGGGAGGCTCCTACCAGAGAGCCCGGCAGAACAGGATTATATGGGTACTGTCAAACATTCTTATTTTAAGCTTATTCAATTTCTCCTATGGTAGTTGTTTGTCTGAAAATAAGGCATATTTACCATGGACCTGAAGATCAATTCGCTTACGCTCAGTGCCAGCCACATTGATTGCCATACAAAGGTATCTCCCAGTGTCAGTAGCGTGGGTTGAATATATATAAAGGGATCCATTTTCTAATAATGAATATCTAAAGTAAAATACAAGGAATTTAACACATTCTCAATGCATACACAGAAAAAAAAAATCTTATTCACACAGTCGTTTTTACACACAGTCCTGTGTGTCATTAGAGACTCCACTATAAAATCAATATTAAAAACATGTAAATGAAAGAAGCAGAAAACATATTTGTGATTGGTTCACAAGACGACTCTGCTTTTGTACTATCCCAAAACTTAGTTTACAAATTTTTGAACATATAAATGTAACAACAGGGAAAGTTTTGCTTAAATATGAGTTGGCAATATCGTGAATCCACAAAACCCGCAGAAAACAGGCAGAATATCTAAGTCACCTTGGAGAATTTTAGAAAAAGAAGCTAATACTGTAGTTAGATAGAGTTAATACTTGGAATAAGGATCAAGTGAAATAGCAACAGTGTAGATTACATTGGTTAGTCAAAATCATTCCATAAGAAAATAATGGCAAATTAATTCTATACTCTTACTAGGTTACATGAACATAGAGAAAGTTACATAATCAGACAGACATACTTGCCAGGCTGTAGAGTTAGTAAAATTCACACCCAACAATTTGATATCAGATATGTTTTAAAATTCTGTTTTATCCACTTGAATATAGCAAGTTCAGCCAATGAGATTAGTCTCCCAACATAATATATACGTTAAGAAAAATATAGAGCTGGTAGCATAGAACGTCTAGAGTGTCTATTCTGGAAATCGGTGTTTACCTAACATTGTTTCCAGTTAAAAGGGCTCCATCTTTTCTCCATGAAACTCTTGGGACTGGAACACCTTCCACAGCACACTCCAAAACAGCAGACATATTAATATTCACAATCATAGTCTGAGGACCATTTTTGATTGAAGGAGGAACTATACAAATGAAGATTCCCAGACAAAATCAGGAATTTAATTTAATTTATTTAAATGAGATTTTCTTTCATCCCCAAATATGCGCCCTAGGTTTTAACTGTATAAAATTGACTTCTCTTATACAAATCTAGGCTCTAAAAACCTGGAGAATCACTAAATGCAGGGCCGCCGATAGGCCAGTATTACTGCTACTGGCGTCAGGGGCCCGGCCAAATTGAAAAATGGTGTGTGTGTGTGTGTGTGTGGTTTAATACATAATTGGTATGTCGCAAAATAAAGTAGTTTTAAAATGGCGGGGGGGGCAGACACTTAGGCTGTATGGGGCCCCAAAATTCCTGATAGCGGCCCTGACAAAATGCAGTAGAGCAATACAGAAAACCTTGATTCTTGTTGCCAATGAATAACTATTTAGAGCAGTGCATGTACAGCAATGTCAAATATTTTTGTATTTGTTTTATTTAAAACAAAAATACATGTCATATAATGTAAATTCCTATTTTCCTTTCTTGTGAACAACTGAATGCATATTTATGTTTTTACTGTGCTAATTTTAAACAAGTTTTGTGTTCAATAAGGCCTGTAGATAAGCCTGTATTGGATTAAAAAACCCAACCCAAATCCATAGATATTTTAAAGTTTCCTAGGTGTTGTTCTCTTATCAAAGTACATACTGCTATATAAAATTTAAAAAATAAAATTGGAGAGCATCCTTTTTGAACAGCAAAAATATCTTTAAAATTTATGAAAGCTGCTTTACCTATCAAAATAATAATACATTTTTAATCAAAATAGAAAAAGAAAACTTAGGGAACTTTCTTCCACCAAGAAATAAACAGATAAAAGGTAACAAAACCTGTTTCCTTGAAGAGTCTAATATTTTGAACATTCACTTGTGGAAATATCTGACAAAGATTATATAGATTTATATTCTCTTACCATTTACAGCCAATACAAACTTTCTTGTGGTTCGTCCTGCAACATTACTTGCCACACAGGTATAACTTGCTGCATCATTTAAGTCTGCGTTGTTGATTTGCAAATATCTTCCATTGGATAAAATGCGAATTCGGGGAGTGGCCTGAAAATCAGATTTTCAAAACTGAATCTCTTTTTAAAAATAGACAAAAATAATCAATAGAATCTATTTTATTTATACTAGATAAGGAGCAATAGAGTTTAGGAATGGGAGACAATATTGGTAAAGTTTATTTGTTATTAGTTTGCTTAATTTATAATCCATGCTTCTTCTAAGAGCTCAAGATTACTTTCAAAGCAATCTCTATTATATACTAATTCTCAGTATACAATTCATTTTTCATTTCATAAATTTGGTCACAAACCAATTTGGTTGTGACCTGAACCTAATTTTGGAAATTTGGCAAAAAAATTACCCAAAAAATGGTGTGGAGGAGGAAATTGGCTACAGGAAAACAAATGTGAATTTTTGGGACAGATCCCTATTTGGCCGTGACCAGAAGTTCTACTGTATATACAATACTGAGTTTCCATGACTAAGAGAGGATTTGAACCTGGGTTCTTCTAGTCCTACTTCAGCACCTTAATGGAAGAATAGTAAATCTGAATTCAGTATGCACATTCTAAAAACATAGAAACCCAATTGCAGAAAAAGATCTAGTGGTCCATTGAATTTGCTTTTGATCTTGTTTTTCCTTTTCTTTTTCATCAATTTATTAATTTATTTATTTTAAAATAGAATAACAGAGTTGGAAGGGACTTTGAGGGTCTTCTAGTCCAACCTCCATACTCCATAATCTCTTCTTAAAGACTTCCAGTGTTGGAGCATTTACAACTTCTGGAGGAAAGTTGTTCCACTGATTAATTGTTCTAACTGTCAGGAAATGTTTTTGTAGTTCTAAGTTGCTTTTCTCTTTGATACTTTCCACCCATTACTGCCCCCAGGTGCTTTGACACCCTCATCTTTGTGGCAACCCCTGAGATATTGGAACACTGCTATCATGTCACCTCTGGTCCTTCTTTTCATCAGACTAGACCTACCCAGTTCCAGCAGCTGTCCTTTACATTTTAGCCTCCAGTCCCATAATCACCTTTGCTGCTCTTCTCTGCACTCTTTCTAGAGTCTCAACATTTTATTTTATTTTAAAATTGTTGAATTTTGACAGCAGCCCCACACATGGCTGCAATTAGTGTTGAGAACCTATGTGTAAATGCCTATCAAGGTCCAAACACCTGTTAAATAGGTAATATATTTGTGTGAGTTTCCCACCATGTTCCTTTTTTTCCTTGATAGTGAGTATATTTCCCAGAAAAGAATGGATCCTTCATTAAACATTAAATTATTTCATTGTGCCTCCAAAGGACACTTTATAAGTTAAACCTATTATGGATCTAAGATGTTAGATCCAGCCCACAAATATTGAGCTAGATATGTGTACATTCCCAAAGATGTGCTACATCTTATTTTCAGGGGATGTCTTATTTTTTTTTCCAATGAAGAATTCACATTTATTGCTGAACAAAAAAATGAACATTTATTATATACTGTACAGTAGTTGTCATCACAAACCAGCATAATCAGACAAACTGTGAATCCTATCAAAAATTTCTTACTACTACCGTACTATTATGTACTACTACCGTGTTGGATATGTTTTAAATCTGATTGATGCAGTGTTTTGGGATGCAATTTATGGACAGCAGTGTTATATATGTTCTGTTCGTGAATGCTGCGAAACAAAATGTCTCCTACATCTTACTTTCAGGGAATGCCTTATATTAGGCAATTCTATGAAACCTCTCCTATGTCTTACTTTCGGGGGTGACTTATTTTCGGGGAAACGGGGTATGTGCCTTACAAGCCAAATCTTTAACCATATGTACTATTTAAATACTTACACAAAGTTTACTTCACCAATTAAGATAAATCACAGACAAGAGACATAGAGAATGTACCTCCAGAATTTCTCCATCTTTGAGCCATGTAAGGACAGGAGGAGGTACTGCATCTGATTTGCACTCCAGTATAACCTGCTGGTTCTGCAGCACACTAAGATTTTGAAAATTGCTTGTGCCAGCAATATTTGGAGGAACTGCCAAAGAAAAATACAAGTACCATAATAAATTCAAACATTTCACTTACATAGAGGCACACTGACATAATTTGATTAGCTCTGGACATGATCATTTGTCAGTCTCAAAACAAATTATATTTCTTGGGCAGTCATTAAAACATAGATGATTTCTGGGAATGAAAATCCACACATCTTAGGTAGATAAATTCTTCCAATCATATTTATTCAAAGCTGTCATTACTTATTCTACAAAATTAGTCTGATTCTTATTTTCTGCATACTGTATGTTGAAGCCAGCACTAGGTAATTACCGTACTTCCTTTAGTAAAAATTAATCATCCCTATATCTTTCAAGATTTTTTACCATATAATCCTTATTTTAAATTTAAGCAAGATAGCTACTGCTCTTGAATTACTATTCCCTTTGTCGGAAAACTGTCTTCTAAAATATTTGTGGTTAATATTTTCTGATTTATAAATTTCCTATAACATAGGAAACAGACTGATAAAAATATTTATAACGCTTAATGGTTTTAATTATTTTTATTGGATTACCTATCACTAACTTTTAATAAAATTATTCTACATTATTTATTATTGCCGTATTATAGTTCTGTTTCTGTCTTGTTTACAGTTCTATATTAAATTAATACAATATTAATATTTATTTTATAACAATCAGGTAATTTCCAAATGCAAAAAAAAATCACTTATTTGCAATGTCCTCTTCTAAAGATACGTAGTTAAGCAACAACAGTTGTTTGTATTAATCTTACATACAATACCTTTTAGATATGTTAAATCTATTCAACTCTTGAAATATAAAAATAGTCTCTCTTCCTTATGGTTGAAAAAAAAAGCTTCCAGTGAAACTCCAATGTAAATTGTAATCAGTTTTTTCATAGTTCTTCAATTATAGTTGTGAAACCTTTAGGTAGGCATTTTCTTATATTGAAAAAAGATACTTTATCTTAAAGCTAGTTTGTCACTTTTTGCAAAATTCTGTCTCTTGCCCAAGCATTTAAAAATCTTATTAATATTTCTCTTGTTTTACATCCAAATTGAATCTAAGAGTAAATATTTTAGGTGTACATCTACATCTTTGTCTGAAAGTTTTAAATCTGGAAGCGCATGAAGACATGTTTATATATGATATGCAATACAATCTAACCCTGCAACCCTCAAATAATTTACTCTATTCTAGTCCAATTTAATATATGTAAAACTTAATTTTTTAAAAAATATAGCTCAATTTTCATAACAGGATCAGTACAGCTGTCTGACTTATGTCTGAGACTTGAGAAGTCAATAGTTATTTATTAACTTGTTCACACAGATATTAGTCAAATGTGAAAGTTATTGGAAAATTTGGATTTGGAAATCTCTAGTCAAACACTACTTACTGTTAATTGTTAATCTACATTTTGATTTTGTTACCATTATTGAAATAGATTAGCACAGCAGTTTTCACAAACAAGGAAAGTTCTTCCTGACAGTGTTCTCCAGTCTCAAAAGTTGATCGCTACTCCATTATTTTCCTAATTTTTAAATGTTCAAGAATGTATATTCTAAATAATTGTTTCTTCTGTAACTGATTACAAAAAGATACTCTGTGTGATCATGAACTAGCAAATACCATATATCCATCAATTTATATTTTTTTAAAAACAGGTGTACTTTAATACAAGGAACAGTGTCCTGCTGAATTGAAAATACACATTTGCACAAACAAATACACAGAAGCATGAGGTTGGATATAAGTTTGTCACTGCACATATTCATTTTCAGTGAGGAATGAAACCAGTGGGAAGTTCTCTTTAATTTCCCTGTGTCCCACTGCTGTCCAAGGTATCCAGTGATGGGCTACCAAAATTTTTACTACCACAATGTGGGCGTGGCTTATGCATTTTGTTTCAACATCTACATGTATGTACACCCACACACGCACAGCTCTTCTAAAATTATACACATTCAACCTCATTTGCTGTGATAGGAAAAACATACCCAGAGCCCAGAAGTGGGGGGTGGGGAATCAAAATTTTACTACCGGTGCTGTGTACCTGACCAAAGTTTTGCTACTGGTACTGTGTACCTGACCCTACCCATAAGAGACCACCACTGAAGATACCCCAATCTTCATGGACAATGTGAAAGAAATGGGAGATAGTTCTGAAATAGAAACATAGAAACATAGAAGTCTGACGGCAGAAAAAGACCTCATGGTCCATCTAGTCTGCCCTTATACTATTTCCTGTATTTTATCTTAGGATGGATGGATATATGTTTATCCCAGGCATGTTTAAATTCAGTTACTGTGGATTTATCTACCACATCTGCTGGAAGTTTGTTCCAAGGATCTACTACTCTTTCAGTAAAATAATATTTTCTCATGTTACTTTTGATCTTTCCCCCAACTAACTTCAGATTGTGTCCCCTTGTTCTTGTGTTCACTTTCCTATTAAAAACACTTCCCTCCTGGACCTTATTTAACCCTTTAATATATTTAAATGTTTCGATCATGTCCCCCCTTTTCCTTCTGTCCTCCAGACTATACAGATTGAGTTCATTAAGTCTTTCCTGATACGTTTTATACTTAAGACCTTCCACCATTCTTGTAGCCCGTCTTTGGACCCGTTCAATTTTGTCAATATCTTTTTGTAGGTGAGGTCTCCAGAACTGAACACAGTATTCCAAATGTGGTCTCACCAGCATTCTATATAGTGGGATCATAATCTCCCTCTTCCTGCTTGTTATACCTCTAGCTATGCAGCCAAGCATCCTACTTGCTTTCCCTACCGCCTGACTGCACTGTTCACCCATTTTGAGACTGTCAGAAATCACTACCCCTAAATCCTTTTCTTTTGAAGTATTTGCCAACACTGAACTGCCAATACAATACTCAGATTGAGGATTCCTTTTCCCCAAGTGCATTATTTTACATTTGGAAACATTAAACTGCAGTTTCCATTGCTTAGACCATTTATCTAGTAAAGCTAAATCATTTACCATATTACAGACGCCTCCAGGAATATCAACCCTATTGCACACTTTAGAGTCATCGGCAAATAGGCAAACCTTCCCTACCAAACCTTCCCCTATGTCACTCACAAATATATTAAAAAGAATAGGACCCAGAACAGATCCTTGTGGCACACCGCTTGTAACCTGACTCTGCTCAGAATACTCGCCATTAACAATAACTCTCTGATGTCTACGCTTCAGCCAGCTGCAAATCCATTGAACTATCCAGGGATTAAGTCCAATCTTCACTAATTTATCTATCAGCTCTTTATGTGGAACCGTATCAAAGGCTTTGCTGAAGTCCAGGTAGGCAATATCCACAGCACCACCTTCATCCAACACCTTTGTGATATAGTCAAAGAAATCAATGAGATTAGTCTGACATGATTTGCCTTCAGTAAAGCCATGCTGATTTGGGTCTAATAAGTTATTGTTTTTTAGGTGCTGATTTATCCTCTTTTTGAGTAGAGTCTCCATCATTTTAACTACAACTGATGTCAAGCTAACTGGCCTGTAGTTACCAGCTTCTTCTCTACTGCCCTTCTTGTGAATAGGCACAACACTGGCCATTCTCCAATCCTCAGGAACTTCTCCTGTTAACAAGGCTTGGTTAAACAAATCAGTCAGGGGGGTAGCAATGACAGATCTGAGTTCTTTAAGAACTCTGGGGTGGATGCCATCTGGACCCATTGCCTTATTTATCTTTAATCGTTCAAGTTCTTCTAAGACATCGGCTTCTAAGATCACTGGAGCTGAATCCGTACAGCTGGAAGCAATGCTATATCCCTCTATAGTATTATTTTGTAAGGTGTCTTTTGAGAAAACTGAACAGAAGTAGCTATTGAAATGGTCAGCGATCTCCTTATTCCCATTAATGCATGTATTATTCCCGGTACTAAGCTTTGTGATGCCGCAGTTTTTCTTCTTCTTATCATTAATATATCTGAAGAAGGTTTTATCCCCCTTCTTTACAGATTTGGCAATTTCTTCCTCTTTTGAGGCTTTAGCAGCATATATTATCTGTTTCGCCTCCTTCTGTCTCATTTTATATACCTCCCTATCAGCTATACTTCCAGACTCTTTATACCTCCTATAGGCAGCCTTTTTTTCATTGACTATAGCCCTTACATCATTGCTAAACCATAGCGGTTTCTTCTTCCTTTTACCTTTAGTTATTTGTCTTACATACAGTCCAGTGGCTTTTAAGATGGCCTTTTTTAATACAGTCCACTGGATGCTCGCTCCTGCCATTTTATCCCTCCCCTTTAATTCATTATCTAAATATTCTCCCATTGCATTAAAATTTGTTTTTCTGAAATCCAATACTTTGGTTGCATTATAGGATTGCTCACAATGAATTTTTACATCAAACCACAAACATAGATGGTCACTGCAACCTAAATTTTCTCCCACCTTGACATCTGAAACCCAATTCCCATTCGTAAAAACTAAATCTAGAATATTCTCCCCTCTAGTTGGTGTCTTAACCAGCTGTGCCAGAGCTGCTCCTGTAAAAGCCTCTACTATATTCTTACTTTTGCATGTAAGAGCACTGGGGATATTCCAGTCAACATCAGGCATGTTGAAATCACCCATAACCACAATATCTCCCTTTACTGCCATTTGGGTAATTTCATCCACCATCTCGTTGTCATATTCCTCGGATTGCCCTGGAGGCCTATAGATCACCCCAATTCTAATGACAGAACCTTCTTTATTTTGCATGCAAATCCAGAGAGTCTCTAGATCTTGACACGTATTTTGAATTAGTGTTGTTTTTAGACTTTCTTTAATATAAATGGCTACTCCACCTCCCCTTCTCTCTATTCTATCCTTCCTATACAGTGTATATCCTGGTATGGATATTTCCCATTCATTAGAATCCTTAAACCATGTCTCAGTTATGGCAACCAGGTCCAAATTATCTCTAGATATTATGGCCATTAATTCACAGAGCTTGTTGCTCAAGCTTCGAGCATTTGTGCACATTACCCGAAGAACATTATTTTCGTTATTAGTTTGCCCCTTATCATCAACAGCTACATCTATATTATTTGCAGCTCCCTTTTCATAAGCTTCCAAAAACTGCTTTATCCTCATTGGTCGGGGACAGAAATCACCCACATCAGTTACATCTCTGTCCCCTTTACCTAGTTTAAATGCCTGTCCAAAAAAGTTCTGAATTCCTCACCGAGCACCTGGGTACCTCTGTATGATGGATGCAAACCATCCCTCTTAAACAACTCCCTATTAGACCACCTACTGACATCATGACTTACATAGCCAAAACCTTCAGCTTTACACCACTGCCTTAACCAGACATTAAACTCTCTGATACACGTTGTTTTATCCTCTTGGCCACAAACCGGTAACACCTCTGAGAAAGTCACTGAATCAGTTATTTTACCCAGCTCCACACTTAGACATTGAAAATCTCTTTTTACTACATTAACATTTCTCTGGGACAAATCATTTGTGCCAAGATGCACCACCACATCAACGTTATTACCTTTACTCACAGTCTTAACAATGTTTGTAATCCGCCTCCTGTCCCTGCTGGCAGTGGCCCCTGGGAGACACCTCAGCACCTTAACCACATCCTTGCTCTGTCCCAAATCAACACCTCTAACGGTCGAATCACCCACAAGAAAATGTGTCCTCTTTTTATTTCTACTAACTGTACTTGATGGTTTGGTGACATTTACGACAACTTCCCCTTTGAACATCCCCTCATTCTCTGCCTGAGGGACCTTGCTAATATCTCCAACATCCTTACTATTTAAATCCGCAAGAACACTATAGGAATTCGATACAGAGAGACCAAAATTGCTATGTTTTTGCTCAACTGCACGCAATCTTCCTGAACCGACAGTTGTCCACACAGCCCTCCTCCTCGGGGGGCGCTGTGGAAGTGGAAGCTGGACACATGGCTGCATTACAGCACGTGGCTGGGACAATCTTTCCACTTCTGACTGCAAGCTACAAACTAAGGACTGCAATCTAGAGATCTCCCATCTAACCTAGATGTCCTTATGCAAAGAGGGCAGTACCCCAAGTTCCACAAGGTGCTACGGAAGACAACAGCCAAACAAGTGTTACACTGCACCAAGCCAGTCATCTTAACAATGTATTGAAATACAAGTACTTAGCAGGAAAATCAACAACCCCTATTGCTACCAAACTTTGCTGATTTTGGTTTATAGTTATATGATTCGCGCGCCTAATGGCGCGCGGGCCACTACCTTCCTCTCCTTCTCTGTGATCTGAAGTGCAAATTAAAATGGCTTTTTCCTGCCTTTTATACTTCCCAGTCTAATCCTGCCCCAGCCTAATCTGATTGGTCTGTGTTTGAAAACAAACTGCTAATAAAATTGTCTGTAACAGCCAGTTATAAATGCCCCTTCTCCTTGAATTCAAAAAATGCAAATGCAAAAAGTAAACAGCACTACAAAAGTAAACAGCACTACTGTATCTGAATCAAGTCCAATGACTTTGATATACACCTTGTAATATTTAGAACTTCAGTGGAGGTAAGTTCAGGCTGGCCAAGTTGACCCATAGTATCTCTGTTTATTCTCAGCCCAGATGTCCTCCTGCCAAACCTTGGAAAGGGCCAGGAGCTTTCTAACATGAACAGAAGCTGCAGTGCATGTGCCAGAGGTGCCCCTGGAGAAATGGTCCCCAGGTTTCAATCAATTGGAAGCTGCTGAATAGGCCAAGATCTGAGACAGTGTAGACTGCCAATAGCAGACCTACTTCTTTTGAAGTCTGGGGGGGAATCATGGCAGAACTTAGCTGAAAGTATGAGATATTCAGGAAGACCCAAACTTTTACCTGCTATACAAAAGTTGTCCTCCTGGATACCCAATTACTTTGATACAATTTTGTATATTCCACATAGAAGGCTCTTCTCTCTAATATGTATAGATCACTCCGTACTTGCATGCATAGATATTCCCACTGCTAGGGTGGCATTTGATCAATATGCTAATCTCCCATATGAAGATGAAATATGTATTTGCTTAAGTATAGAGGTTGAATTTGTTTCACATATCCTTTCGAAAGCGTCCACTGTACTCATACTGGAGATCAGAATTCATACACTCCCACTTCATTCTGATATACTCCATTCATGATGAGAAAAACAAGATGTCATTATTAAGTGACAATATTCAGGAGTTTCAAAGGCAGTAGCAACATTTTAAGAACCTTAACTTGTAGAAACTGTTTGGTCCCTTCAATTAATGTTAATTTTATAGAGTTCCTGCTTTTATACCTACAGTAGATGTACTTTTATATATGCCTCTATTAATGGTGTGCTAGTTTACATTCTATGGAGCTGTAAATAAATAATCTAAATCTGTAACATTAGATATTAAGCAGAAAAGGTAATGTCAGCCTACACAGTGCGTGAACTTACAGTTGATGCTGTAGAAGTGAAAGTGGTAAATAGTTGTATTTTCTTGAGCCCAAGAATAGATAGAGGTGGGCAGTGTGCTAGAGAAACAGAGAGATTAATCATAGGGAGAAAATAGTGACTTAAGGATAAGAATATTGCAATGACAATGAGGACTGCAATACAAAGCATTGTGAAATTTATTTTTGTGAAATCTCGCCATTAAGAAAAAACAAAAATAAAACAAAGACCTTTTGATTATGGATTTTGTTTTGATCATAGGGTGTCCTTTGGACTGTGAGGGTAACCAACCAACCAATCAACCAACCAATTAATCAGTCAATCATCAAGTAAAGACTGATTGTTGCCTTGTTATAATAATCAGCAAGCAGAAACTCATATATATATTGCTTGTGCAATGTGAATGGAGGAAAGAAGAAGAAATGGAAGGCAGTGGATAAGATGGACAGGTGAGGTCAAAGAGATTATTGGAATGTCTTTGAAAAAGCTACTGATTTGTTATCAAAGACATGTTAAAATGGTAAGATTTAAAAATGAGATGACCCTAACTTTCAAAAAATGGTGATAAAGCCAAACATAAAAATCTATGTGAAAGTGAACTTAATTTTTCCATGCCTATTTCATAGTGTGTTATATATGTAACAGAGAGAAAAAAGAAAGCATAATTTAAAAATGTGTGTTAGAACAACTTTCCACAACTTCGGCAAAGGGTTATAGACTTTTCAGTGCTGACTAGGGAATCCTTGGAATTCAAGTTCACACATATGGAGCTTCCTCGAAAGCCCGTATAGGAAAATTTGGCAATTCTTCATATTTATCCAAATTAATATTACCATGTACTCGCACTAAATATTCTTTGTCATCCTCTCCTGCAGGGCTAGAAGCCAAACAAGTATACCTTCCAGTATCTTCTACCTAAAAGACAACCAACATCCCAGTTAGAAATAAAACAGAATTAAGTTAAAACAGCTGAGATGGCTATGAAAAAATTAAATAGCCATCTTTCAATACCTGAGCACTGGATATCCTGAAGATCTGTCCTCCCCTTAGGACACCAACAGCATCTGTTTGAGACAGTGGGCGACCATCCTTCATCCATGTTAGTTTGGGGATTGGTATTCCATCAGAGATACAGAGGAGCTCAAGAGGATTGTTAATCACTGTAGAAATTTCTTCTGGGTTACCTGATTTATTAATATGAGGGGGTTCTGAAAAAAAGATATCCATAATATCATCCTCAAAACAAACAACAAACAACCACTGACAATTTACAAGAGAGTTATGGGAGAAAAACAGAAAATCCCCATAATATTACCTCTTCAATACACAAATAGCCCCTAGATATTACCTCCCTTTTGTATCCAGCATTTTAAACAATCAATAAAAAAGACACTAATTTAGTATATGATAGCCAATCTAAACCTTCATCATGGTAGCTTTAGTTACATAGCGAGCTCACCAGCAATAGATTCAAATTAAATTTTAACAGGCCCAAATCATTAATGTCACATAATTCCTTATTCTTGGTTTAATAAAATATTTATGGTGGCTTCTGGTTCTTCAGATGATTAATTAGTTGTAGATAGATATTTCTTACCTAGCACATTCACAGTAAAGTGTTGGTTGTCTTCCCCAGCTTCATTAGATGCTATACAGGTATATCTACCTGAATCATTAATCTCTGAATTTAATATACGAAGACCCTTTTTTTGGTTTTCAAAAGTCACATGAAGGTTACTGCTTAAAGTCTGACCATCTTTCAGCCATGATATAGTTGGTGTTGGTATTCCATTAGCCAAGCACACCAAGGATACAGGATTCCCTTTTAGTAAAGTTACTTCTGTTTCTCCACCATCGTCTATGATTGCGGATACTGGGAGGAAGAAAACCCATGGAGGATGTAAAAATTATTTTTAGTTTATGAAATAACAAACTGATTTCATATCAGAAAATGTATTAATATATTTCAACATTATAACTCTAGGTGGTTAACAATGGTAAAAAACACAATGTAAGAACAACTTCACAATAAAATTGTCAGTTGAGGTAAAAACCAAACAAAACCACCAGAACCATTGGTAGAAACATTCCAATGCCTCTGCTGTATTTCTTAAACTCCATGTCCAGTGAAATAACTAGGTCTTCTATACTCCCAAAAATATGGTATATTACAGTGGGCCACAATCATAATCATGCAATTGTGGAAATACTGCAATGGTTTCAAGGTTGAGATACAGTCATAAGTCTCCTTTTTTAGCTCAAAACTGTAATTTTGAACAGGTCACTAAGCAAGGACCAGCTGTAGGTTGTTACAATTTCATTCTACACTGCTTAAAAAAGGCTTACCATAAACCTGAAGACTGTAATGTTTATTGTCGACACCAGCTCTGTTGGAGGCTATGCATGTGTACATGCCAGCATCAGCTGCCTGTGCTTTAACAATTCTGGAAGGAAGACAGCAACAAACCATTTTGAAATTTAAAAATTCCTTATTCTGTCTTATAAAGAGTACATACCAATTTATAAAATGAAAGAGCAGAATGCTCTCAAATTAAACTCAGTTCTTGGTGACTACTGCCATTTTATTGGCACTGTTATGGAAATAATTTGTAACTGCCATCTTCTGAGATGCTTTTTGATTTCCTAACTTAAGTCAAAGAATATGAAATTCCCAAGCACTTCCTCATCCCTATGCTAACCAAGAATGTCCATGTTTAATTTCTGAGATCTGCTACAGTTTGAGTCTGTTATCACCCATCTAGACCCTCACATCCTCCAGGCACCGGCACATCACCTCCACTGTTTCACTGAATCGACACAGTATATTCACAGTATCTTCCAGATTTTTCAGTTGTGCACGCCCCAAAATAATATAGGGGAGGGGAAATCTATTCTTGAAATTATGTAACCATCATAATTTGCAATGAGCAGTTTTCATTTGGTATAACCTAAATTAATGAAACCTTACCTGAGTACCTGTCCAGCTGAAAGTAACCTGATGTGGGAAGATGTAGAGAGGGGAAGACCATTCTTCAGCCAATTTATCTGGGCAGGTGGAGTACCCATAGCTTGACATTCAATGTTTATTGATGTGTCCAATACCACTGTTAGGGCCTCAGGTTCCTCTTTATTTTTATTGATAGTGGGTGGCACTAAAATTTATAACCAAGAAAGGAAAAAAACAAGTTACATATATCAGCATTTATGCTTCTCTTTGAAAATGAATCTCAAAATCAAGGTGGAGAATCTCTGCCGTCAGGCATGGGGGAACTGAGACATCTCCCCCGGGCCTATACAGTTTATACATGGTATGTTTGTGTGTATGTTTGCTTTTAATAATGGGGTTTTTAGTGTTTTTTAAATTATTAGATTTGTTCTTACATTGTCTTTGTTATTGTTGTGAGCCGCCCCGAGTCTACGGAGAGGGGCGGCATACAAATCTAAATAATAATAATAATAATAATAATAATAATAATAATAATAATAATAATAATAATAATAATCCTAGAACTGATTTTCAGTTTTGACTACCAATAATGCAGGAGTGAAATGATCCTGGTTTGGACCAGTTTGGATGGACTGGTAGCGATGACTGCCTATGGTTTATTGAGTGGCCAGCAATGGCTGTCTGGTCATGCCCCTGTACCGGTCCACCACTCATCACTCGTTTGCCTTGCAATCAGATGTCCTGACACTGCACATGCGGTAGGACACGAGTCTGCACCGGAAGAGGGCTGTGGGTGATGCAGTGTGCATGTGCATGTGCAGCAGCCCTGGGACATCCGCTTGCCATTTCCACCTTTTGGACCTGGCACACTGCTTCTTTATTGGTCAAGTGTGATTGGACACACAGGAAATTTGCCTCAGGAGCATAAACTCTCAGTGCATATATAAACAGCAAAGTAGGTCATTGTTACAATTATTGATCATAAGAAAGAGAAAGGAAGGAAGGAAGGAAGGAAAAAAGAAAGAAAGAAAGAAAGAAAGAAAGAAAGAAAACATGACGACACACAATTGAGCCCAAAATTTTGGTTGCTAAGCAAGAGCGTTGTGAGTTTCACCACATTTTACAAGTTGGCCAGGCTTAACTGGTCACCTGACCACCAAGCCATGCCCACCTGAAGCAACACCAACCCGACATCAAGCCTCACTCACAAAATAAGTCAAGCCCACAGAACCGTCGGTAAGTAAACTTTTCACGTTTACCACTGCAATAACCTCAGTCAATATGGCCAGTGAGTGTTCTGCCAGCGTGTTTCAACTGCCAGTAATTACAGGGTAATTAGTCCAGGAAGACACACACCACACGATAAAAGGAAAACCCAAAAGTTTTTATAAACAGAAAAACAGAAACATCTCCCTTTTTAAATGTCAAAGGGATTTTCTGGTACACACAAGGCACAGGTGAAATGCAATCCAATTGCTCACCCAATAACTGGGAAATTGAGTCCAATTCTAAAGTCCAGAGAGTCCACACACACAATCCTGAACAGCAAAAAAACACGATCTTGATGAAACAATGAATCAGATAAACTGCCATGAGGCTAACACACCAGGCTGCACTTTTATCTGTAGCACTAATTACGGCAGCCCCACCCAACCACAGGTGGCCTCATTTTCTCTTGTAATAATCCTTCAGTTGTTGTCTCCTATGCATCACTCTACACATGCGTGGATATGTCATGAATTCTTGTTCAGAATCCAGGGATGATACAAATGATTGATCTCCTTCTGGGCTGTCTGCCAAACTCCCCTCTTCCCTGTCACTCACGCTTCCTTGGTCAGAGGAGACAGATTCTACTGGAAGCAAAACAGGCCTACGGCATGTGGATGTCTCCCCCACATCCACCTCCACATTCCTTGGGGCAAGAGCTGGGCCAGAGCTAACCACAACAGTGAGCATTAGTTCAATAAGAGCACAACTACCGGTCTAATATCTCTATTTAGAATAAGAGCAATTATAAAACATAGTAATCAGAAAATTCGCAAAAAATCTGAAAAAATTAAAAATAATGAAATGTGTGAAATATTGTTGAAAACTCTTCACTGCCTATCTGAACTAAGTCAAATACATTATCTATGAGGGTCTCAGACCCATTTCAATTAGCAACATCATTTTTCTATTTGTCAGAATAATTTAGAAAAGAAATTGTTGGTATATTAAATAATGGAAATTTTGAATTATTCCCAGTGAAGTACTGTAGTTCAACTTAGCTGAACCCCAAGGTGGCAGCATTACTCTTTTTCCTATCCAAGACAGATTCCCCATACTATTCCAACTAAATCATGTTAAGAAGTCATGATCAACAGCCTTCTATATCCCTTAATAGATCATGTGGAATTTATTTATAAATTGTGTCCATAGCCAGAAAGCATTTCCAGTGTAATCCATCAAAAAGACAGAAATTATAGCAACCGTTTTGTAGGGCCGTTTTCTGTATCTCTTTTTTTAAATAGAATTCTCAGTGAAACATTTTCTAATGTAACTCAAAGATAGATGCAGATATAAACTGAAGTGGTATAACAGTGGGCTAGAACCAGAAGTATAATTGGCACCCCTCTGCATTTGGAACAGAGCTAAAGATAATCTAGCATCAATATATGTACAGTATATATAATGTACGTAATAAAAAATGATTAAACACCTGATTCTAAATGCTGTACATTTCCCACAATACTGAATATCTGTGACTGGTAGGGTCAACTAAAATTGCTATGTTGATTATATTTCTTGTTCTTTAATGTTTTATGAGAAGCTGTAATCTCATGTGACTGACTCAGATGATTGAATTAGTCATGAACTAGACATTTTTAAAATTCCTCTTAGCGACTGCAAGCACGGGAGGCTAAGATAAAGTTTTCTTTCTTTCTTTCTTTCTTTCTTTCCTTCTTTCCTTCTTTCTTTCTCTCTCTTCTTTCTTCTTTCTCTTTCTCCTTTCTTTCTTTCTTTCTTTCTCTCTCTCCCCCTCACTCCCTCTCCCCCCCTCTCAAAAAAAGAATAAGGTTTCTGAGCATCGAACATAGGCTCCATTTGACCTAGGTGGCTTTTTTTACTAAAATGATTGAAAAACTTTATGTGAAAAACTGAAAGCTATATACATTATACAATGTTTCTACTTGGATGTTTGAGAATTAATGCCTTTATTGTCAGTTCATTTGTAGATCGGATCAATATATCATTAAAATGTTATCTACACTCTTAACTATTTACTTTTGATAATAACAGCACAAAATCCAAATATTGCAAAATGCAAACAGAATTCTAATAACTTCTTTTGATATATAAATAATAACCAGGTTTATTTTATTTTAGGTACTTTGAGTTATGCAACATTAAACAGAAACATATTAAATTTAATAATTTAGTAATGATTAAATTCATTACATTACAACTTAGCATCTTAGCATGAGCTGTGGTGGAGCAGTGGTTAGAATGCAGTATTGCAGGCTAATTCTGCTGACTACCAGGAATTTGATGCTGATAGGCTCAGGGTTAACTTTGTCTTCCATCCATCCGAGGTTGGTAAAATGAGGACCCAGATTAATGGGGGTAATATGCTGAATCTGCCAACTGCATAGAGAAGACTGTAAAGCATTATGAAGTGATATATAAGTCTAAGTGCTATTGCTATCTTTTAGACCTTTAAAATTAGGAAAGGTCTAATGAGAAAGATGACTCACATTTTCTCACATGAAGAACAAAAAAGAAAACCAAAGCTCACCATATATATTTACACTGAAAATCCGGTCCTCTTCCCCTGCAGTATTGGTAGCAACACAAGTATATTTCCCTCCATCACTTGTAAGGGCACCAAAAATATTTAGTAAGCTCCCATTTGGAGCTAGGCTGAAGAAAGAAAGAAAATCAAAGAGTATATTGAATTTTTTGGAAACATATATATAGATCCTTCCTTCCTCCTGCCTGCCTCTCTGTCTCTGTCTCTGTCTCTCTGTCTGTCTCTCTTTCTCTCTCTCTCTCTCTCTCTCTCTTTCTTTCTTTCTATCTATCTATCTCTTTCTCTCTCCTGACTTATATGACCAGCTCACAACAATCCATAAAAATAATAGTGCTCTTTTCCCTAGGCGCATGAACAAATATCCCCTGATGTCAACCCTTTCTTCCTAGCCCAATACTTAAGGGAAGAATTAGGTCTACATTGCTCTCTAAAAGCCTTGTTCCAAGGGGCTGAGAAGACACCATTTAAGGGAGGGGATCTGGAACATGTCATCCTTTTCTGTCAGCAAGACAAATGATCTGAATAAAGATCTCTGTTTGTTACACAGAATATTTCTGGCTTTATTTTAGAAGATACAGTGATACCTTGTCTTACAAACTTAATTGGTTCTGGGACGAGGTTCTTAAGACTGAAAAGTTTGTAAGACGAAACAATGTTTCCCATAGGAATCAATGGAAAAGTGATTAATGCGTGCAAGCCCAAAATTCACCCCTTTTGCCAGCCAAAGTGCCCTTTTTTGCACTGCTGGGTTTCCCCTGAGGCTCCACTCCATGGGAAACCCCACCTCTGGACTTCTGTGTTTTTGCGATGCTGCAGGGGAATCCCAACAGGGGAATCCCAGCATCGCAAAAACGAGCGCTTCTCTGGCAACGGAAGTCCAGAGGTTGGGTTTCCCAGCGAAGGAAGAATCAGTGAAATCGCAGCATTGCAAAAACACCAAAGTCCTCGAAACCCCACCTCCGGACGTCTGTGTTTTTGCGATGCTGCGATTTC
The DNA here is from genome assembly GCF_031021105.1 of Erythrolamprus reginae. Classification (NCBI taxonomy): domain Eukaryota; kingdom Metazoa; phylum Chordata; class Lepidosauria; order Squamata; family Dipsadidae; genus Erythrolamprus; species Erythrolamprus reginae. The sequence goes on along the minus strand of NC_091952.1, from coordinate 103,321,121 downwards.
ACCGAGGCTCCCCTCACTGGGAAACCCAACCTCCGGACCCTGTTGCCAGTGAAGCACTCATTTTTGCAATGCTGGGATTCCCCTTCTGGGATTCCCCTGCAGCATTGCAAAAACACAGAAGTCCGGAGGTGGGGTTTCCCATGGAGGGGAGCCTCAGGGGAATCCCAGCAGCACAAAAGCGGGTGCTTCTCTGGCAACGGAAGTCCAGAGGCGGGGCATCCCAGCAGTGGCGGTGGGTTTGTAAGGTGAAAATAGTTTGTAAGAAAAGTCAAAAAAATCTTAAACCCCGGGTCTGTATCTCAAAAAATTTGTATGATGAGGCGTTTGTAAGACGAGGTATCACTGTATTTAGATTTTATTATTTTATTTTACTTCATTTGCATCAAATGCAAATGCATAAAGATCTAAGCCTTCAAATCTTGCCCCTAAATCTCAAGCTTGGTCCTTATCACTTTCCTTCTGGTTTGTTTTTTTCTACATCTTTCTTCTCCTTTGCTTTTAACTTTCTTTCCTAAGTCAGAGCTGAAGAAGCTTTTTGGATGAGAAGTGAAATGTTTTCAAGGAAAAACAAAGTAATTCCAGTTTTTGAAAAGGCACCTTTTGGACGACCATGACCTGGATGAATCTCCATAGACATTTCCCTTTTCTGACCGTTCTCTTGTTTGGACTCTGCTTCATTTCCCAAAGAAAGAGTTCAACACTTAACCTGATCCGCTGAGATTCATCACTGCTGATTGGTTTCCCATCTTTCAGCCAATGAATGGCAGGTGTTGGGATCCCATTGGCCTCACAGGAAAGCTGGATGTTTTCTCCAAGGATGGCACTGACTTCACTTGGCATTTCAGAACCAGCAATATCTGGAGGAACTTCAGAATAAAAATATATCTATCAGTAATAACTGCATAAGACAGAGAGGAAAATACAATAAAAGCACAATTTATTGAAACACTGAACCTTCTTGGGGGAAAAAAACCTCCTGAACACTTTTACATCTACATCTCCAATCATTCTTACTTCCATATAAATTAAGTCAAGGATTTCAGAAACTTAATTTAGGAGATAACAAATTTTTAGTAAGAATAGATAAAGGCACATGAAGCTGTTGAATTCACTGCACTGAAGATATTTGTTGTTACATTAGATACTGAAATGTAAGTAGCTCTGGAACTACAAAAGTTATTTTACATATATTTTTCAGTTTTTAAAAACACATAAAAACATGCAAACATACTTTCGACAGAAAGGACATAAAATTTCTGAGCTTTGCCTTCTATGTTTGAAGCAATGCAGGAGTAATTTCCATTATCAGAATAGTGAGGCCTGGCTATTTGCAGCTTGTTTCCTCCTGGCAAAATAAGCAACTTGTGGGTGGCAGAATTTTCTAAATATAAAAAAATATGAAGAAATTAGAATATTCAAATCTCAACAAGATGCTTAATTTTCGTTTAGTTCTATGTCAGTGCTTTGAGACTAATTGCTATAATTAATAATAATTAATAATAATAATTTATTAGATTTGTATGCCGCCCCTCTCCGAGAACTCGGGGCGGCTCACAATGCTATCTCTGATAGCTTAAAGAATTATGCAGTGCTTGGTGCTTCCTGAGCTTGCAACGTTTCACTACCCAACTAGATAACATCATCAGCATAAATGTGCTGGGAACCATGGTGGTGCAATGGTACTCAGTGGGTGTTTTGAAGGCGGTAAAAGAAGTGCTGGGGGTTGCATACAGTAGTATTTTGTCTAGCTTTGGCTGAGAATTCTACTGTAATGCTCTCTACATGGGGCTACCTTTGAAAAGTGTTCGGAAACTTCAGATCGTGCAGAATGCAGCTGCGAGAGCAGTCATGGGCCTACCCAGGTATGCCCATGTTTCACCATCACTCCGCAGTCTGCATTGGCTGCCAATCAGTTTCCGGTCACAATTCAAAGTGTTGGTTATGACCTTTAAAGCCCTTCATGGCACTGGACCAGAATATCTCCGAGACCGCCTTCTGTCGCACGAATCCCAGCGACCGATTAGGTCCCACAGAGTGGGCCTCCTCCGGGTCCCGTCAACTAAACAATGTCGGTTGGCGGGCCCCAGGGGGAGAGCCTTCTCTGTGGCGGCACCGACTCTCTGGAACCAACTCCCCCCGGAGATCAGAACTGCCCCTACTCTTCCTGCCTTCCGTAAACTCCTCAAAACCCACCTTTGCCGTCAGGCATGGGGAAACTAAACATCTTCCCCTGGGCACGTTGAATTATATATGGTATGCTTGTGTGTGTGTGTGTATGTTAGTATAGGGGTTTTTCTTAAATTTATAATATTTTAATTAATTGGATTATGTATTGAATTGTCTTTTCACTTGTTGTGAGCCGCCCCGAGTTTTCGGAGAGGGGCGGCATACAAATCCAAATAATAAATAAATAAATAAATAAATTCATTTCATATAACTTTAAATTAATTTTACAAGAAACTGTGCTCCCACCCCCTTCCTATTCAGTACTGTACAGCCTAATCCCTGATCACACATAACAAGCTATTCTTCACTGAGGCTTACATTTTAAGCTTGACTTTTCCATCCTCAATATTATGAACATTAGCTTAATACTGGCCTTTTTGGGTATTAGCTATTTAGATACTTTAGGGATGAGTGGGCTTACAACAATTTTATCTGGCCGTATTTACTATTTTGGATCTTAGAAGATCCAATCAGCAGCTGAGAGTAACCAATGTTACATAAGCAAACATTACCAAGAGGTTTTCCATTCTTAAGCCAAGTTATCACTGGTGGAGGAATTCCAGTAGCATCACAGGTAAGAGTTATTGGGTTGCTGATGGTTTCATTGATCCACTCTTGCTGAGGGCCTTCAATGGTAGGCGGTACTGTGAATGAAGACACCAGGTTGATACATGCACCAAATTACCAATAATGGATTCTGGGGGAAAACAAATGGTCTTGATAGAGTCTGTACCTCATCTCTTCCTCCTATCTGCCATCACAGTATCTTGTTGTGCAACAAGAACCAAGATTTGAAAAAACGTAACTGTCTATCTTTTTCTTATGTTCAATTTTATTCACTAATTCTAACAAGAATCACTGTATTAAAAGCTTACCATGAACATTAAGATGGAAAGTTTTGTCATCACGTCCTGCAATATTTATGGCTTTGCATACATACTGGCCTGTATCAGATACCTGTGAATGTAAGCAAAAAGTTATATGCAATTATCTTGTTACTAATTTTAAAAAGTATCAATGCAACAGAGTTATTATAATATAATATAAAATTCAAGGCAGAATACACTAAAATTAAAAAGTCAATAAATATTGGAATAAGTTTCTTTGTAGTTCAATTGTTGAAATACTATAAATAAATAAGCAAACCCTTTTCAGGCAATCTTCGCTTACCAGCTATCTCATTTAACCATCATTTGAAGTTACAACAATTATAAAAAACAGCTTTGTGACCAAACCTCATATTTATGGCCATTACAGAGTCCTATAATCACATGTTCTCCATTTTTCACCACTGACATATCTATAACTATTGCAATATCCTGAGGTCATGTGATTGCAAGTTGTCAGCTTTACAACCAGTTTCCAGCAAGTAGAATTAATAACGAATATGAATGTGAAATCACAGGTTGAGGCCATGTCGTGTCTTGCTTAAGAACTGTGGTGATTTGCTTAACAATGGAAACAAAAGTGATGGAAGGGCCATGTAATTTTTCATTTAACAACCTCAGCACTTAGCAACAGAGTTGGCAGTCCAATTGTGGTTGACAAGTGAGGCCTATTCGTATAACAATTAGTTTGCTGGAATACAAAGCAATAATAAGCCTGTTTACATTTTTCCAGTTTCATCTATCATTAATCATGGAAATTTTATATATATATAAAAGTACAGAAACAAGACATATTTGTCTACCTCAGTCATCTTGATATGGAGTGTCTTTCCATCTGCCACAATTCCCACCTTGGACGAGACTGAGATCATATGACCATTCTTGTACCAGGTGATGCTGGGAGGTGGAACAGCATTGGAATCACACTCTAGTGTCACTGGCATTCCCACTCTCACATTGACTATTTCAGGAGGTGTGCTGCTCTGGCCTTTAATACTCGGAGGAACTTTGGAGTAGAGGAACATAAGAAAAAATATTTTTCTTTGACTTTTCCCAAAGAAGTGCTATATTAAGAGGAACTGTTAGATGTTAATACTGACAATGGAAAACAAATGTTCTCTTTTAAAGGATGCAGAAACACACCATGAATAATAAGGAAGGTCTTCTTGATGCTTTCTCCAGCACCATTTCTGGCTAAGCAGACATATTCGCCCCCATCCGATAAATGTGCCCTAGGAATCTGCAGTTTGCGACCACCTGAAATTATTCAAAGACAACAAAATGGTTCTGGTAAGTTACTGGCCCATCATCCCATTATTTCCCAAATTTGTATGAAATTCTAACAGAAACTACAGAATTAAAATAGGGGCCTGAATGTTCACTGCTTAGAATGAATTAAGAACACCAGTGGAGATCTTTCTGTCAACTGTACAAAAATGTCCAATTATTCTATCTCCAAAGAACACTGGAAACAGCCCCCATCACATGCCACCAGTTATTTGTACCTTTAAATTTGGAATTATCTTAAGGGAACAGCCTAAAATATAATAATAAATCTATGCTAAACAAATCGCAATTAACTATTCCACTTTGGAATGAGAACTGGATGAGAAGTATATAATTGATCATTCCAAATGATTGCAACACATACATACACACACACACTTGTTACTCTATTTCTTCCATCACCCTTGTTGAAATATGGAGGAAAGAAAAGACATACTCTTTAAAAACAATCCGCCCAGAGATCGCTTACCAGGAATAATGAGAATATTTCTGTTCAAGCTGAGAGGGTTTCCATCCTTGAGCCAACTGAGATCAGGAGGTGGGAAGCCAGTGACCTCACATGTCATTGAGATGAAGTCATTCACCACAACAGTTAGGTTCTCGGGATTAATTCCAAAAATATTGGGAGGAACTGTTAAAAGATAACCATGTCCATATTTTGCAGCCTCATTTATTAAAGGTTCCTTCAGATCCAGTTTGCATATTAAAACATTACAGTATCAATTTCCCAAGCTTCAGCTGATTCTTCTACTGGGAAATGAAAAGAATTAAGGAGAATATGTACCAAGATTTTTATCACTACCATGGTTTCTTTATTCCCCCCACACCCAATCTTAGCTTTTCAAAGATTTGGTTTTATTTTTTTAATCAATGACCAAAATAAAATGACCGTGTCTTTCTTTTCAATCTAGGTAGAACAGAATAGGTTGCCAACATATTTAAATAGTTGTCAACATGTTCACACACACAAACACCATTGGGTTGCAGATCTTATGCTTTCTTTGTATAATAGGCATATTATACAGTAATAGGCAAGTACAGTACACTAATTGTGGAAAGTGCACTAAGGAGAAAATGAATAATAATAATGAACACAGTGACATTATAAAGTTTCAATACTCTTCTTCTTATTAATAGATTTATGACATAACATTGAGCAAAATCAGTAATGGATTGTTTTATTCTGTAGTATTCTGTACTATCTAAAGATCATTTATTTTCAAATAACTATTTTCAATATTTTTTTTATATTAATGTCATCCATATTGAGATGAGTGGCTATATAAATTTGATAGATAGATAGATAGATAGATAGATAGATAGATAGATAGATAGATAGATAGATGATGGATGGATGGTTAGGTAGATAGGTAGGTAGGTAGATAAAGCAAAAACAAATCAAAGTCAACAGAGTTCATTCAAGGACAAAGCAAAAGTTGGGGATGGTGACAGCAGGTATGGGAAGCACTGAAGAAGACATTTGCTAGTCCTGATATTTCATACAAAGGAGAAGACCAACCAAACAAAAAAAATAAGATTAGAATCAAAATATTATAAGTCATACAAGGAGGTGATGAAGAGCATGATTCATTATTGTTCTAGTTGACAATATTCTTCTAGTCGACAAGAACAGAATTAATTCTTGTTACAGGAAATGGCACAGTAGCTCAGTGGTTAAGATATTAGGTTTGTCAACTGTAAAGCTGGCAACCCAGGTTCAGGACCTGAATGCATGTGTTCTTGCCCTTGCTCATGGCAACCTAGCAGTTCAAAAACATGCAAGTGTAAGTAGATAAATAGGTACCATTTCTGTGGCAAGGTAAAAGCATTCCGTGACATTAAGTTAGTTGAATGACAATGGAATTGTCTTTGGACAGCACTACCTGAACAAACAGAGATGAGTAGTAATAACTGGCAGAGCAAAATCTGCTAGTCATTTATTCCTTAAAGTCATTAATGACAAGCAGAGTAAAATCTGCTAGTCATTTATTCCTTGACAGGTAATTAAATTACCTAAGTTTTGTATCTCTGCCTAGTACAATTTTAATTTGGTACTGATGACTTTCTGAAAAGAAATATTTGGACAATAAATTATTTTTATTTTTTTCTGTCAATCAAATTCATTTTAGATTTAAAGATCATTGCTACTTATATTCAAATAAGATATTAACTAAAATCTTACTCTAATTTATGCTGAGTAACCTGTATCTTTTTTGTCTTTATCCTTAGTTATTTTCCTTCTGCAAGCTTAGCAACTCAAAACATACAAAGAAAGAAAACAAATCTGAGGGGGTTTTTCCTCCAGCTTTCAAACTGCTGCTATTTTAACTTCTAAATAAATCACAGTTCCTGGCCTGATGCTTTCAAATAAGTCAGAAAACATAAGACAAAAATAAAACCATGTTGCAGTTATGGCTTACAAGGAATGCAGCAACCATCAATTTAAACGCACTAATACAACACTACAGATATATTTCTCTGTTCCAAAAAAGGAGCTAACAGGCTTCTTATTGTTTAGTGCAAACTAGTCCAATGCCTCTTGCCAAGTGATAAAAATGGACATCACTCAACTGCATTTAAGCATCTTTTTCAGTGACTAAACCACTAGAATAGAAAATGTACTGAATAGCAGAGTAAAAATGCTGTTCATGTTTATGATTGTAAATTCAATGAAGATCAGACCAACAATCAAGAACTAAACAATACCCAATCAAGGAACTGCCAAATAAGCTAACTGTAAATAGCCCAAAGAATGAACTTCCATGAATCATTTCCATCAACTGCAACAAGTCAAACCACTGGTATATAAATTGAGAACAACCCATTCTTTACTAGCACTGATAATCTTGCCTAGTTTATGTAATGAAACATCTATCAGCAAACAATCAAGCTCAGAGTGCACCAAGGACCCTTCATTTGAATCCTGAGTTACGAATATTCTCCTTTATAGGTCAATATACTTCAGAGAAGATTTTTCTTGTTCTCATCACAAAACCAAATTCTAAAAGCCCTTTCAAATGTTGCATCTGACATTATTTTTCAGTGCCACCCTTTAGGAATCATCTTCAAATAATAGTCCAGAATAATTCTGCATTTTTTGTTTTTATTTCTAGATTTTTCTTTCCTCATCTTTTCTAGTCAGACTTTATAACTACTGTATCAAATAATACTGTATTATTTTCCATCACTTTTATGTTTATTGTATGATTTTAGTTCTCCTAATTTAGTAACATTCTTAGTTTAGGTGTGATTTGGATTCCTCGGATGTCTGTTTTGAATTGGTGTGTCATGAACAAACTGCTCTCTTTCAGAGCTCTGTGGTTTATGCTATTAGATTTTTCTTAAACATATATGTTCAATTCAAAAATACATGCATACACATGCATATACAATATGGATTCATGTACGCAAATCAGCATAAATCTAAACCAATAGAAATGGAGATAGCATGTTACTGCTATTGTATTGGCTAGGCTAAAAAGTTTAAAAATAAAATAAACTTCATCACAACCTAGAAAATGAAATCATAGACTTAGGGCAATATTGTTTCAGTATATGTAACAACCAAGATTTGTTGATCTAAGGGTGAAACAAGCAGGCTTTCTTCCAAGCCTAAAGCAATTGGAACAGAAGCATTTTGTTTTCTATATGGAACACTTGGAACAGTCATATCAATAGCAATAGCACTTAGACTTATATATGGCTTCACAGTGCTTTACAGCCCTCTCTAAGTGGTTTACAGTGTCAGCATATTGCCACCAACAATCTGGATCCTCATTTCATCGACTTTAGAAGATGGAAGGCTGAGTCAACCTTGAGTGGTGAGAACTGAACTGCCAAACTGCTGGCAGCCGGCAATCAGCAGAAGTAGCTTGCAGTACTACATTCTTTGTTTTTTAAATTTTTTTTTCTCTTAACAAACATTACATCATTAATCAATTAATGTAGTACTGCAAGCTACTTCTGCTGATTGCCGGCTGCCAGCAGTTTGGCAGTTCAGTTCTCACCACTCAAGGTTGACTCAGCCTTCCAACTTCTAAATCTTATCAAGCTGTGACCAGGAGCTTAATTGATCACTTATTCTATTGGCCATTTCTCTAAATGAATCAGTACTACTACTTTGGGAAACTACTTCGTGTTCAGTCAACAAATTCATTAAAACTAAAAGTAGTCTTATGTCTCGTAGTGGATACAGCATTTGGTGGAACAAACACCTGACCTAGTTCTTTTGGAGTAGTCAAAATATCCATATCATCTGCAACATTTTTTTCATATGTCCTATCCTATACATTTTTTATTTGATAGCAGCAATAAGATAGAATTGGTTCACCATGAAGTTACTTTCTGTTGTTAGGAATAGAGCATGCAGAATCAATTCACAAATCTAATTTTTTAGAAAATTTTTCTTAAACATCACAAATCATAAAAACCATAAATAAGTCTCTGTGTACCACTCTTCTGCTTGCAATTTAATATTTCCCGACAGTTATTAGCTTTATGCACTATTTCTCCAATGGCATTTCTCTCTCTCTCAAGCTTAAATCAGATAACAAATTGCTAATCTTGGTGAAATCACTTCTCATCTCTTGACTCAGGCGAGGATGATGAAGCATATCCATATGGTCTAACACCACAAAAAGCAACCTTCGTAATAAGAATGAAGATCCATAATTGCATAATTTCTCATGTATGGAGAACAAGGAAAGTCAAAATGAATGCTAACTCATTAAGGAAAGCATGAAAAGATGAACAAAGATCAACAAGATGAAGAACTGGGGAGAGGGGGATGATGAATTCAGTATTAAAGACACTGAATTTGGGATTTGAGTAGACAATCAGATCTATCAGAAGTAAAGCAGAAATACAAGAAGTGGAAATGGAAAAGGGATACCTAAATTTATTATTTTATTAGCGGTACATGGGTTTTCACTAAAGTCATCTAGGATGAGAAGAAGGTGATAGACCAGTAGAAATAAAGGAACAGAATCCAAAGGATTCAGAACGTGTGTTCCAATTTTCTCATTATTGGTATTATTTTTTTAAAGTCAATTGGAAAGTTTTAAATTAAAAAAAATGAACAGAAAGAATGGCAAGAATGGTTCAGGGTTTTTGGCATTGCAGGGTATATATTCATACAATATATGTGAATGTTGTTTTTTCTTCACAGCCACAACTTCGTAGTTCCCACGAGTACCTCAATAATTTTTTTCAGAGAAATTCAAACAAATTTTTAATTTTCTATAAAAAAAATAATATTTAAGAGTAGGATAGGATTCAACTAAAAATACTGGTAAAAATAAGATGGCAATTGAAAGTAATAAACAAATATTGATTAATAAATAATTGAGACCCAAATTCTCTGGAGAATTTTCCAAATGGTGAAATAAGATTTTAAAAGTATCCTAAGATTTGGCATAAGTCAGAATAGGAACTTTCTAGCATCAGTGATTATACAGTGGTACCTCTATCTACAAACGCCTCTACTTACGAACTTTTCTAGATAAGAACCAGGTGTTCAAGATTTTCTCTTCTCAAGAACCATTTTCCATTTACAAACCCGAGCCTCCAAAACTATAACCAGAAAAGGCAGGGAGAAGCCTCCCTTGGGCCTCTATAGGAATCTCCTGGGAGGAAACACAGCTGGAAAAAGCAGGGAGAAGCCTCCATGGGGCCTCTCTAGGAATCTCCTGGGAGGAAACAGGGCCTCCACCTTCCCCAGTCGCACACATTATTTGCTTTCATATTGATTCCTATGGGAAAAATTGCTTCTTCTTACAAACTTTTCCACTTAAGAACCTGGTTACGGAATGAATTAAGTTCATAAGTAAAAGTACCATTGTATAAATATAGCATACATATAGAACATATAAAACTATTTATTATTTGAACATATAAAACAAATGTAATACTGATTTGTCCTTTTGCAAAGATTAAATAAGAGTCAAGTGCAGAATATTTCTGGAGCTGGGCATTATATGAATCATTACTTTAGAAAATAACAATCTTACCATGGACGTTAAGATTAAAATATCTTTTTGCACGCCCTGCTATGTTTTCCACAAGACAGACATACCTGCCTGTATTTGCTATTTGAGTATTGTGAATCTATAAAAAGAAGATACACTGTAAATATCAAATATCTGGGTTTTTTAAAATTGATTTCATATAAACATTGTTAACTTTTCATTTGGCAAATAAGTAAATATATTAATCTATAATATATATAAAGCTATACTCTTTTCAATTGATTATTTGACTATAAACTCTATTCTGTGTTGGTTCAATGTCTTCAGGGCATAAATATAGCAGGGGCGGATTGCTCATACCGCTGTTACCAGTAAGCTGCGTGCACAGCTTTGGGTGTCTTGTATGCATGCGCACATGTCCTAGTGTGGGTACGCATGAGGGTACGCATTTGTGTGCGAGATTTCAGTGGGTTTTTTGCATGCGCATAAGCAAAAAAAATCATCAAAATCTGTCGCACACATCCTCTTGCTAGATTTTGTTTCCTGTGCATGTGCAGAAGCTAAAACACACTGGGATGTGCATGTGTGCATGCAAGACACCCAAACCTGCGTGTGCAGCTCAGCCTTTGCTACCAGTGCAGCATCCTTTACCATTCCGGTAGTAACCCACTACTGAAATGTACCATATATTTTTGGTGCTCTCAAGATTTTTAAACAGATGACAAAGTTGCAGCACAAAAAATAACAGGAATAATGAAACAGGAGTAATCAATGTGCAGATATTGTCTTTTGAGGGAAAAATGTTGAGAAAAGATACTAGAGAAACTACAGTAAATAAACTGGCTATTTAAATAAAACATTTAAAAATTAATCATTGTTTTATTGTAGACTCACTCAATATTTTCCGTGTCCCCTCTTGCTTAGCAAAAAAATTAAAAAAAAGATAGGTACTCTACAAGCTTGCATATTCTTCCATCATTGGAATTGCAGGGTTTTTATGGCTTCACAATTTATTTATTTTTATTTGTTTTTGTCAAGTACAGATTGGCAGTATACAAAGATATATTTATTTATTTATTTATTAAATTTGTATGCCACCCCTCTCCGCAGACTCGGGGCGGTTCACAACAGCAACAGAAAACAATATATAATACAAATTCAATAATTAGAAAGCTAAAAACCCATAATTTTTTTAAAAAATCAATGTTATAACAATTGTCCTAGCCTCTTGTGATAGGATGTGGGAGTGAAACTGAGACAGCATCTAATCTGCAGAAGCTAGTACACTTCACAGACTTACCTGAAGAGTTTTTCCATCCCGTAGGAATTTGTGATGGGAATCTTCAACTATTAGCTGTCCATCTTTCTCCCAGATTATGCTTGGAGGAGGACTGCCCCCTGCTATACATTCCATCATTGCCATCTTGGACAGAAGTACAGTCAGCTCCTTAGTCACATCACCGCTGGGACCATTGAAGTATGGTGGCACTAGGCAGAAAGATTAAGGAGAACAGTTTTGTACCCTTCGACTTCTTCATAGCATTGCTGAGAAAACGAAAAATGTAAGTTACAGAACAATTTTCATTCATAACATTTTTTTCAGGTATTATCAGAGATGCATTTGCCATTATCACAAATACCTCTTCAAGACATAGCATGATGCATTTTTATTTGAAGTGGAAAATATTATATATTTTCTTACTCAGAAGGGAATCTAATATATCACTTTAGTAGAATTTTCTACTTGCCATGTCTCTTGTTGTAGCCTTAGTATCTTAATATTTATTATATTTATTAGACATTAATACTACTAGCACATAGTAAATTATATAGAATGAAACCAAGTAAGGGCCGCCGTTTAATAAGAAGAATATGATTATTTGCAAACTCAAAAAACATCAAGTAAGCTCACAAAGCACGCGGACATCATATTGGATAGAATCTTCTCCAGCTTCGTTAATGGCCACGCAGGTATATCGTCCAGCATCTTCGCTCTGAGCTCTAGGAATCTGCAACACACGACCTCCTAGAGTAAAATAAGAATGAACTTGCCATCCTTCTAAACACAGATCATGGGTTGCTCTAAGATAAATAGAAATACACCTGATTTATGATAAAAAGAAGGACCTTGATAGACATCTTATTTTCAACCTACTTCTGAAGGTTTAGGATGGTTACAAAGTTTAAAGATTAAATATCAGGAATCAGGTATCTTATTGCCATTATGTCCAGAATCAGAAAATTTCATGTCTGTACACTGAACACTGAAAACATGTCTATAATACAGATTATATGGATTCAGGAGGCAAATTGTTAGCTCAGAAAATATGGCCTGCTAATCATGGAGAGATCAAGCTGCAATGGAGGAAATTATTTCTAAGACACTGATGGGCTCAAATATTGTTAATTTTAAAGAATATTCTATTCTATTCTATTCTATTCTATTCTATTCTATTCCATTCCATTCCACTCCACTCTACTCTACTCTTAAAAAATCACTTCAATGAATTTTGCATAGAATTAAAACATGAAGTCTTAGACCATAAAGCAAGGTCCCCCAACCTCTGATCCATGGTCCAGTACTGGGTTATGCAGGTGGCATGCATCCACGCACAAAACCCTCCCATCTCCCCATCATTGCCACTGCCACTGCCACCATTGGTAAGATTGGGGACTGCTGAAGTAGAAGATTTATATAATGTAATCACAATGAATAATTAATTTAGAAAATATTTAACCATAAGTTGCAGTTTACTTGTACAGATGAACTTTCTCTACTCTATGGCTGTTCCTCACTCCATGTTTACCACTAGTCACATGAAGGAAATATTTTATGCTCATATCATTGTTGGTAAGCTACCTACAGTCATTGAGAATGAGCAGGGAGCTATATAAATTTTTTAAATACGTAAAGATACGAGGATATAATTATTCAATTGTTATAACTGCCTGATTCCGACAGCTCTTTAGAGAGTTATCAATGCTATTATAAGCATAAACATAAACATATATGAATTAGTAAAATTTCCTCTCCACAAAACAGGAATGTATATATCCAAGAAATTCGTTAGTACCTATTTATGAATGCAATAGCTTCTAGAGTAACTCATATTACATTGCTTGGACCAGGAATTTTTAATAATGCCAATTAGGAGCATCCATTTTCAACTCTATTCCGGAGAATTGAGAATATTTCATTCTTAATTTAAAATAAAATATTTATTGCAAGGGTTGTGTGGGTCAGAGCTATCTTGCTTGCAGTGTGCATATAAAACACTCAAGTGTATATAAAAATATTATAAAGGATAAAAAAGAAAGTATTTTATTATATTCATAAATATTAATCTGCTTAATACAGACCTGGAAGTATCAACACTTTATCACTGGAACTCAATGGAAAATCTTCTTTATACCAGGTAAGTACAGGAGGGGGCACAGCATTAGATTCACAGTATAAAGACAGAGGATTGTTTACAATCACATCTTTGGCTCTTCCTCTTTGACTTCTACTTAGCACATTTTCATCTTCCCAGAAGCCAAATGGTTTTTGAAAACTAGGAGGAACTGTAATATATAGGCCTCAGATTAAAAATGAAGAATAAGGCTTTTCCAACCTTCATCACAAGAAGTATTAACAAATTTAGTGATTCTTCACCCTCTGACGTTACAAACATTTATCTCTTCATCCCCAGTACCATCTCTTACCTATAACAAACTCATAAAGTTATCATTCTTTCAATCCTGTTATTAGTAGAAAATCCATAGCCAAAAGTATTTTAACCTTGATCAAATAAACCAACTTTGCTTTCTTTGTGTATATTTCTAACATTCTTACTCTTTAATTTATTCAAATATTGTTGGATTTTATTTATCTTTATTTTTTCTTTCCTTCATTGGACAGAGCTCTTCAAGGCTTTAACATACCTTTTTTTTAATAAATCCAGTAAGAAAAAAATTATCCAGTGACTCTTTTGGTTTGCCTGATACATTTCTCTTTTAAATTTTTAAAATACCACCTTTTTTTGTAGATTCAATGAAACAATATTTTCTAAATTATTCTCTTGGCCTATTAGTTAGAATCCTTCTAGAATCAAAATCTTATTTACTTTTTTCATTTTTATGTCAGATTTTTAAAAATGCTTAATCTTATGATTACTATTTTCTTTTATTCAGAATTAAAGGCAGACCCACTTGGCATTTTCAGATTTCATTATGAATGTCTTCAATAGCATAGATATACTTAATGAGCAATTTCCCAAAATGACTGGAAATTGAGATTTGCCAACTTTAAAAACCTCTGCTGCAATTGCAAGCAAGATGGTAAATCCTGTTGTTATTCACTGAAAAATAATCACTTCCCTATAGTTTTCAGAGAGCCACTCTCCAGAGCACATGTGGATCACCCATCCTCTCCTTATCCAAAAAGTTTCCAAGGAACCAAACTATTCACCGCTTCCTTGGTCTTTGTGGAAGTCACCAGCAGAGATATCTTTAGCAGAGATATCTTCAATTTGCCATACCTCACCCGAAAGTCCAAAATAACTTGGATCCACATTTAGTTACTTTGATAACTGGTCAATTAGTTGGAAAGTTATTCTCGAACATATTTCTCAAACTCAACTTCCTAAGAAATAATAATTGGATGTAGTTCATGCTACCAATATCCCAAGGCAGATTAACAATATTTTTTACTTGATATTCTCACTAAATTTACTAGGGATAAATTTTGGGGATAACAGGCCCAATAAAATGACAATATGTTCATTTGGAACTTAAAAACAATTTTCATAGTGTCCTCTTTTTCTCCAAATGTATCATGTTAGTAATCCATTTTACTAACTAAGGGAATAAGTAACTATTTGTAAATTTATAGTAACTACACAGAAGATGTGATTAGCTAGAGGTCACTACGTGGGAGAAGACTGATCTTTATAAATAGACAAAACAATACCTTGTATACTGACATCAAATTCCAGCTCATCCTCCCCAGCTATGTTTGAAGCAACACAACTATATCGGCCAGTGTCAGATATCTGAGTTGCCTTAATTTGAAGGATGCGTCCACCATCTTGGATTGTTAGATGATCATTTGATGTAATAGGCTGTGATGGAATATTCCAAAAGGATACATGAGCATTTTATGCAATGTACAATGTATATAGGAATGCATATCAATTGTTCATGGCCATTTAAGCCAACTTAGCAACTGTTGGCTTTGGCAAGAGATTTTAAGCTGCCGTCTCCAAAAAACCCCAAATTCTATTTTATATAATTATAAACCAAGATTAGACATGAAATATCTATTTCTGAACACTTGGAACCTTCTTCTGAGAGAAACAGATCCATTTCCCTTATTTTAATATTACAGAGAGAAAGGCATATCTGACTGGGAAGCTACACATGGGCTACAAGTTGTGCAATCTATATAGATTTGAGGTGTGTTTTTTTCTCTATTGCTTCCATTCCATAGTTGAGAACATTGCTAAGTTATACATTTTTGCTGATTGGCCAGTTAAAATCATTGTTAGCATATAGCATGGAAAAAGGGGATGGAATGTTGAGAGAGAGCTAATTTGCATGCTGGCATGAGGTCAGTCGTGGCAGTTGGAAGATAGAATTCTTGGGGATTTGTGTGCTGACTGTTGGAGAATCTGCATCATAGAGAGCAGATGTATAGAGAAATATAGTTATTCTGTCAAGTTGTTTATTTGTGTGAATATGAAACCAGTTCAATGAGAAAAGAAAAAATAAAACCATAAGATTTATATTGGAGTCATTGTATTTATACCCCAATATACATAGTATCACAGTTCTGTTATAAAGAGTCTCTGCTGTATGAAGTGAAGAACATTACTTGAAAAACATAAATAACATAGAAATCCAACAATTATTTAAAATAGTAAAATTTAAAGAAAATTGTGTAATACTATCCTTTACTTTGTCAAAATAATTTAGACCAATATCCCTACTAATGTACTTACTATTCATAGGCATTCTAACCATTACCAAAGGGCAAGTTTTGAACAAAAATAACTTTACTTAGAATTTCTAAAGAATGATTACTATTTGGTAATTTATTATTATTTATTATTTATTATTTGGTCTACAACTGCTCAAAGTCACTTGGTCTGAGATGAATGAATGAATGAATGAATGAATGAATGAATGAATGAATGAATGAACAAATAAGGCTCTCTTGTTAGTTTCAATAAAACATTGTCAGCCAAAAATAATATTCCATATACCAAAAGATTCAAGTAGAGCAGAATTTGAAGTATAAGTACAGTGGTATCTCTACCTAAGAACGCCTCTACTTAAGAACTTTTCTAGATAAGAACCGGGTGTTCAAATTTTTTTGGCCTCTTCTTAAGAACCATTTTCTACTTAAGAACCAGAGCCTGGAAAACTTTCCCAGGAAATTTGAGAATGGCATGAAGGCCTGGTCAGTTTTCTGCCATTCCCTCTTTAATCTCAGCCATCTCGGGCTCTTCTGGGCTGTCAGAGAAGCCTTCCAGTGGCACTTAAGGAGGCTTTGGCAGTCCAGAGCGAATGAAGTATTTTCCTTTCTCTGGGGGTTTGGAGAGGAAATAAACCACTTCACTGTGGTGACTCCCTCGTGCTGCCTACCATACACCTGGTGCGAGGTTGCCTCCCAGAGTATCTGGGCATGGAAAGGCAAAAGTAGGCACTTTTGCCCCGGCTGGATCACCACAGTGAAGGAAAGGCACTGGCTACAAAGTGAACGAGTGAGATGAGAGGGAACCCTTCAGGTAGCAGGTAGCAGCAGCAGCCACCTTTCAGTCAAAGTAGCAGGAGGTTCCCCCATCTCGCCCTCCTAGTTTTCTCTCTCTGGTGCAGTGTATGGGAGGCAGCCTCATGCTGGGTGTATGGGAGGCACATGCCCCTCCTCGCCAACTAAAAGTCCCTCTCTTTTTTAAGCCTTAAAGTTTGGGATTTTTTTTATTCCCCTCACCTCACCTTTTCCTTTGGCAGTGACTGTCCTCCCCCTCTTCTTCCTCCTCCCACCCAAATTCCGAGCTTTTATTTCTTTCCTAATGGGTTTGCATGCATTATTTGCTTTTACATTGATTCCTATGGGGAAAATTGCTTCTACTTACAAACCTTTCTACTTAAGAACCTGGTCACAGAACGAATTAAGTTCTTAAGTAGAGGTACCACTGTACTAGGTAATAAATAATATAAAAATACTTTGCTAGTATTAAAATACTGATAGGGAAACACAAAAAGAAGAAACTGGAAACATTTACAAACCAAAACGTAGAAAAGCAGTCTAAAATTGCAAGTGACAAAGCAGAGTGCAATTGACATGTCCTTCAACCTCCTGCAATTCCAGAATTGTGTTGAAGATTATTGTGTAACTCCACAAGAAGATAGATAGTAAATAAATGTAACAAATAATAATAATTGTTGAAAGAGAACAGGATTTCCTACAGCTTTGGAACACTGTGTTTTGAAAAATTTTATGAAAGGAAGAAGAGACATTGCTATAAAGAAGTTTCCTGGTTTCTCTAAAACAGAGATCCTCAAACTTGGCAACTTTAAGACTTGTGGACTTCAACTCCCAGAATTTTCCAGCCAGCATAGCATAGATGGCTGGAGAATTCTGGAAGCTGAAGTCCACAAATATTAAAATTGCCAAGTTTGGGAACCCCTGCTCTAAAACAAATATTTGCTGTAAGAAATTAACTTTATGACTGGCCTGTCTATCCTTGTACCATCTGATGCCAGCAGCAGGAATTGCATGGGCTTCACATTCCAGGGTAAGACTGTTGTTCACTCTGATCTTCACCTCTTTAGGGGACAAGCCCAATCCTGATAAATCACCTCTATTTATAATAGGAGGAACTGAGAGAGAGAGAGAGAGAGAGAGAGAGAGAGAGAGAGAGAGAGAAATAAAGCCACAGAAATGGGACTTCTCATGTTGACACGCACAATATTGTCAGAAAAAAGGCATAACTTAAATTACAGTACATCAGAAATGATTGACCTGCTTTTAGGCCAAATCACATCAACAATCACATATCAAGTCACACAGCTAAGTAGCATTTGTTGGTTAGTTACAGACAATAATTCATAAAATAGACAGAAATATAAATAAACTTGCAAAATCAATTCAAATAAGCAAACTCTTCACTGGGTGACATAAACTGAAGGACAGATGATGATACTGAAGCATTTAGCACCCTGGTATCATTCATTTCTAAGTAAACCTGCAATTTACACAAGAGTATGAAAATTGATAGAAGATTTCAATCACATATAATAAATTAGAATTACATTATCTGGAGACATTGGAGAGTGCTTTATTTCTAAATAATATTATAAAACTACCAAAATGAATAAGCAAACCAAGCCAATACTAATGTGAGGCTTTCTGTGCTGCCTTCATTATCTATGAAAGAGATGGGACTCTATACTATTTATTACTCAATGTTGCAAGACTCCCATCGTCCCCAAGCTGAGTGAGCCTGGTAGAAGTGGGAGTTCAGGAATCTCTGGATAAACCATATCACTGCTTTCCCCAAAGACAAAAAAATGAAATGAATCATGATACAGTCTCTAGGGTATTTACCTTTAAAATCTATATCAGTTAGAATCAGTGATGGGCTCCTACGATGCAGTACTGGTAGCAAAATTTGGAGCTCCACCCCAGAGCCCCCAATTTGCACTGAAAGATGTTGAAACAAAATGCATAAGCCTCACCCACAGTGTGGTAGTAAAAATTTTGGTAGCCCATCATTGGATAGAATACTTACCTAATAGTATGAATAATGCTCTTTCACCTTGCTAAAGTGTTGCTTAGAGATGATTCAAAAGAGCTGTAATCTTTTAACAACTAATAATAATGCACTCAACAATACTTGATTTTTCTAATGTTTAATTGGATTGGGTTGGGTTGGATTGTAATTTAATTTAATTTAATTTAATTTAATTTAATTTAATTTAATTTAATTTAATTTAATTTAATTTAATTTAATTTAATTTAATTTAATTTAATTTAATTTAATTTAATTTAATTTAATTTAATTTAATTTAATTTAATTTAATTTAATTTAATTTAATTTAATTTAATTTAATTTAATTTAATTTAATTTAATTTAATTTAATTTAATTTAATTTAATTTAATTTAATTTAATTTAATTTAATTTAATTTAATTTAATTTAATTTAATTTAATTTAATTTAATTTAATTTAATTTAATTTAATTTAATTTAATTTAATTTAATTTAATTTAATTTAATTTAATTTAATTTAATTTAATTTAATTTAATTTAATTTAATTTAATTTAATTTAATTTAATTTAATTTAATTTAATTTAATTTAATTTAATTTAATTTAATTTAATTTAATTTAATTTAATTTAATTTAATTTAATTTAATTTAATTTAATTTAATTTAATTTAATTTAATTTAATTTAATTTAAAATTTAAATTTTTTTATATGCCACTCCTCTCCGAGGACTCGGAGATGTTATCTACCTGAACATTATATCCCTGTATTAACTCAATGCCTCACTACCCTGATGTGAATATACAAAGCAAACAGTGGAATATATATACATAATTAAAAATATGAAACTGAAGTAGGAATTGTATAAAACATAAAGAGATGGTAGAGAATCAGAAAATACATCATGAATTTCAGCAAGAAATGATGCTTTAAAACTTACTATAAACTTTCACCTCATAATGTTTTAATGTTTCCCCTGCTTCATTTGTAGCTATACAAGTATATCTACCAGTATTCTCCTCCTGGGCATTCAGAATCTGTAAAGTTCGACCACCTATTAAAAAAGGACCAAACTCAAGTTATATTTTCTCAGTTCCCTTGGTATGTTTTCTTTTGAACTGAACAGGAACTGTATGAATTTAGACACATTGAAAAAAGGAACTACAATTATTCTGATTTCAGAACATGTTTAAACTGGAGTTTAGGAAAGAACTATCTTTTTCTTTTATGTACACTGAGGGCATATGCACCAAGACAAATTCCTTGTGTGTCCAATCATACTTGGCCAATAAAAAATTCTATTCTATTCTAACTCTAGAAAGAAGCAGAAATAAAATGCCTTTTCAAAAACTAGTACCAGATCATCAGCATTCTAATTATGCCAAAGACTAAAAAGCCCTTCCAAGTTACATATTCCTAGTTCCCTGCCTGTGATTTGCAAAGTGAACTCAACTACTTCACACATAAAAGTAAGATTTTCAAGCCATTGTTATCTGGTTAGTAGTAGGAGACAAAACCTAAGATTTGGTACATCATTAAGTTCCAAAAGTGGGAAGTCAAAATATGCAAATTTATTCCCAACAATTATAATAATTGTAATAGTCAATCTCTACTCAGGCATCTTCAGAAAGTATACCCAAGGTTATTAATAAATGTAAAAAATAGGATAGAATTTCATTCATTCGTCTGTCCGTCCGTCCGTTCATTCAATTTCTATAGCAATACCAATAGAATTTAGACTTATATACCACTTTATAGTGTTCTACAGTCCTCTCTAAGCAATTTACAGAGTCAGCATATTGCCCCCAACAATCTGGATCCTCATTTTACCGAGCCTGGAAGGAAGGCTGAGTTAACCTTGAACCAGTCAGAATTAAATTCCTGATAGAGAGCAGTGAGTTAGCCTGCAATACTGCATTCTAACCACTGCGCCATCATAATTCTATAATGACCCATCTCAATCCAACTGATTCCAAATTTATTTTAATAATAGAGGCATTCAAATAATTACCTGGCAAAACCCTGATGTTCTTATTTGACTCTATGGGAGTTCCATCTTTCAACCAGGTGATTGTGGCTGGTGGATATGAATAAGCCTCACAAACTAAGGAGGTTGGGTTATTTAAGATAACTGTGACTTCTTCTGCACCGCCGTCATTATCTGCACCCACAATGGATGGAGACACTGAGTAAGTTCAGGAAAAAAAGAGCATTGTTTTAAAATAATGCTGATAATGGTGAGTATCCTTTGTCCTTACTTGTGAAGAAAATATATACCTGCAACTTAATCCAAGGAAACAGGTTGAGCAAATTTACAACCAAAATACATATGACACCTGTTTTCCAGAGACTGAGCTTCATGTAGAAGTACTGCCTTGATTCAAACTGCTGAAGCAACCTGAACTAAAAAGCAAAACTGTCTTGAAGCCTCAGACTCAATTTGATAATCAGAAAGCAATTTTTTCCTTAGTTTATTTTTTAAAAATTATTTCTTACATTTATAATTCTTATTTTTTTTCTTTATATGTTCATTTGAAATGGTGGACATGGCCCTTTTTTTACAAATTCATTAATAGAACAATCTAACAACAACTTTTTAAAATAAGCCCCGATAGCACAGTAAACTGTCTATGTCAAATGGGGGGGAAAGGTTTTTTTTTTTTTAAGTTTTATTTTTTTTTTAATTTTCTCTCCCCCCCCCCCAGAAGCCTAGGGATTAAAAAAAGATGGGGATTCCACCAATCAAGGAATATAAGGAACACAATTATCTAGCTAACTATCATTAAAAAAGGAGTTAATTGAAAGCTGGAAGAGGACTTCTTAAGCCTGCTTCTTTTACAACTATTTTACACAGGAGAGACAAGAAGCGGAGTATCTTTTGGTGGGAGGCATTTTAGGTGCTTGGAAAAAAATTTTAAGTAACCCATTTGTGCAGAAGGAAAGAGACAACATCACAGGAAACGCTGTATATCTACATGTACGAAATTTTGGGAAGGCTCTTGGAAGTTGCATGTAACTGCTAAGCCTTCAGTGACTTGGAGACAACACTTTTTGTACTTGCCACAGTGATATCATTCACACAACTTCCCTCTTACAATGTCTTAACACCAAGCCTCCAATTGTTTATCAACAACTTGGCAACCATTTACATAAATACAGTATATTTACTGATTTTTTTTTCCAATTCAGGCAGATTTATCTTCTTCAAAGGAACCCAAACACTTCTATTTATTACTCAATGACACTTACCAAATACATTAACACTGAAGCTTTTTCTTTTGTCTCCGGCTGTATTGGAGGCAACACAGGTATATCTCCCTGTGTCAGCAATTTGAGCATTTGTAATTTGAAGAAACCGTCCGCCAGACATGAACTGAGAGCCACCACCTTGCATAAAAGTTTGCCCATCTTTTAGCCAGGTGATCTCCGGAATAGGGTTCCCTTTTTGAGAACAAAATATAATATTAATAATAATATTAAATATTATTTAATATTAATAATTAAATTGTGAAAATTACCTTTTTAAATTTTCTTCATTACTAAGTCTTTTAAAGTAAAATGCAACATGATATTCAATCTCAGGTCAAACCCGAAGGCAACATATGATACTTTTGGTGATGTGTGTGCGTGTGCACACGCGCATACACTATATATACTGTGTTTCCCTGAAAATGTGACCTGTCCTGAAAGTAAAGCCAAGCTTGATTTTTGCGGTGGGTGTAAATATATGCCCTCCATAAGCTCTAGGGAAAGGGTGGGCGTGGCCAGCAAGGAGGCAACTCTTCCCTTCCCTAGTCACCTCAAGGCTGCTGGGCCCCTTTACCATGGCCTGCTGATCAGCTGATCGAGTGTGGGGCAGGTGCCTGGAGATATTTCCAATGCACTCTTGCTAGCCCCAGTTCTGCCCACAGCACTAGGCAACCTTGCAATTGAGGGTCCCTCTGCTCCACAGCTCACTTTGTGGCTATGGAACAAGCGGGAACCATGGTTTGCATTCTACAGGTATTGCATAGACTCCTGTTTCAATGAGGCGGAAAGCCATGAGGCCCCTGAGAATTGCCTTCCCCATTTACCCGGTTGCTTTTGTTTGAGAAAAGGACAGGCAATTGTGGGAAGTGTGTGCTTATGATGGAAGCAAAGCACAGCCTGTACCTTTCAAATGATCAAAAGTCTGTGTGTATGTAAGAGAGTGGGGGGAGGGAAGGAGAGAAATGACAGTGGGACGTAACAAGAATTCCAGGCAGCACTGTTTGAACTAGTTTCCTCTCTGCTGTTTCTCTCTCTCTCTCTCCCCCAAACACACACACACACACACACACACACACACACACACACTTGATGAAAACTGTGGAGGGCAGGCAACAGGGTAAAGAGACTGACTCTCTCCCACCTCCAGCTCGGTTCCTGCTCAGGATGGTGCCTTGAGGCCCATCCCCTGCAGGGCCAATGTGAGAAATGGGCTCCCTCAAAGTGTCTCCTCTCTGGGCCTCGTCTGCTTCAGAAGCCAGGAATCCTGCACTTACATGCACTTACAACCACTTACATGTTATCCAAATTCCCGCAACTTAAGCGAGCCATGCAACTGCTCCACCCACCTGCCTGCCCACCGCACCTGGGCCTGCCAGATACTGCCTGCCCCAAACCAAGCAGCAGGAAAGCTCCAGGACAGCGTCCTTCTAGTGCTCAACCCATCCCACTTTCAAGTGTGAGAATTGGTTGCAAGTCACTTTTTCAATGCTATCATAACTTTTTAGTTGAAACAAATGACATAAATTGAGGATTACCTGTAGTACTGCCATCCAGGAAAAGAGAGAGAAAATGAGAGCTCAAGGGAAGGATGTTAATGTTTACTTCTTAATATCATAGCCATCGATCGGCATTTACAATGCAGCCAAACCAGCTCTAACCAAGAAACACCAGAAGATTACCTGTGACTTCACATGTCAGCATAATGTCATGCCCTTCTTTTACTTTTATATCTTCCAGTTTATTTTCTCCTACAATGCTTGGAGGTACTTTTACGTTGTCAAAACAAACAAAAAAAAGAAAAGAATTATATAAGAATATAGGAATACAAAAGGGTTGTCTGTTTATTTACATTTGTTATCAGAAAATGTGTTTTTCCATTTTCAGGAGCCATGACTTCAATATATATTTGTATGGATGTTTGTTGTGGTAGGCATGTGAGAAATGTCATGACTTTGATAAAAATATGTGAAATTTGAAGGACATTCATTTAAAATATTAAGGCTGAAGTCAGATAAGACTTTTTCAGTTAGTTTCAGATAAAACAAAGGGGCATAATTTATATATGATTTCCCTTATTAACTTGGTTCCTAGAATGAATAGTGTTGATTCTTCTTTTGAAAAAGTCACAAAAGTAACTATTTAAATCAAGGCACTTATATATTCTTAGTTGATCTAAGATGCCACAAGACTATTTTTTTTCTTTTCTTTTTTTCCTGCAAGAATACTCGCCGGTGTCTTCATCCCCGGCGTGTTTTGCAGGAGGGCCAGGGGACACGGCCCTCGGCGTAGCCCCCATCTTGGAAAGGCCGAGATCTCGTGAGATTTCGCGAGATCTCAGCCAACTTCGGGTGGCTTTGGCCACCTGATGATGAGTCCAGGGCGGAGCCTGCCAGCCCTATAAAAGGGCTGGGCAGGCTCTAAAACTTCCTTTTCACCTGGACTCGTCAAAGCGAACACCCACCCGCCCTCCCTATCTTTCAGTGTGCCACTGAGGGTCGCCCTTAGGGGGCTAAATAGGAATTTTTGGTGGTCTTGGCATTTGCTACGACAGTTTTTTCGCCTATTCCACACTGCGGAAACGGATAAGCGGTTAGGGGGTGCTTCGCCCCTGTTCAGGCTAATTGGCTTACCTTTGGTCATTTGCGTAGGCAGGTTAGGGGCGGAAAACTGGGTGGTGGTTTAGCAACTGCGTGTTCTCCGTTGGGCATCTTTGGGGATGATTGACGGGTTCTCTCCAAAGGCTTGTGGTTTGAGCGACCTGAGCCATTGGGGGGAACCTGTCTTTGGGTCCCGCCCATTTACTTCCCCTTGTAGGGGTTAGCCGGCGGGACCTCCCACATGCAAGTGCATGGCAGTGACTCAGGTGAGGGCGTGGTCCCTCGCCTGGATCAGCATGGAGCTACACCCATAAGTTGCCCCGGAAGTTTTTCTGATGTCATTTTCCGCCCCGGAAGCAATTGTTTGACCCTGCGGGTCCTTGTTAGGGTTATAGTTAATTATGCTAATTTATGCTAATTTATTTGAATAAATTATGCAAATTTAATTAATAAAAATGACCCAGTTTTAAATCCAGCTCTTGTGTCCGTGTCATTACTCCGCCTCTTCTGCAATAACATGGATGTTTCTGAGGAAACTAAATTTCACTATTTTCCAGCTTTGTCCTGACATACATAGATGGTATAAGATGCAATGGAATTAAAATATTATGTCTATTATATTATCAAATAAGATTGGGTGGAGCACTAGGTATTTTTTTTAAAAAAAGAATAGTTATTAAAATTTGAGGAATTTGCAGGGCAGTAGGAAGGAAAAAACATAACTACATTCTGCTGTTTTTGATATTATCATTTTTCAGGGTAAATAAAGCATTCATCCATTTTACATTGGAAAAACTGCCGGCTTATATTATCCAATTGAGAAAGCATTGGCTACATTATTTTGTCAGTCATCTCTTCAATTTCTAAACACAGGCACTATATATATATATTTTTTAAAAATATATTTTTTAATTGATTTTTAACAATTTAAAATCACACAACATAAAACAGTGCGTAGTGAATTGTGAGTTGTGCCCACCACCCCGACATACACACATTCCCCACCACCAAATTGGGGGTATTTCTTGTATAATCCACTTAACCCAAGAGCAATATATCTGTTTACATATTATAGAGTGATTCCAGTTTATTTCTTGTAGCTTGGTCTCGGATTCTGCTCGTCATATATCGTCTTACCTTGTCCCACCGTCCCATCAGCTGTCCCAACTCAGTTTCATTATCCAAATTTATCCTTTTTTCCATAATTTCAAATTGAATATGGTCCACCATGTACCTATACCAATTTTGCATTGTCCATTTTGTCGCATCCTTCCAACCCAAAACTATTACTGCCTGAGCGCTTTCTATTGCTGCTTTTTTTATTTCTCTAAATTCTCCCATCGCATTACTTTTTACTAGTACTGCCATTTCCTTAGTGATTGTCCATTGTATATTTAACATTCTATTGATATCCTCTTTCACTTTTTGCCAAAATTCCTGCACTATCGGGCATTCCCAAAACATATGCATAAACACTCCTTTATCTTGACAGGCACTATAGAACACAGTAGAAAGAAAAATCTGATACTTTGGCTTTTTTGAAATAGAATTTACATACTCACTTAAAACTGAAAGTTCAAAGTTTTTCCTGACTTCTCCTGCAATGTTAGTTACTACACAGATATAATGACCTGCGTCTTCCATTTTCACCTGCATCAAACGTAACATCCTGCCACCTAAAGAGAACAGCCATAAAGCTTGCATATTATAACAAAACTTAATTTTCAATTTTGAGTTGTTAGTAAAGAATCAGAACAAAATGAATGTTCAAAATAACTGGCAGCCAACTAAAATCTCAGTCTTCTGTGCAATATACAGTTGTCTGAGTGATAGTGATCATTTTGCTTTGGGAAACCCACTTCACTCATAGTATATGCCTCAGCTCAAGGCATGTACAGCAACATCTCCAATAAAGTGTATGAAAGCTAAAAGTGAATACTAAGTGAATACTAAGACATTACTAAGAGTTTACTGCTGGAACTTATTATGATGATAATGCTACTGAGCAAGCATTTTTCTTTGTTATCATTATTGGCAATATTATTATTATTATTATTATTATTATTATTATTATTTATTGGATTTGTATGCTGCCCCTCTCCGCAGACTCGGGGCGACTAACAACAGCAGTAAAACAGTACAACAAAATCCAATACTAAAAAAACAGTTAAAAACCCATTATATAAAAACCAATCATACATACAAACATACCATACATAAAATTGTGAAGGCCTAGGGGGAAAGTGTATCTTAGTTCCCCCATGCCTGGCAGCAGAGGTGGGTTTTAAGCAGCTTACGAAAAGCAAGGAGGGTGGGGGCAATTCTATATGCCAAATAACCTTTTTTTTCTAAAACTTAAGAACGTTTCTAGATAAGAACCTGGTGTTCAATATCTTTTTGCCTCTTCTTAAGAACAGTGTTCCCTCTAATTTTTTTGGGGGGGTGGGCGGAAAAGTATAGTGTCTGAGCGGCAGTCCCTTCGGGACTGGGCGGCACAGAAATAATAAATAAATAAATAAATAAATAAATAAATAAATAAATAAATAAATAAATAAATAAATAAATAAATAAATAAATAAATAAATAAACAAACAAACAAACAAACAAACAAATAAACAAACAAAAAACCCACCCTGTTTTGCCTCAGAGAATTTCAAAATAAAATACTGTACTGTGTGTCTATAACAGTGAGCTCATAATAGGGCAACTCTATCAATATCAAAATGCCACTTAAATAGTTGAGCTAGTTTCAAACTAGATTTTGATTTTCTTTCTCTCTTCCTTACTCCCATTCTTTTTATTTTTATTTTTCTTCCTCTCTTTTTTCTATCTGTTTCTCTCTCTTCCTCTCTTCCTCTCTCTCTCCTTCCCTCTCACTCTTTCCCTCTCAGCTTCTGGGCAGGTTTGGAAAACTCTGAGTTGATGATGATTTTTAAGTGAGCGATTGCTCACTGCTCAGCTTAGAGGGAACTATGCTTACGAACCATTTTCTACTTAAGAACCCGAACCCAGAAAAATTTCCCAGGAAATTTGAGAGCGGCATGAAGGCCCAGCCAGTTTCCTGCCATTCCCCCTGGGTTATTCTCTCTGGCACAGTGTATGAGAGGCAGCCTCACGCCAGATGTATGGGAGGCACATGCTCCTCCTTGCCGCCTCAGAGTCCCTCTTTTATTTTAAGCCTTAAAGTTTGGGATTCCCCTCACCTCACCTTCTTTCGGCAGCGACTGTCCTCCTCTTCTTCCTCCTCCTCCCACCCAAATTCTGAGCTTTTATTTCTTTTCTAATGGGTTTGCACACATTATTTGCTTTTACATTGATTCCTATGGGAAAAATTGCTTCTACTTACACACTTTTCTACTTAAGAACCATGGAATGAATTAAGTTCTTAAGTAGAGGTACCACTGTATTTCAGCTTGAAATGGATGGATAAGTTATGTATTAGATTTAACAGAGCCTTTCTATGTGCTTGTTTTATCAATCATATTATAGAATATTTTCTCTGATATAAAAATAACATCTTTTCACATTATTATTATTATTATTATTATTATTATTAATAATAATATTTGTATGCCACCCCTCTCTGAAGTTTCGATAAGCTCTCTCTCTTACCTGATAAGATTCTCACAGAGTTACTTAAAGAGACTGGCTGTCCATTCTTTAACCACATAATTGATGGATGGGGAATTCCTGAAGATTCACAAATAAGGGTGACAGGGCTTTTCTCCACAGCACTGACATTTTCTGCCTGCACCAGATTACCCATAATTCTCGGGGGAACTACCAAAAAAGAGCAGCATGGCAGACTAAACATTATTCAGTGTTTAATCAGTGATAAAGGAAGGTCAGATACATTTAGAATTTAGAAACAATCATATGCAATGATATGTTCCCCCTGCCTCTTTATGGCTTAAAAAAATAACTATAATTTCTTTTTTAGTAGTAATGCATACTCCTTGGCACAAAGAAATTGGAATTTAGTGAACTAAACTCCTTCCAAACTCTTGCTGTAGAGATCTCTTAATTGATCTCTACATATGTTGTAATATAAATATCAAGTATGTTGTTGCTGTTGAAATAATTAAGCAGCCCTAAGTCAAACTCTGGATAAATTACTAATTAGGATTGAGAAAACATTTTTTTTAATTTGGAAAAAAAATACTTTTTATCTCTTGTGCCACAACAAGTTGAATTATTTAATTAAAGACTCAATTATAATTCTGCACATAGTTGCTTATCTGATGAGAGTTGAAATCTATGTATAGAATTGCAACTCTTTTCTATATTAGTATTAATTTTATCTTATCCTTCAATCATTCCCATAAAGCAAGAGGCAAAATAAATCATTCTGCAATACTTCAGAATGCCTATCATGGGTAACAGAATATTGTGTTACCTATACATGCCTATACATCAAAAGATGGCAAACTTATGGCATGGGTGCCACAGGTGGCACACAGAGCCATATCTGCTGGCACACAAGCCGTTGCCCTAGCTCAGCTCCAGTGTGCATGTGTGTGCTAGCCAACTGATTTTTGTCTTGCACAAAGGCTCTAGGCTCCAGAGGGCCTCCATGGGATGGAAGAAGCTGTTTTCACCCTCCCCAGTCATTGAATTATGGGTGTGGGCATGCTCTTTCAGCACCCGGAGAAATAAAGGTTCACCATCACTGCCATATAAGCTTCTCCAATGTTATGGCATTACTTATTGAGTTGATTCATTGCTGTTTCTTTTCTTTTTAAGCAACAAAATGATCCAATACTTTCTAGGGAGTTGAAAAAGCTTATAAAAGTTTAATATTTCACAAAACTTTGTACCTTTGCTAGGTTTTATACAAGATCAGATGCTTTCTGAATTAGATTAAAAATCTTTCTCTTGAAATGTATTCAAAAAAATGGTGTGAGAAAATGACGAACACAAAAGGAAAAATGAAAATACACTTTGGGAAAATAGTAAAGTGTTCTCTTATATTTTGCTTTACAGTAGTTACTATGTTTTGTAAGCCACCCAGAATTGGGTGACTTGAACATTGAGATAGGTGGCATAATATATAAATAAAGTTATACTTTTTTTCCTTTTTGTTGTCTCCATAGTACATATATAGGTACATATCAATCCATAACCACTGCTTTTGTCCTACTTGGACTAAATCAAATTATACAGCTATTCCATGGGTAGCAGAATAGTCCATTGCTTTCTTATTCTGGACATGCATCTTTGTGTATGTTCTCTTACATAGATATCCTTTACTTACCAAGAACACTTAGGGCATATTTCTTGTCAGTCAGTCCAGCCACATTCATAGCAACACATACATAATGACCAGTGTCTGACACCTGTATACTTTTAAGTCGAATACCATGGCTCTCCTTTAGTATTTCAATTCGTCCATCATTGGCTAACAGTTGACCATCTTTCATCCATGTGACAGTTGGTTGTGGAATACCATCCGCTTGGCATTCAAGTGAAATATCATTCCCTTGAATTACAATGACATCCGACTGTATATTCCCATTGTCCAGAATAGTTGGACGAACTGTTCAAAGAAACATATCAAGTTCAACACTTTAGCCCCCAAATCCATGAGAAACAGCAAGAAGTGAAACAGAATTTCTGGCTGTGTTTCTTTTTGTTGATCAATAATCTAATAATTCTATTAACAATCTTAATGAAGCATATGTGCAGATGGCATCATTGCCTCAGCAGGCCTTTAAGTTCATGGAAAATTTCTTAGGAAACACCCAATATCCCTGAGGTGCCACCCAATGTCCTTGGAAGACCTCCAAGAGATGTGAATAACTATTTCTTTACTTCTTTACTATTTCTGTACTTCGTTATGTTACATAGAAAGTACCAGTCCTTTTGAGTTATGAATATATAAATATGAGTGTCAAAATGTGTTCATGATTTCTTCTTGCTTTGAGAGGCCCATCTTTATTCAGCTGAATAAATGCATAAAGCTTATCGAGGCAAATATCTTTATTTCCACTGAGCCACACCTGAAACCAGCAAAATGTTTTTGAAAAAAACCCAACTCTTTAGAAGTGGGGTGGAGGCTGGATTTATATTCTAACAGTAAGGTTAACTCAAATCAAACTCATGTCTGGATGACTACATGGGCACATGCATAGTTTCTCAGCAATGATATATTTGTTGCAACAATCATCTTCCTGTTGTAACTCTTCTCCTTCTGAGACTTTCCTTTTTCGAATTACCAGTCTGGCTTACTCGCCTGAAAGTTAATGGTGGCTATTCTTCTGAGCATGAATCAGTTCCTAGCCAATTTAGCTTTAGAAAGTCAGCAGGGTAGTAAGATGCTGTCACCAATATCTATATTGGGGTCATAAGTATTACAAAGTGCAAATCCTACATTTCTGTTAAAAGCAACATGAAAAATATGTGTGTACTGGAACTGTGCCTGTATAGTCTCCATCTCAAAACTAATACTGGGTTCAGGAGCGTCACAGTATCAGGAAAACACTTTTAAAAATCCTTCTGGTTGCTATTAGAAGAAAATGAGAAATCGAATTGTTGCTTTCCTGTGACATGTTTTGTTTGTTCAAGTGCCAATTTGAGAAGGCTTTATATAGTATTTATTTCCAAACTAAGAAACATTGCTAGCGACCTACCATATACTAACAACTTATATTCTTTCTTTGTTATTCCAGCTACATTTGAAGCTATGCATGTATAGGAGGCTGAATCTGAATTTTCAGCGGCAGAAATTTGCAGTTGCCTTCCTCCAGATAAGATTCTGACTCTCCCAGAACGGTCAACTAGCAATGGAGAACCTACAAAAGAAATACTCTCAGATAAAAATAAAATAAAATATAGCATATGCGTACACATTCTTCAGAGTCTTTGAAATCAGATATACATTATTTGGATAATCAATTTAGCTGAGTAACTCAAGGAATGAATTAACTTCAACTTCATGCACAAACTATTATTGTGTTCCTCTCTTTGCACAGTTGAAAGGCACACTTAATCACAGTTTCCTATTATTGCATTAATCATAATTGTTAAGTCTATGAAAATCAGTGGTAACTTCACTGTTCTTATAACATTTAAGTATTATTTCCCATTAAAACATCTAGCAAACCAGTTTCCTAATTAGATATAATGATACACTAAGCTATGTTAAAACTAGGTTAAATTTAGTCTATTCCACAATCTCAACAGGTTGCTCCAGTAAGATTATTTATGTCAGTAAAGGCTATTGTGCTCTCTGAATACAGAATGAATTAAATAAATTAACTCCCCCTTCTATAAATAGAGATAGGTGGTATTTTGGCAAGCAATTATTCCCACAGTAGTGTCTCTTCATCTTGTCCTGGCTCCCTCATAAGACATCCAGAGGTTTCCTTAAGGTAAAAATTAAGATAATAGTTGATCTCCTTTCTTACCTACAAATCTTCAACTTGTTTTGGGCTGTCATGTGTTTCTGTTAAGATTTTATGTAGGGGTGTTGATTTTTAGAGATCTAGCAGAATTCTGTTCTAGTAGATTCTGTTCTGTAACCCACTGGGATAAGCTGAGCTCAACAAAATGAAAATGACTAATAGGGTTTGTGATTTATCTTCACAAAGTACAACTGCTTACCATTCTTCCTCCATGCAAGAATGGGTGGTGGAATTCCACTGGATTCGCACATCATGCTGATGAGATTTCCTTCAATCACAGTCAGCTGAGTCACTGTGTCTGAGCTGTAAATACTTGATGGCACTAGAGAAGGCAAATATCAGAAACAAATAATCACCTCTTATAGGTTAATACAACTTATAAAGAAATTAAAGGAATTAAGATCAGCAGAGAAAGAAGTAAATGTCAGAAAAATTCTCAATCCAAATATTGGTCTCACGCATTAATATTCTCATAGGTTAAACGACAAATGCAAATGCATTTCTTAGTTTATTTAAAATATTTTGACAGCCTACAAATTAGGAGTTTTAAATACCAAAGAGATCCCAAAGATTTCCCCCTTTGAATTAGTAAACTCACTAGAATTTCGAAAATAATAAAGCCTTCATGGTTGCTGAATATTTCCAGCTTTTGGAATTCTAGGTACTCTGAGAGACAAACTGATATTAAATCAAGTAGACAGCTTTCTTAAATTTAGATATCAAAACCTGTCCAACACTGCTTCTGATTCCAGGGCCAAACAAAGAATGTATTTCTTAACAGTCACTCCCATATGGTTTTCACAGGCAAATCAATAGTGACATACATTTCTAGGATTACTCTTCATGTTGATGCTATAATCTTGTTCTTACCCCATACATTGACATTGTAGTTTTTCCCCATTTTCCCAGCAATGTTTGTTGCTTCACAAGTATAGCGTCCAGTGTCCTGCACCTGTGCATGTTCAATCTACCAAGAAACAAATCGACAAACTTATTTTTCACAATACCCTACATCACTGTGCATTATTACTTATCCACCCGATACATTTTTTTTATTTCTGTAAAGGAAGTCATTCTCAGTGTGAGAAAGATTTGTTTCAAGTATTATTTTTCTACTTTACAGACTCTAAGATATTTTCTTTAATAATGAATGTTTAGTTCAAGGATGGGAACATTTTAGGGTATTGCATATTCTGGACCATTAAATTTCTATTCACTTGGGCCAAAACTGTATTCCCAGTTGCAGCCCTCCTACAAAAGCGCAGCAATTAAAGCTTGTACAATTACAACAGCCCTATTATATCTTTTAGAAAATCAAGTACAAAACTATCTTTCACCTTAATATTTCTGCACACACATCCCATCCTTGGGGAAAAACCAACACTAGACAGATTTTGTTCCTGGTCATATTTGTCCATCATCCAAATTTACTTCCTGCAAGATCCATGCCACAATTCTTTTTAATGCTGATTGCCCACAATATAAGCCCTAACTATCCCACAATGTTCAAGCAGAACTTATTCAACAATGCTGGATATGCTTTTTGATAAGTAACTCAATGTTTAGGAGAACACATTAAAAGCAGCACAGCTTTTCCTTCCTCCAGCAGAAGAAAAAAGTTGTTTCAATGCCATTCAGAAATGCAAAGGGATAGTATTTAAACTATTAATGTCAAGAGCCCTTAACATAAGTGAGATTCATGGAAAACATCTGAGTCATTCTAATATTTACCTTCAGTACACTTCCACTTTCAGTAATAGTGAGTCCCAGTTTCTTCTGCAGGGGCTGACCATCCTTCAGCCACTGAAGTGTGGGCGGAGGGATAGCGTCACTTTGGCAGTGGAGTTCCAAATGTTCTCCCATGGCCACAGAGACATTCTGTTCTTCTCCCATGATATTAGGTGGAACTGAATAAAAATCACTTTAGTAATTAGTATTATCTCTTTTCACTAAGGCGAATGAAGCCACCCAATTTCTGTGAAGCAGCCACTGTCTGATGTCAGCATTGAATGTATTAATTTACATCAGTTAACTTTTCTCAGAAATATTGGCAGCACTGTTAGGACAGTATGTGAAACTACCCAAACTATACAGGAAATGCTCCAGAGCAGGGTTGTCAAACTGGTGGCCTACGGGCCCGATGAGTCACACCCAGGCCATGCCACCCCAGCTCTGCAAATGGGAAACATATTGTGTCACCTCATGTCATGGCAATGTGATGTCATGAGTTAGACACCTGTGCTCCAGAGTAAATGTAGAAGAACTAAATGATCTGCTTCATGTTTTCCATCCATGGTAAGACAAATCCCTTGTGTGTCCAATGACACTTGGCCAATAAAGAATAAAGAATTCTCTTCTTATCTACCGCCAGTTGTAGAATCACATCCCCAACAGAAAGAGATTTCATTTGTAAAGAGGAGCATAATTCAGCAAACCAATATGAGTTTTCCCTAAAAATATTTGTGAAATAGCATAAATTCAACACATTCAGAAGCTTGCTTGTTTGTTTGTTTTAATTTAATTAAATTAATTTGACTTCTATGCTGCCCAATCCCGAAGGACTCAGGGTGGCCTACAACAGTATAAAATTACAATAACAGCAACAATAAAAAGAAGTCAAGAAAAGGAACTAATATCTTAAAATCCTAATTAAAACTAAGGACAATTCAACAGCATACATAATAGTCATTCATACCAATTCATATCAATCCCATATCAATTTCCATTTGTATTAAATTCTAAATTTCCATTTGTACTAAATTCTTCATCATATATTTCTTAATACATTAATTTAATCTTAATGGCGTTTTCAAAGGCCAGTTACCATTCTTCTTCTTTAGTTAGACTTTTTAAAATACTTAGGATTGTTGGGCTTTTCAGTTGTGCTGTAACCTGATAATATCAGTCCTAAATTCCCCTTTTAAAAATTAGTTTAGAGTTATGAACGGGGCATTTTAGAGAACTTAGAATGTGCTTACAGTTATACCGAGTGCAAAATATTTCAAATGCAAAACATTTGGAGTTTTGAGCCCCATTCTGAACACTTATGTATTGTTTTAAGATGCAATGGCTTGTTCTAAACTTACTGAAAGGATTTTAGTATTGTTCCAATCATTTTGGAAATATTCCAAACTCAAAATGTCCCTGGTTGTTTGGAATTTGGAACAGTTCCAGAATAGTTGGAGTAGCATTTGTAACACTTGTAAAGTTGGAACACTGTCTCAAATTCAAAACAGAAAGTTTCAAATTTCAAGTGCTTTGCATACCACTATTTTTACAACCAAGTATGCATTAACAGACTACTGAAGCCAATAAGAATTCTCTATTAATTTGGCTATACCATTGTTTGTGATGGTATTTTTCATGCATTGTAGTTGTAGTTTCATAGTTATTGGGTTTTTTTAAGAAATCGGGAATGTACTATAAAAGCAGCTCTGAAGAACAGTTCTGCTAAAATGTCTCAAGACAATATGGGAAACCTCATGATTTTAAGCAAATATCTAAAGATTGTTGTTCTTAGTATTTAAGTACAAATGTTCCATAATTCAAGAAAATGATTACCATCTAAATCATTACCTACTTAGAAACATAGTTTTCTAAAGAAACATAGTTTTCATTTGAATATGATTTCCCATGACAGGGCATGTTAGAATCCTATGAAACCATGTTTCATAGACATGCTAGGTTTCTCTGAAACCTATGAAGTCCATTCTATTAAAATAAATGTATGAGATCACTTCCAGGTTGAAAGTAAATGCGAATATCAATCTGTAATCTATAGTACAATAAAAATGCCATGGGTCATTTTAGAAATCTACGCAAGCATCACCACCAGGGGCCATCAAGATACATCAGGACAATCATTCTATAAAATTCCAAGACAGCTTGTTGGGGAAGTAATCCCTCAAGGTGCCCCTTAAGAATCCTTCTGCAGTTCTTGGTATAAATTTACTTATATTCTTACCATAAACTCTAAGATCAATATCCCTTTGTTTTTCTCCTGCTGCATTTACAGCAACACATGTGTACCTTCCAGTATCACTAATTTGAGCACTTGTCAGTGCCAAGATGCGACCTCCAGAACGAATCTAAAAAGAGAGTGGGATTAGTTTTTTTAAAAATGGCAATAGGTTGAATCAGACAGCATTAGAGTGTTAATTTTCATTATTCTCACAATACAATTTTCCTGATGTGAAATGCTCCCTACATGGGGCTACCTTTGAAAAGTGTTCGAAAACTTCAGATCGTGCAGAATGCGGCTGCGAGAGCTATCATGGGGCTTCCTAGATTCGCCCACATTTCTACAACACTCCGTGGCCTGCACTGGCTGCCGATCAGTTTCCGGTCACAATTCAAAGTGTTGGTAATGACCTTTAAAGCCCTACATGGCATTGGACCAGAATACCTACAGAACTGCCTTCTACCGCACAAATCCCAGCGGCCGATAAGGTCCCATCGACCAAACAATGTCGTTTGGCGGGCCCCAGGGGAAGAGCCTTCTCTGTGGCGGCCCTGGCCCTCTGGAATCAACTTCCCCCGGAGATTAGAATGGCCCCCACCCTCCTTGTCTTTCACAAGTTACTTAAGACCCACCTATATCGCCAGGCATGGGAAAACTAAGACATCTCCCCCAGGCTTATTATATTTCATGTTTGATGTGTATGTGCTGTATGGTTTTTAATTGTTGAGGTTTTTATATATTTTATTATTAGATTTGTTCCATTGTTATACTGTTTTTATTACTGTTGTGAGACGCCCCGAATCTTCGGAGAGGGGCGGCATACAAATCTAATGAATTGAATTGAATTGAATCGAATTTTGCATCAGCCAAGAAAATGCTAACATTATTTTCACTGCTTACATTTTTCTTGTTTCTGCTTTGTTCCATTTTTTTAAAAAAAATATGTCTTGCCTAATGAATAATTCCAGAGAATTCTGATTTTAATTCTAGCAATAATTCTAATGCTGACTTCTTTATTGGTCCTAATCAAAATATTACCCAATTATGGATGTTTTACTTTATTTATAAAATGTATAGGCTCTTACATTTTACCTCAAGATAACTCTGGGCTTGGATTTTGTATTTTTATTTATGAATTAATACAGATAAAATTGCTCCCACATTATAGGTGAATTTGAAGTATTAATTAATATAATTTATGATCCAAAACTTAGAGAGACAAGTTCCATGAAGAAGTCTTATCTCTAAAGTGTGAGTAGATGTCTTTCGTTGTACTAAGAAAGTACCTGGAGTCCACTTGAAACACTAGAAACAGGACTGCCGTCCTTCAACCAGGTTAGAATAGGAGCAGGAATTCCACGAGCTTCACACTCCAACCTCACTTGATCATTAACTACAACAGTTGTCATTTCATTATTTCCTGAAATGGAGGGCGGAACTGGAAAAAAAGGAAAAAGAGAGAGAAATATTGTTCAAGCAGATGTGTTGATCACTAGTTCTGATTTATAATTTTGCAAATAATATTGTCTGCAAACATACAGTAGATGTATCTTTGGATTTTTTCAGATCTTTACCTACATCTATTACATTATATTGCTAGCAATGATAAATATTTTTGTACCATAAAGCAATAAATATGGGAGAAATTGAGTTTTGACAGTAAGAAAAAGAAACAGATGTTAGTTTTGCATGTCAACCATCTCCTTGACATGCAAAAGAAACTTTTTGGACATTTTTGTTACCAAGAGTAAAACTTTACAGACAGATCCATGAAAAAGAAGGAGTAAAGCTAGTTATAAGATTTTGGTGTGATTTTGTGTAGTTTTGGTGTGAAGTGCAGCATAGTAAAATCCCCTTTCCTACTGCTGAGCCACCCAATGTCTGGTGTCCACTAATCCAGGTCAAACATTTTATTTTGGGAAAACGTTCTGTACTTTTCAAAAGTCTTCAACATTTGACTTTGTTGATGCGAGATCTTCTCAAGTTGCCAATGGTTCATGTAGCTTTCTTTTGCATCAGATGTGGAATGACACGTGGATTCAAGAGCTGGGATTACACGTGTCACTTTATTGAAATTAACACAACTTTAACTGTTGTTAACTAATAAACAAAGGACCTGCAGAGGCCAATGAAACTAATGGGGCGGAAATATTGTGTAAACCTTCCTTGACAACTATGGGCATAACTCCTTGCTGAACAAGGTGAAGGTAGCCACCTCCACCTGGTTTGTAGCCATGCCCTTAAAGCATGTGAGAGGAGCTCACTGTCCAATCCCCTGCCAGAAATTGGATTAGGTGAGTCCCAAGGGCATCCCCTCTCCAATCACCCAGGTCGTGTGGGCCTATAGTTCCTGGAGAGAGGCAGCCCATCATCTTTCAAAAGATGCCCTAAAGGAGAATGCGCAGTTGCTACCACTGCCCATTTCCGCCCCTAACCTGCCAACCCCAGTGACCAAAGGGAAAGTCAAATCAACCAAATTGTGACTACATTGTGCTGCACCCCTAACCAGTCCATCCCCTGCATCCA
This sequence comes from Erythrolamprus reginae, assembly GCF_031021105.1. NCBI lineage: Eukaryota > Metazoa > Chordata > Lepidosauria > Squamata > Dipsadidae > Erythrolamprus > Erythrolamprus reginae. Next base: position 103,282,265 of record NC_091952.1, on the reverse strand, counting down.
GTGTGGAATAGACGGAAAAAAAGCCACAACCTAATGAGAGAGGCCGCAAAAAATTCCTGGTTCCGATGCAACTTTCTGCCAGTGGTTAAATCCACCAGCCATGCAATTCTTCTTCCCAGCTTCCCACACATTCCAATCATACCCATGCTCCCCTCCTTTAGTTTGTTTGCCAAGTTGACAATAATGTTGAAAATAACATTATTCTCCCCTATCTCAATTGTATACAAAGGAATTATCTTTGGTCCACAAAACTGAGAGGTAGAACATAAATTTAAAGACCTTCTTGTGCCTGACAAAAGATTTGATTTTATAAAGTCTGAAATTGACAAGCCATATCCAGTCACAGGGCCAGTTTTTTAAAAAAAATGATGGGAATCTAAAAATGTTGTGGTTAAGTTTTACATCATTTTCTTAAAACCTCGCTCTGAAATTATTGTGAGCTTTGTGAGTTCTGCAATAGCAACACTTAAATACTTTTTAAGCAGTCTTAAGCAATTTGATGAAATAGAGACCTGTCTTCCAAATCTAATTGCATGGCAGCCCCATCAAGAAAACACTTCAAAATTAAAAGCCTTCCCATTGTTAATATATTTAAATACCACAAAGAACCACTATTTTTTTTCTCAAATCAGCATGGAAAGGCAGATATGTCTTTTCTGCCCAAACTGACTTTGTTATAAGAAGCAGGATTTACCAAGGACCTGAAGATTGTAGAATAATTCAGCTCCTCCTGCGGCATTCGTCACCACACATTTATAAATCCCAGTGTCAGAGATCTGGGCTGCATCTATTTGGGCAATTTGCCCTCTGTTCAAGAAAGTGATGCCAGCAATATTGATGAGAGGAAGGTTATCTTTGTACCATGTGACAACTGCGAAATAAAATAAGATATATTTGGTAGTAAGCTATAAAATAATTTATTGGAAAGAAACATTCAAGTTATAGTACCTTTTATTCTGATACCACTTATAGAAACTTCATAGTTTAGAGCAGGAGGAATATTAGGAAAAGTGAGGTATTAAAAGATATTTCTTGCTTCCTCCACTCCAAATGTGAGGAAGAGAAAATTAAAGAAGAATTCTTTTTCATTTTCAAGTTGCAAACAGTTTCAGAGTAGACACTAATTGCGCACAAAATGGCCCATTAAAGCATTCTTCATGGTCCACATATTCTTGCTCTCTTAGTCAATACCTTCTTATTTAACTTTGATGTGGTGGAGTAATATTTATAGGGCAACTCATATAAGCTGCTACTTTAAAATACTATTAAATTTCAGATGAAATACAGTTCTCCACTGTAGGGGGAGCCAATCTCCAAGGATGGGTGGACCTTGTCCACAGCTGATCATGTCTGAGTCTTCCAACTATAAAAGTTATCCTCCATAATCCTCTTTTTGATGAAGGATGATGGACTTCTCTCTCTCAGGAAAGAGGTGGAGTTGAAGAAGTGAAGGGCTACCAAAAGTTTTACTACCACACTGTGGGCGTGGCTTATGCAGGACGCCCTGCATTTTCTTACATCTTTCAGTGCAAATTGGATGCTCTGGAGTTGAGCTCCATTTTCACTAACCCACTGTATCCACCACCACCCCCGTCCAGGCAGTAGCCCACCCCTGAGTTGAAGACATATTTAAAGGGAGCACAAGAGCTTTATAGCATTAAAAAATAACTTGCACATGAAGATAAGTCATTACAAATAAAATCCAACAGACAATACAATTCTCTGCTATATTAATGGATTTAGTTCACAAATTGAAATACTAGATATTAATCTTCTTTTTTTACTGATTTCACCAAAGCAATCTGAGCAACCAATATCTTTCTTTCAAGTCATTCCTGAACTTTTTCATTAGATTGCATAAAGTTAAAAAAAAAGTTCAGACCACTCCACATACTGAGTAATAATTCTATTTTTGAAAGATTCCTTGACATGGAATTAAACTAAGTCCCACTCTTAAGCAATTAATTAATGTAGCTTCTGCATGAATGCATAAAGGCAACATGCCAGTCGAAAGTATATCTCAGAAAACCCGTGTTTTTCTCCTAATCATCGTTCTTTCTCCTAACATGTTCTTTCACATGCTTCAGCTTCCTTTGCAAAGTGTCTTTTGTGTATAAACATCCATATATTTTAAAATTATTGTTAAACCTATTACAAGCTATATTCCAAACAAATCCAGCACCTATACTTAATGAGAAAAACATGCATATTTGCAACAGTTCAGTTAAGCATCAAACTTAAAGATCCTTTCTATATAGAGTTTCTATATAGAGTTGCTTTCTATATAGAGTTCAGTGAAAAGGCAATAGGTGGAAAATTGATGACAAAAAGTTAAGAGACAAAATTGCTATGTTTATATATGTATACCTGGCAAAGGATTTCCAGACACTCTGCATTCTAGTTGTATTGGGTTGTTCACAATAACAGTCTCATTTCTTACCATTCCTGCATCCTTCAGACTAGGTGGCTCTGAAAAAAGAGGAGAAAATTATCCTTTCTTTTATTTAGATGCATTGTACTCAGGGTTTCTCTGTATTTAGTTTACAAGTTTCCAACATAGATGTATGTCCATTCATACAATCTACAGTAAATGATTACTATGACTCAAAGAATAGCGCCAGCGGACTCACCCCGCTGGCGACGTTTGCAGGAGGGTCGGGGAGACACCGGACTCCTGGCGGCTGCCATCTTGGATCTCGGCTGAAGTCTCGCAAGGCGAGACTTCGGCCGAGAATCAGGCCAATCGTGGCCTGACTGCTGACGTGTCCGGGCGGGGCTTGCCGGCCCTATTTAAGGGCGCGCGGGCCCGGGGCTAAGCCTGTCGCCCGGACTTCGTCAGGAGAGCAGACACTCGGCTGTCTGCTCTTGGAGCTTTTACGGCGGCCGCGTGGTGATGGCCGTCGATTTAGAAGCCGTGTCGGAGGCTTGGGGGGCAGCGGCTCGTTGTCCTGGTGAAGCCTTCACCCATCCGAGGCCTGCGGTCTGCCCCTGTTCCAAACGAAGCTCTCAGGCAGCAACCGTGCTTCAGCTGGTGTCCGGCGTGAGCCCCCCCCCCCTATTAACTTATCCCCTCGGGTCGGGGGGATCACTAGGTGTCACGGAGGGCGCTTTGTGTGTGTGTGTGGGGGGGGGTAATCGGTCACGCGCTTCCCTCCTTGGCGACTTGGCTTGGCTTGCGGTCGCCATTTTGGGCGGCCTCGTGGCGCGGCGTCCTTGAGGGACCTGGCTAGGGCTCCCAGTGGGGGAGCGATCGTTTTTCCCCTTGGGGGAGCGAGGAGGGCGGCGGGGGTCAGTTTGGGCTCCTTTTCGATAAGTAGCAGCCCTACTACTACCCCCCGCCTTCCTAGGCAGCAGTCTTCATTTTCTTTTGGGGCCGGGGCCTTTTTGGCTTTGGGTCCTGGTTCAAAAAGTATAAAAAGACACACACCTGAAATAAAATTAAATAAATAAATTCAGTCATACATAAATAAATAAATAAATAAATAATTTAAAAAATAATAATAATAATTTTTTTTAAAAACCCAAATCGGGATTGGATACTGTAGCCTGGAGGTTAATTCTCTGCCTTGCAGGCAGAGGTTACAGGTTCAAGTCCCAGTGCGGGTATGGCCAGTTGATAAGGCCAAAATAAGGTCGAAGTAGGTCTATCCTAGTGGTTGTCCAGCCCGAGCAGGTGGCGGCCTTGCCAGGCCATGTGGGACTGGGTATACCCTGGGTGCCTTATTCACCTTTCGGGGCAGTTGAGGTCGCAACGCATTCGACCTCAGTTGCACTCCTTCCTTGGCCCGGGCAGGCTTTTGTCCCGCCGGGTTTCGGGGGTGAGTGCAGTGGTTTAGGGTCTCCGGCGGGCACCTGTAATCAGGTGTGGTCCCCACCAGCGACGGCTGCCCTCCCTCGGGCTCCTGCGTCGGCTTCTCCGTTGAGGCCCAGGGTATCTAGGGTGGGATGTTGGACCCTGCCAGCTTCGGCTGCTATGGCTCTGGCCCCAGTGATGGCTTACCCGTCGGGGCCTGGGGTGTTTAGTTTAGGAGCCTTTACGGTTTGGGCCGTCCCCAGTTTGGGGCTCCCATGCCGCTTTTGTTTGTCCTAGGCCTAAGACGGGGAAGGACAAGAAGGGTGGGGGTCAGGCGAAGCAGCCCCTGCCTGCTGGGCGTACTGGGCCCCAATACAATTAATCTTGTTGTTCTTAAGGGTTGGTTTAAAAAACTACCACCCTCGCGAGAGAGCGGATGCTCTTCTGCTAGGTTTCCTGCGGGGTTTTAGGATCCCTTACAGGGGGGTTAGGAAGGTCTTCGTGCTTGACAACCTTAGACCGGTTGTGGGGCATGAAGACATTGTCAGGGGTAAAATAAAGAAGGCGGCCCGAACAGGTGAGTGGTGAATGTTGGTGGATTCACCACTTGTCTTTTCCAAAGGGGAGTCAGTGAATGATTTCATTCCTGACGAACTTTGTTCAGTCCGGTACGCATCCTTTGATGTGGCCACGGCCATAGTTAGGAAGTGTGGGGTCGGAGCCCTTGTGGGTAAATGCGACATTAAGTCTGCATTCCGGCTCCTCCCCATTCACCCAGACAACTTCGAGCTCTTGGGCTTCCACTTTGAGGGTGGTTTCTATGTAGACAGGGCTTTACCTATGGGTTGCTCTGTCTCATGCTCTCTTTTTGGGAGCTTTAGCACCTTCTTGGAGTGGGCGCTCAGGAGGAGCAGTGGTCTTGGTTCGGTCGTTCACTACCGTGATGGGGTCTTGATGGCGGGGCCTGCGCGTTCAGAGCGATGTTTTTCCCTGATGCAGGACTTCAAAGCCCTTTGTGCTCAGTTGGGGGTGCCTCTAGCCCCTGAGAAGACCGAGGGCCCAGCCACCAAGATTACCTGCCTTGGTATTGAATTGGACTCAGAGGAGCAATCTTCTAGATTGCCCCTAGATAAGTTAGTCAAGATCCGGGCTACGCTTGATCTTGTGTTGGGCTGCAGGAAGGTCACTCTTAGGCAGCTGCAGGAATTAGTGGGGATTTTGAATTTTGCCTGTCGGGTCGTGGTGCCTGGACGGGTTTTTTCCCTGAGGTTGTATAATGCGATGTAGGGGCTACGCCCCATCATCGTACCCACTTATGCGCCGGGGTCAGGGCTGACCTCTGCGTATGGCAGGACTTTTTAGAGCGTTTTAATGGGTTGTCATTTTGGAGGCATGAGCTTCTTTTGGGAAGCTGAGTTGCAGTTGTGTTCGGATGCTGCGGGGACTTGTGGCTTTGGGGTTGTGTTAGGTGACCAGTGGTGCTGGTCTGTCTGGCCTCTGGAACGGAGGGCCTCCCCCCTGGTAAGGACTTGACCTTTTAGAGCTCTTTCCCTTGGTAGTGGCCTCAGAGCCTTGGGGGGAGCAGTTCAGGGATGAGACTGTGCACTTTTGGTGCGACAACTTGGCAGTGGTCCATGTTGTGAATGCCCTGTCCTCTAAGAGCGACAGGGTCATGCGGCTTGTCCACCATTTGGTGCACAGGGCCTTGTCTCTGAATGTTTTGTTTTTGGCTAGACATGTCCCCGGGTTGGATAACGGGATTGCTGTCGCCTGTCCCGTGGTCAGTTGTCCAGGTTTTTTGGACCCTGGCCCCGTGGGCACGTGCATCGCCTGAGGCTTTTCCCGACCCCCTTGGAGCCTGGGTGGGCTCCTGGGCAGTGGAGAGTAGAGGCCTGCTGGGCTATGGCCCTCTCTGGGGTGCCTGGCACTCTGGGGGCTTAGCAGCTGGCAGGTAAAGAGTTTGGGGATTTCAGGCGGGATAAGGGTCACCCCTATAGTTGGCCTGCCCCAGTTGTATACCTGGCCATATTTTGCGTCCAGCTTAGGCAGCGTGGCCTTTCAGTTAGGACTATTAGGTCCAGGTTAGCCGCCCTCGCCTTTCGGTCCAAGGCGGGGGGGTTTACTGATTTTTCTGGTGACTTCTGCATTCGGAAGATGTGGGCGGGCTGGGAGAGGAGTCTCCTCCGATGCTCGTCATGCCCTGACGGTGCAGCAGCTGTCGCTGATTAGTCAGGCTTTGGACGGTCTGTGTGCCTCTCTGTACGAGGCCCGTCCTTTTAGGGCAGTGGCTTGTGTCAGGTTTGGTGGGGCCCTATGGGTTAGCAAGGCCAGGGCCGTATCGCAGGCTGACGTCACTCCGTGCCTTTCATTTCATCCCTTTAGTCTAGCTGGGTTCTAGTTTCAGGGTTTTTTGGACAGGCCAGAATTGATCCCGCCGGCTATGGAACGCTCGTTCCGTATTGGCGCTGCCACTAGTGCGGAATTACGGTTTCTCGATACGGAGGATTTGGGGAAGTCGTCCGCTGGCAGTCAGCGGCCTGTTTTAGGGTAGGAACGGCCGGCTGAGGGTCTGGGGTGAGGGTTAGGCCAGGTTTACCTTTTAGCCCTCTTCTATGCAACCCCGTCAGGACGAGACCGATGGTGTTGCTCTGGGGTCATGGAGCGTTTTTGGGATGGCCACTCAGCAACAAGTACCGCCCGGGGGGGGACCCAACTATCATCGGCAGATGGGTCGTTGTCGTCTGGCTGGGGGAGAAGGGGTGTGCGGCGGGAAAGGTGTTTCTGCCGCTATGGCTGGGAGGGCAGCATCCCATTGCTGCGCCCAGGTGGTTCTGGGAAGGCGGCATCTCATTGCTGCGCCCAGATAGGGCTGGGAGGGCGGCATCCCATTGCTGCGCCCAGATGGTGCTGGGAGGGCAGCATCCCATTGCTGCGCCCAGTTGGTGTTGGGGGCGGCATCCCATTGCTGCGCCCAGATGTGTGCTGGGAGGGCGGCATCCCATTGCTGCGCCCAGTTGGTGCTGGGTGGGCGGCATCCCATTGCTGCGCCCAGATAGTGCTGGAAGGGCGGCATCCCATTGCTGCGCCCAGTTGGTGCTGGGAGGGCAGCATCCCATTGCTGCGCCCAGTTGGTGCTGGGAGGGCGGCATCCCATTGCTGTGCCCAGTGGGTGTTGGGGGCGGCTTCCCATTGCTGCACCCAGATGTTGTGCTGGGAGGGCGGCATCCCATTGCTGCGCCCAGATAGTGCTGGGAGGGCGGCATCCCTTGCTGCGCCCAAATGGTACTGGGAGGGCGGCATCCCATCGCTGCGCCCAGATGGTACTGGGAGGGTGGCATCCCATTGCTGTGCCCAGATTGTGCTGGGAGGGCAGCATCCCATTGCTGCACCTAGGTGGTGCTGGGAGGGCGGCATCCCTTTGCTGTGCCCAGGTGGTGGGTCTTGCACCTCGGTGGCAAGGACCTGTGTGGGCCTGGGGGTCTACTTTGGATCCGTCAGGCTCGCGAAGACCTGCGGTGGCTTCGCACTGTGAGGCCCACCACGCAAGTGGTGTGGTCTGGATCCTCCCGAGGATCACTTGGTGGGACGCCATTTTCCTTAGGGCCCTTCACCGGGTTAGACGTGGAGTCATTAAGGCCCTGGGTACGGTAGTCGGAGAGTTGGGTGGGGTGGTAGTGGCCCATCCCCTCATCACCATAGATCAGCTGTGGCTTTACCTGGCTGCTGGTCTTCCTCTGTCAGAACAGAGGAACACCATTTTTCTTACAGGACCTGCAGGGGTCTCTGTGTGAGAAGGCGCAGTTAGAGGGGGGAGTCGGGGGGCCAAGATAGAGATCTGACCCCCGCTCCATGGCAGGTTAGGGGCGGAAAACTGGGTGGTGGTTTAGCAACTGCGTGTTTTCCGTTGGGCATCTTTGGGGATGATTGACAGGTTCTCTCCAAGCTTGTGGTGGAAGCGACCTGAGCAGTTGGGGGGAACCTGTCTTTGGATCCCGCACCTTTAGGTCCCCTTTTAGGGGTTAGCAAGTGCATGGCAGGGTCTCAGGTGAGGGAGGGGTCCCTCACCTGGACTAGCATGGAGCTATGCCCATAAGTTGCCCAGGAAGTTTATCTGACGTCATTTTCCGCCCCGGAAGCAATTGTTTGACCCTGCAGGTCCATTGTGGGGTCATAGTTAGGTATGTTAATTTATGCTAATTTAGTTGAATAAATTATGCTAATTTATGTTAATAAAAATGACCCAGTTTAAATCCAGCTCTTGTGTCCATGTCGTTACTCCGTCTCTTCTGCAATAGCATAGATATGACCTAGAGATAAAGCACTGTTTTTCTAATTACAGAGTAGCCATAATAATGCAGTGATTTCTCCTTCCTTCTCTGGGATCTTTTTAAATTGTGGTACCTTACATCTCTCATTGTCTGGTTTTGTAGTTCAGAATCAGAACACTCTGATGGATGGTAAAAACTTAACTTGGGCTTTATATATTGGATTTAAGAATTACTGGAGACAGTGTTCCCTCTAATTTTTTGGGGAGGTGGGCGGAAAAGTATAGTGTCTGAGCGGCAGTCCCTTCGGGACTGGGCGGCACATAAATAATAAATAAATGAATAAATGAATAAATAAATGAATAAACAAACAAACAAACAAACAAACAAACAAAAAACCCACCCTGTTTTGCCTCAGAGAATTTCAAAATAAAATACTGTACTGTGTGTCTATAACAGTGAGCTCATAATAGGGCAACTCTATCAATATCAAAATGCCACTTAAATAGTTGAGCTAGTTTCAAACTAGATTTTGATTTTCTTTCTCTCTTCCTTACTCCCATTCTTTTTCTTTCTCTTTTCCTTCCTCTCTTTTTTCTATCTGTTTCTCTCTCTTCCTCTCTCTCTCCTTCCCTCTCACTCTTTCCCTCTCGGCTTCTGGGCTTCTGGGCAGGTTTGGAAAACTCTGAGTTGATGATGATTTTTAAGTGAGCGATTGCTCACTACTCAGCTTAGAGGGAACCATGACTGGAGATTCCTCACATGATTTGTTGAAGTCTAAACTAAAGTAGATATTGGTTAGTAACTGACATAACTTACTAAAGTTTTGTGGTAAATGTTTTGTGGTAAATGTTTAAAAGTAGAATTGGTGACTATGTATGACCTAGGAAAATAAATTTATTTATACACTGCTCAAAAAAATAAAGGGAACACTTAAACAACACAATATAACTCCAAGTAAATCAAACTTCTGTGAAATCAAACTGTCCACTTAGGAAGCAACACTGATTGACAATCAATTTCACATGCTATTGTGCACATTCAACTTTGTACAGAACAAAGTATTCAATGAGAATATTTCATTCATTCAGACCTAGGATGTGTTATTTGAGTGTTCCCTTTATTTTTTTTGAGTAGTATATTTTAATAAATAAAATTATCTTATATTTAAGATTAGCACACTCTAATTCAGTGGATTACCCAATAACAGTTGACCTACTGGAATATTAGTGATACTAGAGCATCAAAGAAAATATGCTAACCAATTTGCTTACATCTTATACTTTTAATCATAACTCCTTGAACAATTCATACACTGTTTCTTTCTCTCCTTGGAATTTTAACAACGTTTCTGGTATCTGACTTTCCCTGCAATGCTCCTGAATACCCATGATACAAACTTTTTACTTTCTTATATCAGGTCTCCTAAGCTCTGAGATCAAAACCTCAAGCTAGATTTCTTCAGCCATATTTCTTACCTGGACTTGGTCTTCACGGGGATTTTAACTTTTTGATTATCGAGTTTTACAAAAAGGGTACAGTACACGTTTATATAGTTTTTGAATACTCTATGGGCAATAAGATAGGATTTAAATGAGGGGCGGCATACAAATCTAATAAATAATAATAATAATAATAATAATAATAATAATAATAATCAAAATTCTATTGGCTTGGACTTGAATCATTGAAAACCCTTCGAACATTAATGCTCCGGAGACATTTCAAGACAGTTTTAAATAATTGGTTGAGGGAAGACTCCAACCATCAGATAAGACTATTCTATGGCATCTAATGCCCAAATAGGTTACCTGCTCTGGATACTTATAGAATACTAAAATTGAGCATGAAATTGGGAAGATAGCATGATGGGTATAACTAGCAATCAACAGGCAATACTGTGCTGCCAATGAGAAGTCATTACCATATACATGCAGATAAATGGATTGCTGGGCTTCACCAGCTGCATTTGTTGCTATACAGGTGTATTTGCCAGCATCTTCTTTTAAGGTCTTGGCAATCTGTAAAATGCGCCCTAAAGATTCCAGCTGGTCCAGAACAAAAGAAAAAGATTTCTCTATTATGATGAACAAACCAATGAGATTTCTATCATAATATAAGCAAAAACAATAACAACACTGGTATCTTCTTTCAAACTATAAAGAAATTCATAGCAGTTATATGTGCAGTTGTTGGATATACAATCCATTAGCACTGACTCTTCAGCATCTCATGACCTATTACACAAGAGTGTAACCCTATTACAGAAGGGTGTAAATAAAGATGAAAGATTTAGTTTGTACGCCCTCTTTGTCTATTAATCTGACTGCAAATCTGAAGTCATTTCCTTCACAAGCATGCATACATAAAATACTTGCCCTTGGCCTCTCTTCCTGTAAGAATGCCCTCAGTCAATTGACCTATCCCTCCATCATTCCATCCATCCAGTGGGACCAAAGGCTTGCTGGACTAAAACAGATGTAGAACTGATCCCATAGGAGATGGTCAGGAGGTGGGGAATGTAGTAACCAACTGGGGCCTTGCCACAAAGAATTCTGAAGGGCTGATAGAAATGAACTATTATTCTTGTAATAAATGAGCAAAACCATATATATTTATACAATGTGTTCAGACTAGAATGTCACTTGGTCTTGGGTTAAGGCCCCTCCCAAGACCTTTTGCAAAAATTATTACTCTTGGTATATTTTTCTTCCAAACAGTGCTCACTTTTAAATTGTTCATTGGTCTCCTGCTGAGATTTGGGGTTTATTTCTCACAATGGCTATTTTCCTTTTTAATATTTTCAGAAAAAGAAAGGGGAAAAAACTACTTTAGAAGAGTTTTGATCATGTCAAATTAAATATCTGCTCAAAAGATAAACACTGGCAAACATTTTACTTTACAATATTATTTAACATTGTGAAATAATGTCAGTCTTTTTACTTACTCCAATGTTTTCTCTAGCCGTATTTATAGGCTGATTATCTTTTAGCCATGTGATAGAAGGGATTGGTATGCCATTAACAATACACTGCAGGGTTACTGGTTTGTGTATCACTACAAATCTTTCAGAAGGACCACTCATTTTGATTGTTGGAGAGACTGTGCAAAACAAATAACAAAAACCAGAATTTTACACAGAAGCTAGCCATGAAGCTTCTTCATATGTTCATAAGTTTGAAAGTCAGGAAGCTTATAAAATGTACTTTACGTCTCTAAATGAATTATTATGAATTATCCAGCTATCTATACAAAAACCAGTGAAAGCAATCTTTTTCTAATTAGCAAACAATAGTCCAAGACAAAATATTCACTAAATATGCAGTAATTACTAAAAAAGAGCAACTGGGTATTTATTTTCCTTTGTCACGTCCCAGAACATATTCTTTCCCTGCCCCATAACAGCATGATATTGATGCAAAAATGACAGTTTTGACAATAGAGCATAGTTCAGAGTTTCTCAACCTTAACTACTTTCAGATCCCAGAATTTCCCAATCAACATTGATGGCTGGAGAATTCTGGGCACTTGAAATACTTGCACCTTAAAGTTGCCACAGTTAAGAAACGCTGGAACATTGGATAAATATGTGGAGCAGTGGCAGAAAGAAATAATAGCAAGAAGGAAAGGCTAGAAAGATATCTGAATTTTTAAAATATCCAAATACCTAATAAAATTTGCTTGAAAAGATTAATAGAGCAATGCAAGAATGGGTTTAATATTTGTGTGCTAAAGTAGCCTAGAACAATTAGCATATACAGTGGTACCTTTACCTAAGAACGCCTCTAGTTACAAACTTTTCTAGATAAGAACTGGGTGTTCAAGATTTTTTTGCCTCTTCTCAAGAACCATTTTCCATTTACAAACCTGAGCCTCCGAAACTGTAATCAGAAAAGGCAGGGAGAAGCCTCTGTGGGGCCTCCCTAGGAACTCCTGGGAGGAAACAGGGCCTCCACCCTCCTTGTGGTTTCCCCAATTACACACATTATTTGCTTTTACATTGATTCCTATGGGGAAAATGGCTTCTTCTTACAAACCTGGTCACGGAACTAATTAAGTTCGTAAGTAGAGGTACCACTCTATTTAAATAACTTGTCTTCTATTTTTTTCATAAATATCACAAAGCTTCTAAAGCCATTTGAAATTATGAAATTCTTTCGTTATGTCCTCAGCAAACCACAACATATTTAAAATATTTCAAAGGAAGTTATAATGCGAACATTCTCCCTTTTTCCTTTCCTACAGAAATAACACACCATGCACAATCACATCAAATTCTTTCTTGCTTTCTCCCGCCTTGTTGGTTGCTACACATTGATAATGGCCTGCATCAGATACTTCAGCCCGAGAGATGAGAAACCTGTGTCCATTGAGCAAAACTTTATATCCAACTCCTCCTTCAATAGGTTGGCCATTTTTTAACCACCTGGTGGGATAAAAGCAGATCTTAAAACATTTATTTTGAATAAAGAAGAGATTGTGAGGCATAAATGAGAATGTTTACAGTTCCAGATGTCAAGATTACAGGACTGAGAGATTGTATTGCCATCTAGTAAATGATGCTGATTTATGGTGCTGCCATATATCGTCGAGGGCAGGGGTGTCAGACTCATGTTGTCATGATGGCATCACATGCCGTATTAGGACTTCCCCCCCCTTTGCTAAACCAGGGGTGGGCATGGCCAGCGCATGATGCATCTGGCCTCTGGGCCAGGAGTTTGACAGCCCTGCCCTAGGACTATCATTAAAAAGGCATCATACTATAATTCTACTTTAACCATTTTTTCCTGGAAAGAAACATGCTGGCAGCAATAGTGGGAAGTGTCCATCATGCAAATAATAATTTAATAATTAATAATAATTTATTAGATTTGTATGCCGCCTCTCCCCGCAGACTCGAGAGATTTACAAGATTTTATTGTAAAAGATATTACAATAAAATCTTATTTGAAAGTACTAGCTCATCTTTTGACTTTAGTACTTCTTTGTAGTAGAGAAGGAAATGGGGTGGCAGCTGTGTGAACCCCTGGACTGCCCAGGGGTTCTATGGAAATTAATTTCCATCTCCCTTTGCTAGTGAGTGGAGCAGTTCATTCTGCATGTTATATATTAAATTCATTTTACCTGGAGACTCATGTAATTACTTTTTCAAAAATAAGTTCTTTCACCTTTTCCAGACAGTAAAAGAAGAGAAGGGAGGAACAGAAAGAACTCACTAGAAAGTAAAGGCATAACATCTAAGATATTTTCATCAGTAATGGTGAACCTTTTTTCCCTCGGGTGCCGCAGTCACTATCACACCTGTGCAAGTGCCCACCCACACCTATAATTCAATGCCGGGGGGGAATTGCATCCCCTGCCCCCCCTGGAGGCCATCTGGAGGCCAGAAACAGCCTGTTTCCCAATTTCTCGTGGGTCAAGTAGGCCCCCTTTTCACCCTGCCCAGGCCCCAAATGCTTCCTTGGAGCTTGCGGAGGGCAGACACGGCCTCCTCCATCCCCCCAGAGGCCCTTCAGAAGCAAAAAATTCTCTCCCAGACCCTTCATGCAAGCCGAAAATCAGTTGGCCATTGCGCACATGTGTGCTGGAGCTGAGCTAGGGCAACAGCTCATGTGCCGGCAGATATGGCTCCACGTGCTACCTGTGGCACCCCTGCCATAGGTTCACCATGACTGATCTATAGTAACACTGTATAATTTCAGCAAGGGAAACAAAAAGTGAGCAACTACCAAACAATGAATATTCAAGATTAACTGGAAGGCTTAAAGGCACTTCTAGATGATAACTTTTTCAGTTGGCCAATTTTTCAAAGCAGTGCAATTTTTCAAAGCAGTGCAAAATACAGTATAACTGCACTGCTAAGACTACTAAGTTATCAGGCCACTGCAGACAATTGTGCACTCAGAATCTGTATTATTTTCAGAGAAACAACAGATAATCACAGTGTATCCTTCTTGGTTAATATGTGACTGATTGTCTGATATTTTGCCACCCAGTTCTACCCATCAGAAGGTAGCCCTACATGTGGCAATTAAATCTCCTGTAGCAATTTTTTATTTAAAAAATATTTTATGAAATATCATGTGGTTTTATCACTTCACTTTCCTGTATGAACTTAAAAAAAAAAAAGAATTATAAACTCTTACGTGATGGTTGGCAGGGGTGTTCCTATTGCTGGACATTCCAATTCTAGATGGCTGTGGAGAATCACAGTGTGGTCTAAAGATTCATTTCCTCCTTCCAAACTTGGTGGAACTAGGAGGAAGAGAGAGGAGGGAGAGGCAGGAGAGTGGGAACCTGAATCCTAGGTAGAAATATTTTCAGAATATATTTACAGGTTTTAAAATAATCTTCAAATATCTTTTTTTATCATCCTCGCTCTTTCTGATGTGTTACATTGTTTCCTTGAACAAATCGTTTGTGCATTCAGCCTTAGAGCACCTACATTCAATCCTCATTATCTGCATTTTCTTGTGAGCATGTTTATCAGTATGGCATGGAAATTGTTAACATGCCAAATGCTGAAAGAACAAAACTAGGAATTGTGTGGCTCACATCAATGTTAATTTTCTCCTGCCTTCCTCCCCACATCGAGGTAGAGTAGACCAGGCAAGAAAAAAGCAGTCATGGTATAAAAACACTACCTTTATTGTAAGTTTACAGTCAGTGATGGGCTGCTGCTGGGGCAAGCTACTCTATAGAGTGGTAGTAAAATTAAGGATGCATGCACAGTTGCACATGACCTGCGGGCACGCACATGCCCCTGCAAGAGATTTGGCTTCTGATCATGTGCCGGAAGCTAAATCTTGTGCTAGGATGCTCACCCGCATGAGATTTTAGTGATTTCTATCGTGGTTTTTTGCTTCCATGCATGCGCAGAAGCAAAGAAATTGTCAAAAATTGCCAAAATCTCACAGGTGTGAGCATCCTAGCATGAGATTTGGCTTCCTGTGCATGTGCAGAAACCGAATCTCATGCCAACACGTGCATACGCACCTACCACCCCCATGTGCGCCCACTTCTGGGAGTGTACTGGTAGCACCAGTGACAGGCAGCCCTTCACTGGTTACAATCACAAAAGTTTGGAAGTCTAAAGTATTTTCAGTCTCCTAAGCCTTTCTGAGATGCTTTATCCACCTTCACCTTCAAACTCAGATTTTGTTTATTAGTCCACTGTCTAGCCTGTGACTCTTCTCCCTGCCAATCAAGGTCATTCCTACATCCCATTCTACCTTCACTAATAAAAATGTGCCTGATTAATTAAAAATATTGCAAGATTGCAACTCCGCAGCTGGAGAGTAAAATTCAAAACTCACGTTGCAACTGTGTCAGTCTAATAGTCTAATTACTATTCTTGTTATATAATGATCAACATATTTATAGGTGAAATTGAAACCAATATTAAGACAATATCAGATCACCATCTAATAGTATTTATTTTATTCCTTTTCTAAATTTAAACATTACCCTTTAACCTTTGCTACGTACAAATTTTGCATTAACATTCATTGAAAATACCAACTGCAATATTTGTACAAAGTTTGCAAAAGCATTCCAGTGGTGCTTTAGATGTACAGTATGTAAAGAAAGAAAAAAAGTATAAGTCATTAAGAAATTGTCATCTCAAATGTCATATGGATTGGAAATGCAGAAATTGTGTACAAAGAGCCATGATGGTGCAGTGATTAGAATGCAGGTTTGCAGGCTAATTCTGATGACTACCAACAGTTTGATTTTCACTGGCTCAAGATTGACCCATCCTTCTGTCCTTCCACGATAGGCAAAAGGAGGACTCAAGTCATTGGGGGCAATATGCTGACTCTGCATATAGATGGTTATAAAGCATTATGAAGCGGTATATAAGTCTAAGTGCTATTGCTAATATAAATACTGTATGTAACTTTCACATTCTTTGAAAACACAAAGAAAACCTAATAGTGTGCTTAGATTTCACCCCATAGTGTTTTACAACACTCTCTGAGTGGTTTACAATATCAGCTTATTGGTCCCAACAATCTGGGTCCTCATTTTACTGACCTCAGAAGATGGAAGACTAATAATAATAATAATAATAATAATAATAATAATAATAATAATAATAATAATAATAATAACAACAACAATGATAATAATAATAATAATAATAATAATAATAATAATAATAATAATTTATTAGATTTGTATGCCCCCCCTCTCCGAGGACTCAATTTCAAGTCAGAATCAAACTTCAAGTCAGAATCAAACTTCAAGTCAGAATCAAATTCCTTTAAGTGGATGGAGCAAGCCTGTAATATTGCATTCCAACCACTTCACCGCCAGGGGTCCTAAAATAAAATATAATGCTTAATTCCAAGGTTTCTACCCACCGAGGATTTCCACATCATATTTGATCTCCTGTCCCCCAGCTATGCTGGTAGCTACACAAACGTATTGGCCATGGTCAGTCACAGCAGCATTCTGGATCTCCAGTTTCTTCCCACCAGAGACAACATGGAGGTTGTCACTTGCTGTAACAGGGACTCCATCCTTCAGCCAGGTTAACAGGGGAGGGGGATTACCAGCTGCATTACAGTCCAATATAAGTGAACGTCCAAGAATGACTTGCTTGTTTTGAATGGTTTCACTGACACCTTCGATAACTGGTGGTACTGAAAGAAAAGGGAAAAAAGAGGGGGGGGGGCACCGCAAGCAAGCATTATTACAATTGATTGTCTTCTTTTTTCATCCTAAGGAATTTATTTCATGCTAAAAGTGATATATGGTCTCTACTGCAGTGTAGATACTTTATTTTAGTTAAACTGGTTTACATTAGATCTATAGATAAACTGGCTAATTTAGATCTATAGATAATAGCCATAGAAGAAGACCCCAGGTCCCAGGCTGCCATTAATATGAAATATTAAAGTCAAAAATTATACAACATGATGTACATTAGATCAGTTTTTCCCTTTTTTCCTCTCATGTGATCTATGGCCTCTATGATCACCTCTTGAGAAAGAACAATTGAAAGCATAACATGGAGAGAAAAGAAGTCAATGGCACTTTTTTACAATGATGGAATTGAATTCATTCTCCAGGTGAGAAAAATGATATAGGACAACTGGTTTCTTACTCCTCTTTCTTACCCATGTTATGCTATGATTACCGCTCTCACTTGAATGTGGATCAACCCTGCCTATAGCTTAAGACAGAGGTCTTCAAACCTGGTAACTTTAAGACTTGTGGACTTCAACTCTCAGAATAGCTAGCTGGAGAATTCTGGGAGTTGAAGTCCACAAGTCTTAAAGTTGCCAAGTTTGGGGACCCCTGGCCTAATATATAAACAAGGTGCAAAACAGTCACCAGTCAAGAGGAGACTGGAACATTTAAAGACCAAAAATTGTCAGGTTTCACAAATCAACCTCCAGCACTGCAACAGTACTGGAAAAAGTGGCATACAGACAAATAGCATATGGTGATATAACTTCCTACCGTAGACATCCACTTGGAATAATTTTTCAGCCATTCCAGCTTCATTGGTTGCCTGGCAGGTATATTGAGCTGAATCAGAGACTTGAGCATGAGGAATCTGGAGAAATTGTCCATGTTCCAAATAAAGGGCTTGGGGTCCAGAAATAATTGGACTTCCATCTTTATACCATGTGATTGTAGGAACTGGAATTCCTCTTGCTTCACACTCTAGCTTTAAGATGGTATGCAGCAATGCGGAAACCTCGGTGGTAATATTTTCTCCTTTAATTGTAGGTGGGACTTTGCAAAAAAGGAATAGGACAACAAACAGTAAGATGCAAAAGTAAGATGAAAAAACAAATATGCAAAATACTCTATTAACTTCTGCTTCTAGTAAAGAGTTAAAAAATTCAAGCATTTCACAGGTCTATAAATCAAATATTTTGTCTCATTTCCTCTTGTGCTCTGGTAATCCACCCTCAAGATTTTGTTTTATAATTGTTATGTAAACAAGACAGCTTTCCCACACAATGATCACTCTATTCATTCTTTCAAAAAGAAAAGCTATTTCTTTCTATTTAAAGATTTTAATCTCTTCAGTTCCTCAGCTTTTTGCAAGGTAAACAAAAAAAAATCAGTAAAATGCATTATAATGTTTCTAAACATTATAATTTCAGAAATAACTTAAATCACCAAAAAGAAACACTTTACAGTATCTATACCTGAAGAAAATTTCTGTTTAAGTGAAGAAGAAATTATAATACAAAAGAATGTATTAGAAATTAGAAAGAACAGTACTAATGTTCATGAATTTACACACAGTTGGAAATTTATTGGAAGACCCACCCCTTCCAGTCACTCAGTTCTTCAGTCAATCAAGGAAACCTTCATTTCTACAACTTGGTCATGAAGAGGACAGTCCGAGGACAAATGAGTTAATATCAAATTTCCACCTTACATCCAAAGGAAGAAAAAGGGCCCATTCCAGTAACTGGGAGTGGGAAAAAACTACCAAAAAAGGGATAAAATCAACTCTGAGAAGTCTATTTCTGAAGTTCCAATTCCAATTTTTCCCAATGAAAAAAATACAATGGGTTTTCAGACTAAATGTCCATTATAGCAATAGAACCTCTGTTATAACAATTAGTGTGTTTATCAATAACAGTATTTTTTTCTTTTAAGAATTTTCTGGCAGTGAAAAATTTTACCATTTCTACAATAAAAAGAATGTAAAGGTACAAATGAATGAATAAATAAATACTGTAAGCTGAAGGAACTTTTGGATTTATTTTTTGTGGGAACACAAGAATTTGGGGTACATGGGCCTCTGACATATTTATTATCACCCCAATGTAAACAGATGTGCAATGTATTTTTATAATAACTTACTATGGATTATGAGTTTGAGTCCCTTAAACTGCTTGCCTGCAGAATTGGTAGCACTGCATTGGTAACGTCCTTTGTCAACTCTTTGAGCACTCTTTATTTGAAGAATCTGCCCTTTGTCCAAAACCTCAATATTAGGATCACCTAAAAATAGAGGCCTGTGAGGGGAAAAACACCTTAAAATGTCATCAATTTAATAAAATCTTTGTAAATAAAGCTTACATACTGGCAGGTACAACACAAAGTAAAATAATATCAAAATTTACAGTGTGGGAAATCCTGAGTAATCGATTTTTGGGGAAATATAGAACAGAATATATAAGATTCTTTCAGTTTCATTAACAATTCATCTAAATAATGATAATGTGAGGAAAGTACCCAATGCATAGAAGCTAACATGGTTCCAAAACTTGCGATCTTGATAAGACATGATACAAAGTCAAAGAGATGGACACTGACTTTATTATATCAAAAGGAAGCGAGCTTCTTCTTTTACGTCTATAAGTCATGTTAGAAAGGTTTAAGAATTAGCTCTTACTTTCCATCTTTGAACCACTGGATGATAGGAAAAGGAGATCCACTGACTCTGCATTCTAAAGTTGCCTGTTGGCCGAGGATGATGGAAAATTCATTGGGTCCAGCATCTCTTATAATAGGTGGGACTAGAGGAAAGAGACAACAAAAGACAACAAAAATAATTAAATGGGAAGCCCTATTAAAATACTGCAAAGTGCTTTTAGGAATCAAAAAGGGGAAGCTAATCCTGGAAATAAGCTCCTCTCTTTTCCTTTCTTTTCACACCTGAAATATATATTAAATAATATCTTGTGGTATCCTTATTAGCATATCACGGTGAAAATCTGCAATATAAAGCTATTTTCATTCCAGGTTGACATTTGAATAATGATAATTTTGGGTTTAATTGCAATGAGCAGTTTGTACTGGTTGTTTAAAAGTGAGACAGACAGCATCATTAATTAAAAGAATGAATTGGAGCAATGAACCAGGAAAAGTGGTTCACAGAGTTGGCTAATTTTAGAGTTTTAGTAATGATTAATAGAGCATTAAATAATCTAAAAGCCTATACAGTGGTACCTCGTTTTATGAATTTAATTCGTTCCGTGATGAGGTTCGTAAGCAGAAAGGTTTGTAAGATGAAACAATGTGTCCCATAGGAAACAATGTAAAAGCGAATAATGTGTGCAAATCCATTAGGAAAATCCCAAACTTTAGAAGGGAGGTGAACGGAGGGCAGGGAGGAGGAAGCAAGGCTAGCGGGGTGCTTGGAGAGGCAGTGAAAGGGTGAATGGGAAGGAAGAAAGGTGGGGGGCGCCCCTCCCTTTTCTTCCTTCAAACACACCCTTTCATTGCCTCTCCAAGCACTCAGTTCGCCTTGCTTCCTTCACACAAACTTTTTCAATGTCTCTCCAAGCCGCCCCTCCATTTTCTTTCTTCAAACACACAATTCCAGTGCCTCTCTAAGCACTCTGTTTGCCTTGCTTCCTTCACAAAAGCATCTCAGTGTAGAAAGGCAAAAGGGAACACTTCGCTGCGGACGGATCAACTTAGTTTCAGCCAAACCAAGGAGTCACCACAGTGAAGGAAAGGCACTGGCTATAAAGCAAGCGAGCGAGAGGAGAGGGGAATCCTTCAGCATGGGAAGGAAGAGGAAGCAGGTAGCAGCAGCAGCAGCAGCCTTTTGATCAAAGGAGTGGGAGGTTTCACCCTCTTGCCCGCCTGGGTTTCTCTTTGGTGCAGTGTATGGGAGGCAGCCTCACGCCAGGTGTATGGGAGGCGCATGTTCTTCCTCGCCGCCTCAGAGTCCCTCTTTTATTTTTTAAGCCTTAAAGTTTTGGATTTTTTTGATTCCCCTCACCTCACCTTCTTCCTTTGACAGCAACTGTCCTCCTCCTCTTCCCCCTCCTCCTCCTCCCACCTAAATTCTGAGCTTTTATTTCTTTCCTAATGGGTTTGCATGCATTATTTACTCTTACATTGATCCCTATGGGGAAAATTGCTTCCACTTACAAACTTTTCTACTTAAGAACCTGGTCATGGAACGAATTAAGTTCTTAAGTTCTTACTTCTGTATTTATTTTCCCTTAACCCATTATCTCCAAGAAATATCTTTTTTTACTCTTTCATTACAATTACTATTATTATTGCTAATTATACATTTGTTACTTTTTCTTTTAATTTTATTTATTTATTTATTCAACTTCTATGCTGCCCAATCCTGAAGGACTCAGGGCAGCTCACAACAGTATGAAATTACAAAAAAAATTCTCCAGCCAGCTGTAGACTTTGCCCCAACATTCATAATATTCCGACTCTTCCTTATTTTTTAATTCCAATGTTAATTTATCCATCTCCGCGCACTCTATTATTTTGTTTATTATATCTTCCTCTGTCAATACATTTTCATTTTTCCAATATTGTGCAAATATTATTCTTGCCACAGTTGTTATGTGCAAAATCAAAAATATATGACTGTTTTCAAATTTTTCACATATTATTCCCAATAAAAAGAGCTTCATTTTCTTTCTCCCCCCCCCCTAAAATTTATTCTAGCAAATTTTTAATTTTTTCCCAGTAGCTCTTTGCTTTTTTGCAATGCCACCATAAGGGATAATAAGAACCGAATTCTGTTTTGCACTTCCATCATCTGGGTGTAAATTTTTTGTCTATTGTAGCTAGTTGGACAGGTGTTACATGCCATCTGTAAAACATTTTAAACCAGCTTTCTTTATAAAATGTGACTAATGTCAATTTTTTATTTCTATCCCATATCTGTTGCCATTCATCTAAATTGATACTATAGCCAAAGTTTTGTCCCCATTTTATCGTAATATAATAATAATATATTTTAAAGACTGTATGAGAGTTAATTTACTACTGAGTACCTCATGCTTGTATTGCATACCTAAATATATATCTCTGAAATGCTAAGGGCACATTTAATTTCATATCATAATCATAATTAAGTGTACCAACCTTGCACATCTATAGTGAAAAATTTCTCTGAACTCCCAGCTATACTGGTGGCTTTACATGAATACTGCCCAGCATTATCAGTTGCAACTTTAAGAAGTTTCAACAACTTTCCATTTTCCAAAATTCGTAAACCGCTGCCCTCCAGAATCTGCAAAGATTCAGGAAAAATTGAGATTATATCTTCTAAATATACCAGATAATTATTTGTGCTTAATTATTTATTTATTTTTTATTTATTCATTTGTCCAATACACAATACATATGGAAGAGAATAGACATGAAGTAATATATATAAAGATAATATGTAAAAATAGAGGAGAAGATATATGAAAGGAAGAAAATATATATGATATATGAGATAAAGGAAAGACAATTGGACAGGGGATGAAAGGCACATTAGTCCACTTATGTGGACAGGTTTTATAGCATATCTTGGAACTAGGAAGCTGCATAACAATTCCTACTTTGAAAATTACCATAAACTTATGGGTTTTGACAGGATAGATTCTTCTGGGGAAGCTGCAGTGAATGAAGAAGATAGTTGTCTAATTCAGCGTTTCCCAACCGGTGAGACACTGCCAGGTGTGCCGCGAAGCTCCTAGGGAAGCTCCAGCTGGGCGGGGCGCTGCCGGTGCCGACCTGGAGCTCCCGCTCACAGCTGTCTCCCGGCTCCTGCTCGATGCCGCGGTTTTCGGCGCTCTACTGCTGGGCCCCAAAGAAGGAAGGCAGGAAGAAGGAGAGCTTCATTCTTTGCGCCTTTTTCTCGCCTTCCTTCTTTGGGGCCCAGCAGGAGAGCGCCAGAAACTGCAGCATCAGGCAGGAGCCGAGGGACAGCTGCGAGTGGGAGCCCCAGATCGGAGGCACCGGCAGCGCCCCGCCCAGCTGGAGCTTCTCTGACGTCAGCGGCAAGTGTCCTTTGGGGCCCGGCGGGAGAGCACTGGCGGTGGGAGCGGGGGTGGTGGTGGCTGCAGCGGCCACAGGCAGTCGCGGGGAGATGGCGGCGGCGAGAGGGAGCTCCAGGCGGCGGCGAGAGGGAGCTCTCTCTCTCTCTCTCTCAGCTGACTGCAGGCGGGAGCCCTGACGGTGGCGGTTGGACGTGCTGCTGGATGCCAAACATGCTAGCGCTGCGGGCCGCCGTCAGGGCTCCCGCTTGCAGTCAGCTGAGAGAGAGAGAAAGAAAGAGAGACATATAAGAGAGGCAGAGAGAGAGAGAAAGAGAGACATAGCAAGAGAGGCAGAGAGAGAGAAAAAGAAAGAGAGACATAGCAAGAGAAAAAGAGAGACTTAGCAAGAGAGGCAGAGAGAGAGAGAAAGAGAAAGAAAGAGAGACATAGCAAGAGAGACAGAGAGAGAGAAAGAGAGAGAAAGAAAGAAAGATAGCAAGAGAGGCAGAGAGAAAGAAAGAGACATATAGCAAGAGACAGTATAAGAGAGAGAGAGAGCAAGAAAGAGAGAAAAAAGCAAGAAAGAGATAGCAAGAGAGACACACAGAGAGAGAGAGAGAGCAAGGGAGAAAGACATAGAGGAAGGGAAGGAGGGAGAGAGAAAGAGAGCAAAAAAGAGAGGAAGAAAGAAAGAAAGAGGGATGGAGAGAGAGAAAGAAGGGAAGGAAGGAAAAGAGAGAAAGGGGGAGAAATAGAGCGAAAGGGAGGAAGAGAGAGGGTTTTTTGTCCAAACTTTTCTTTAGCCCGCCCCCCCCCCCTTTCAATGTTCCCCAGGATTTTGAAAATATGAATAATGTGCCGCGGCTCAAAAAAGGTTGGGAAACACTGGTCTAATTCAATGCCTCTCCTATTGCTCTTTCAATGGGATAAGTATGAATGCAGCAGCTTATTACTATTTGGAGTTACAGCAATCCCTCTAATCCCTTCAACCTATTCTTGAGATCTCAAAATGAGTTTAGGAAAATATCCATTAATGCAGAGAACTTCATGGTTAGCAGAAGTTTGAACTAGGATCCACTCTTTAGGTTTTTGAATTTTGTTTTTCCTCCAGCTATTTTTGAAAAAAAAAAACTTTTTGGGATGGAAAGCCTGCATCTCTGATGGGAATGTATTTTTATACTGCTTTAGTCAGATGGTGATATAGCAAGAACAGAGGTTGAACATTATTTTCAGTATTATTCCTATATGAGATTGTATCAAAATAATAATCCACTCAAGGTTTTGTTCATACATGTTTGAAATGCTGCCAGCTTCATAACATATCAAAAACTAACAAAATATTCATATTTTTTATCTCAAGCTTTCAGTTTAATTTCAATTTTAATCTAAGAAAAGAATGGATAACATCTCAGTGTACCTGCACATCATCTTTATACCAAGTGATGGTTGGAAAAGGATCACCAGATACCTCACAGAATAGACTTAAAGGCTTGTTAATGGCCCCAGATGCATTAGTCACTTTGTCCTGATCTTTGATTTCAGGTGGAACTGCAATCAAATATGTAAATATTTAAACAAAGTCACTTATTTCTATCATTGATTTCATTTCAATATTTCCAGTCCTTTCAGTTATTTGGCTTTTACAGGTGCAAATGCAGATTAGTTCATTTCTAATTTTTATTTTAACGCAGCTAATGTCAATATTTTAATTATCTCTCAATTATCACTTTCTAAAATTTAGAATGAAGTAACAATAACTCCTAGCAAAAGGGTTAGTTTACCATAAACTTTCAGACTGTAGTTTATTTCTGTGTTTCCAGCTTCATTGATTGCTGTGCAGATATATTCTCCACTGTTGTGGGGTGTGGCAGAGGCAATGACCAGCAAAGTTCCATCTTCCAAAACTGAAATCCCAGGTTCACTTCCTGTAAGCTCCCTATTGTTATGTAGCCATTTTATCACAGGCCTTGGGGTACCTATGTTATAAAACAAAGAGTTCCCAATAGTCCACTTAATTTGAAGTTCAAAAAAATAGATTTTCAGAATAAGGTATTTGGTATTTTTTAACAACATTATGCACCCTATTCAAAAGCCTCTGAACTGGCACAGATCCTGTTCCCTAAAAACTCCCCCAAAACTCTCCACTTTACCATTGTTTCCATGATTGAAACAGCAGTTAGAATTGTCTACAAATTGTCTCTCTACTTTCCATTGTATTTGTTATTTAAACAAATGGTACCCATTGTCATCGCAGACAGCAGAATATTTCTTTTGTACCCCAAGATGTCTTTCTTTATCCTGCTACTACCACAAATGGTCCATAGTATGGGGTAATATTTAAATAATGAATTAAAGGGCAGGGATAAAATGACAGGAGCAAGCACCCAGTATTTAAAAAGGTCATCATAAAGCCACTGGACTGTATGTAAGGCAAATAACTAAGGGTAAAAGGAAGAAGAAACCTCTATGGTTTCTTCCTTTTACCCTTACTAAGGGTAAAAGGAAGAAGAAACCTCTATGATGTAAGGGCTATAGTCAATGAAAAAAAGGCTGCCTATAGGAGATATAAAGAGTCTGGAAGTATAGCTGACAGAGAGGTGTATAAAATGAGACAGAACAAGGCAAAACAGATAACATATGCTGCTAAAGCCTCAAAAGAGAAAAGAATTGCCAAATCTATGAAGAAGGGGGATAAAAACTTTTTCAGATATATTAGTGATAGGAAGAAGAAAAACTGCAGCATCACAAAGCTTAGTATTGGAGATAATACATACATTGATGGGAATAAGGAGGTCGCTGACTATTTGAATAGCTACTTCTGTTCAGTTTTCTCAGAAGGCAGCTTATAGTATAATACTATGGGTGGATATAGCATTGCTTCCAGCTGTAGGGATTCAGCTCCAGTGATCTCAGAGGCCAATGTCTTAGAAGAACTTGAACAATTAAAGACAAATAAGGCAATGGGTCCAGATGGCACCCACCCCAGAGTTCTTAAAGAACTCAGATATGTGATTGCTACGCCCCCTGACTGATTTGTTTAACCAATCCCTTTTAACAGATGTTCCTGATGATTGGAGAATGGCCAGTGTTGTGCCTATTCACAAGAAGGGCGGTAGAGAAGAAGTTAGTAACTACAAGCCAGTTAGCTTGACATCAGTTATAGTTCAAATGATGGAGACTCTACTCAAAAATGGGATAATCAGCACCTAAAATCCAATAATCAGCACCTAAAATCCAATAATTTATTGGACCCAAACCAGCATGGCTTTACTGAGGGCAAATCATGTCAGACTAATCTCATTGATTTCTTTGACCATGCCACAAAGGTGTTGGATGAAGGTGGTGCCGTGGACATTGCCTATCTAGACTTCATCAAAACCTTTGATACAGTTCCACATAAAGAGCTGATATATAAATTAGTGAAGATTGAACTTAATCCCTGGAAGATTTGGTAGGGAAGGTTTGCCTATTTGCCGATGACTCTAAAGTGCGCAATAGGGTTGATATTCCTGGAGGCATCTATAATATGGCAAATGATTTAGCTTTACTAGATAAGTGGTCAAAGCAATGGAAACTGCAGTTTAATGTTTCCAAACATAAAATAATGCACTTGGGGAAAAGGAATCCTCAATCTGAGTATTGTATTGGCAGTTCTGTGCTAGCAAAAACTTCAGAAGATAAGGATTATGGGGTAGTGATTTCTGACAGTCTCAAACTGGGTGAACAGTGCAGTCAGGCAGTAGGGAAAGCAAGTAGAATGCTTGGCTGCATAGCTAGAGGTTTAACAAGCAAGAAGAGGGAGATTGTGATCCCGCTGTATAGAGCGCTGGTGAGACCACATTTGGAATACTGTGTTCAGTTCTGGAGACCTCACCTACAAAAAGATATTGATAAAATTGAACGGGTCCAAAGACGGGCTACAAAAATGGTGGAAAGTCTTAAGCATAAAACTTACCAGGAAAGACTTAATGCACTCAATCTGTATAGTCTGGAGGACAGAAGGGAGGGGACATGATCGAAAGAAGAGAGAAAAGAGGGGACATGATCGAAACATTTAAATATGTTAAAGGGTTAAATAAGGTTCAGGAGAACAGTGTTTTTAATAGGAAAGTGAACATAAGAACAAGGGGGCACAATCTGAGGTTAGTTGGGGAAAAGATTAGAAGTAACGTGAGAATGGTTGGTCAATCCACAGTGACTGAATTTAAACATGCCTGGGATAAACATATATCCATCCTAAGATAAAATACAGGAAATAGTATAAGGGCAGACTAGATGGACCATGAGGTCTTTTTCTGCCGTCCATCTTCTTCTATGTTTCTATGTAGTATCCTGGTGAATGTTTGAATATTCTCCAATAGGGCAGTCATATCAAGATCAGGCAGACCTGATCAGTTCACTTATTACTTATGTATGCTTAAACATGAGCATGCATCTAAACAATTTTTCTTCTTTATGAATACCTTCCAATACTTCCAACATAATATTCCCCTTAGTCACAAAGAAATCTCCATTTAGCCATAATCTTACATACTACTACATACATGCAGATACATTTAACAGATTAACAGTTGGAAGGGACCTTGCAAGTCATCTAGTCCAAACCACTGCCCAAGCAGGAGACCCTTCACCTGGCTCCACCTAGGATTGAACTTACAACCTCCTGATTGTGAGGCAAGAGCTCCAGCTCTAGGCCACAGTATCTCTGATAATACATGAGATGTTTTCAAGAGGCTTCAAAGAACTGGTTTTTGATTTTATTTATTTATTTATCTGGTCAATAAGCAGATTGTCTTGCAAGCTTTATAACTTCCTATTACCTTCCATGAAATGTTTTTTTTTTGAAAAAAAAAATCTGAAAATCCTTTTCAGAAGAGGAAACTGACTTTATTTAACCCATCTACCTGGAAGCAAAAAGGGAAGTCTAAGATGTCATTTTCCCTAAGCAAAGGAAAGCAAAAAACATTAAAATAAAATCTCTTGCAGCCTGCTAGCCAAATAAAATAAACAATTCCAACATTATAGGAAGGACTGACACTATTAATACATAAACTACTTATTTCAAGTAGCACCATATGGGAAACATTTTCAAAAAGACAATAGCACAGATGCTACATATATCCAAGTGTACATTTTTTCATCATGGCAAACTAGCTATTAACATAGCAAATCAGCTTTAAAATACTTGAAAAATATCAACTTTTGGTGGTGTGATCCAAAGTTTGGCTTCTGCCTGAAGGGTAGTATTAATTTACTATTTAAAAAATAGTAATAACACAACCATCGCAACTAAGAGATTATTGTAAAAGATGGAAGGCCTAATCCTCCCATAACAGAGAATGGTGAACTGCTGGTTATTCAATTCAAACTGCTGGTTATTATCTATCAAACCCTGCATGACATTGCACCTGGACATCAGAGAAACCATTTATCTCCAACTATTTCTGCCTGCTCAGCATGTTCCAACAATATGGTTGCATGTTCCACATCCCACTGTCATCTTGTAGGATCTAGGAAGCATGCCTTCTCCAGTATGGCCTCACCATCTAGAACAGCATGCTCCCAGAGATGTGGATGCCCTTTCTGCTGAAGTTCCAGAAAGCTTTGAAAACCTGATTTCAAGATTTTGAAGTTGTCCTGGAGTTGATCTTTATATTTGTTTTTGTCGTTGTTGTTTATGCTGTCTATTAGATTCCTTTATTCTGGATGATTTAGTGTGGGCTGTCTGTATGGGTCAGTTGTTTTCAGTTTTTTTAATGTTTCCCTTCTTTGTACGCCATCCATAGCTCATTAAAGTTGGATAGCTAATAAATTTAATTAAGCAAGATGGAAAGTCTTCACTCAGCAAATTATGATGCTCTGTACCTTTGATTGGACATGGGAAGGCAATTTGTTCTTTTGTTATTCTTTCTTGAAATGGAGAGTTGTATGGTGGATCAAGTGCTCCAACAGTTGGAGGTTCTAATACAAAATGAACAGAATATGAACTTTATTTATAATTTTGGGTAAGTTTCTCAAATTCCAGTTTATAAATCTTTGAAATTCTCAAAATGGCATACATTTATACACACACACACACACACACACACATTTTAATTATTAAAATTTCATTATATATTATACATAATGCATTACATTTTTGTTTATTTGGTTCAGAGGCTTCTTTCCTAATGGGTTTGCATTTATTATTTGTTTTTACATTGATTCCTATGGGAAAAATTGCTTCTACTTACAAACTTTTCTACTTAAGAATGTGGTCATGGAATGAATTAAGTTCTTAATTAGAGGTATCACTGTATTTGAATACTCTTAGTAAAAACAAAAAACTCTTATAATACAATTATTTGCTTTAACCTCTTTTTAAAAATGACAATTCTTCTTATGCACTTTTCACTATTATGTTAGCATCACCTTGAACTTGGATAATTATCTCTGCTTCATCATGACCAGCAATATTACTTGCCACACATTTATAGATTCCAGCATCTGAAAGCACAACTTTGATGATACTCAGTGTTCCATCCAGAGAAGAAGCATATTGTTTGTTATCTATCAAAAGGGCTTGTTGATCTTTAAGCCAAGTAATTCTTGGAGGTGGGATTCCTTGAGCACTGCAATGTATACCAACTCTTTTACCCACTTTTGCTTTAATCACTCGAGGCCCATGTTGTATCTTTGGAGGAACTAAGTAAAAATAATAATAATACAGAAAGATTTTAGAAGATCATTCAGTAAAACATGAAGAACACAACATAGCATTTGACCCCTTTATGTTTTAAAGATATTTACATACTCAATGCACTCATTCAAAATAATCTACGTAATTCTTTTATCAATACAATACAAGCCACCCGAAGCCATTTGATAGTGAGGTGGGAAGCATATAAATTTAATTAATAAATAGTAACCATTTCTAAACACTTCCAGAAATATTTACAAGACATAAATTTATAAGATTTGAAGAATGGTTAGAAATTATTAAAGAAATTACCCATGCATTTGTGTTAAAACACTGAAAAATTATATTCTGATGAGTTAATTTATACTAATAAATTGTTAAATAACTGGCTTTAAAATGATTAAGTAAAGTTAACTATTTCTCTCTCCAGTCACTCTAGGGCACAGTGTCCATCTCCATTTCTTGGCCAAGGGAGACAGCATTGACCAAAGAAATTTTCCATGGTCATGTGGCCAGTATGGCTATATGCTAAAAGACAAATTATGTTACCTCAGGACTCCCCCATGCCTCAATCCAATTTGAATCTGATGCCAGTAACCTTAGTCATACTAAGTTAATATTATTTGAGTTACTAATTCATTCAATACCCAGTAATTGATTCAGTATTTATTATTGAAAGTAGAGGATTCTTACCGTGTACATTTAGTTTTATTTTTTGGGTTGCATTTCCAGCAATATTTGTGGCCACACAGATGTACAAGCCACTGTCTGATACCAAAGTCTCAGTGATCTTCATTGAGCCTGAAGAGAGTATGGTATGTCTGGGGGCAGGAGGGGGATGGAGGTGGAAAAAACCCCACAGGAAATACAGATTACAATAAATATTTATAATAATATGAAAGTCTCTTACAGGAGCATTAATAATAAACGTTGCACTTCAAAGAGCATCTGTTCAGTATTACTTTTGTACAGACTGATCTTCCATGTTTTTCTCTTAATTGCTCTTGCCCTCTGACCTCTTCATTCTGCATAGCTGAGGAATGAAGTAAGAGTCAACGGTCCAGAGGCTTCTATTTCAAATCCAGTTAACAACCAAGTTGGAGGCATTTTCTATCCTCTTTTACATTTTTTAAAAATGCATCCCTCAAAGATACCAAAATATTTCTGTTAACCAATAATAGCCACCCAAATTTGTCTAATGATAAATAAATGTAATGGATCTTCTTATATTCTCAAATCAATGCATATTTTATTAAATCTGAAGATAATAAAGGGAAGAACTGGGACTTATAAAGACAAATAAAGACTACCATGTTTCTGCCAACTGCAATGCCACTTTCATAATGAAAAGTGGTGTATAAATTTTGTAAGTCAACAAATGCAGATTACACTGTCACTGTGGAGATTTTGAGTTGATTTGATGAAGAAAGACCCAGTTTTTGGAGGGAATAAGGTGATGAAGAAAGGCCTAGTTTGAGGGGGGGGGAGTTAAAGAGGATTGGTAGAATCTGGAGAGGAGTCAAAAGATGAATCTGGCTAGAATCTCACAAATGAGCTAAATCCAATTTATCTTGAATTTTGTTAACTCTTATCTAGTGCCAAAAACTCCCATCTATGACAAAAACTCCCATCTATATTGCAAAATAGAACAGATAGAATCTGTAATAAATTCATCCTATACATCAATGACCTCTGCGATAATATCACCACTGACAACACACTCACTCTCCAAAAAGACCTTGACTTTGTTTCAGATTGGTCTAACACCTGGCAACTTCAAATATCAACCAACAAATGCTCTACCCTCCACATCGGCAAAAAGAATCCAAACCTCATATATGAACTGAATAAACAAACCCTCACAGCCAACCCACATTCAGTAAAAGACCTTGGAATACTAATATCAAATGACCTAAGTGCTAAAGCCCACTGCAACTATATCGCCAAAAAGGCTTCCAGAGTTGTTAACCTGATCCTACGTAGCTTCTGCTCTGGCATTCTCACACTACTGACTAGAGCCTACAAAACTTATGCCAGACCCATCCTCGAATACAGCTAATCTGTCTGGAACCCACACCACATTTCAGACATCAACACTATCGAAAACGTCCAAAGATATTTCATCAGAAGAGCCCTTCACTCCTCCACTCGAAACAGAATACCTTACGAAAACAGACTAACTATCCTAGGTCTTGAAAGCTTAGAATTGCGGCGCCTAAAACACGATCTAAGTATTGCCCACAAGATCATATGCTGCAATGTCCTTCCGGTCAGCGACTACTTCACCTTCAACCGCAACAACACAAGAGCACGCAACAGATTCAAACTTAATATGAACTGCGCCAAACTTGACTGTAAAAAATATGATTTCAACAATCGATTTATCGAAGC
Source organism: Erythrolamprus reginae (assembly GCF_031021105.1). Lineage (NCBI taxonomy): Eukaryota > Metazoa > Chordata > Lepidosauria > Squamata > Dipsadidae > Erythrolamprus > Erythrolamprus reginae. The sequence goes on along the minus strand of NC_091952.1, from coordinate 103,250,423 downwards.
ATGGAACTCATTACCGGACTCAATTGTGTCAACCCCTAACCCCCAACACTTCTCCCTTAGACTCTCCATGATTGACCTCTCCAGGTTCCTAAGAGGCCAGTAAGGGACGTACATAAGTGCACTGGTGTGCCTTTCGTCCCCTGTCCAATTGTCTTTCCTTTCTTTCACCTATCTTATATATTCTCTTCCTTTCATATACCCTCTCCTCTAAGTTCACTTTCACCCTCTTTTATATTATCACATGTCTATTTTTCTTCCTATGTATTTGTGTATTGGACAAATGAATGAATAAATAAATAAATAAATAAATGAATGAATGAATGAATAAACAAACAAACAAACAAGGCACGATGCCAGCACGATACATGGCTTCATTATGGATTTCTGAGATAAGCCAAAGATCTAGGCCTTTTGATGCTTCCTCACAAAGATATCTTTTACCAGAAAAAAAAACCCTTACTATTTTCAAAGAGAATCATACTGAGGATATAGATCTGAAAACAGTATTCTTGATAAATGTCTGTGTTATCTTTATTTAATATTCATTTTATAATCTGATGGATTACAAGGATGATTGAAATTACAATCTAGAGTATATGGAAACTACAATTTAGCGCACCTAGAGGACATCATGTTGTGAAAGGACTCCAAATGATTGCATAGGATATTGACAATAATGCACATACAAAATTTCCATTATCGTTTAAATACATGGGGACTGAATCAAAGTGTAATATCAACATTCAATTTTTGGTATAAATTAATAATCAACACAAAGGCCAGAGTTATCTGGCAGCCTTTGATCACATTAGTGAGACAACCTGAATAGAAATTCAAACAAAGTAAACTAAGAAATGATATAAAAGTTACCGTGGAGAAAATGGAGAGATAAGCTGCATTTCTTTAGCCCAGGTGATGATGGGGGGTGGCAAACTTTTTGCTTCACAGGGAAGTGTCACTTCTTCCCCAGCTGTTACTGACATCTCAGCTGGATTATCTGATGAACTTTCTTGCTGATTTCCAGGTCTGGAAATTCTTGGTTTTACTAAAACAAAACATGGACATTATATTATTAACTTGCTCTTGCAATAATATCTCATTTCAGGTTAGTGGGTTAACTCCAATTGTTCTATAAGCAAAACAGCTCACTCTTTCCATCCTTCTGTCCCCCTCTTCTACTTATACAAGATAAACTTTCCAAAGGGTCAAGGTCTCTTTTAACAGAGGAGGATATGTGGTATACAGTTTGAGTATAAGAGGAGAGAGGATATTTGCCTGAAATCACAGTTCCTGTGCCAACAGAACATTCCTGATAAATGCAGACATTATTACAAAAACCAGTTGTGGTCAGACACAGAACACGGGAAGATAAGATGAAATACGATTTATTGTTCTAAAGTCACTTCAATGAATCTAACCCCAAACATACACTCCAGTCAAAACTTCCTGTTAGTATGGACACTTACTCTCAGACTGGAATAAATATAGGAAAGAAGGAGGGGTAAACCACATAGTTATCCTACAGAATGGTCTTCTAAAAGAAATCCTGTTTATGCAGTGATAACCTATAAAAGGTTTTTTATCATAATAAACATTATAGGGAGAACTGTAATATTCAACAAAAGTTATAGCAGAATAGAAGGGAAAGAGGCAACTCAATCACATCAATGGGTTGAATGAACAGGAGGCAGAGTTATAATAATTATTAATAATAATTTATTAGATTTGTATGCCGTCCCTCTCTGAAGACTCGGGGCAGCTCACAACAATAATAAAAAAACAATATTATAGCGAAACAAATCTAGTATTAAAAAAGAAGCATATAAAACCCTATCATATTTAAAAACCAAACAACACATACATACCAAACATAATGCCGCCCCTCTCCGAGTCTGCGGAGAGGGGCAGCATACAAATCTAAATAAACATAAACATAAAATATAAAGAGCCTGGGGGAAAGGTGTCTCAACTCCCCCATGCCTGGCGGTACAGGTGGGTCTTGAGTAGTTTACGAAATTATCCTGAAATGGTTCTTGTGACACATATTAGTTCCAAATTATTACCATTGGCAGTTCTGTATAGAGTAGAGATGCCCAATCTTTTAAGGCTGAGAGACATACTTAGCTTTTGACTGGCATACTAAAAGTGATATTACAAAAGTAAGCAGGCTAGGACAAAAAAATGGATAGGCTGGAGCAACAATTAGAAGGGCCTTAACTTGCATTTAAATTTAACATTATAATTTGATTACAAACTATAATAAATTCCTCACTGCCTCTTGTTAATTGCAGTTTGTTTACAACGTCTAGATGGTTCTGTTCTCCTGGTTTCAAATGTTATTTGCAGACTTGAGATTTTAGACTGAGCCCACTACTTTGTTCTTAGAGATATTTACACTTTCATTTTTATTTACCATAGACTGTCAGCTGCACTTTCCGTGTGGCATAGCCTGCAGCATTGGTTGCAGTGCAGATATATTCTCCAGACTCCTCACCTCCCGGAGAAACCACATAAAGACTTCCATCAGACCCAGCAGAAAACATTAAACTGATGAGAGAAATCACTTCTCCTTTCTGTAAAAAGACAGTAAAATAAAAATGAACTTTTTTTATGGAACATGGAATAAAAACTACCAGGGTATTTCTTAATAATGGTCTGTGTAACTCAGCATCTTCACAGCTTGCTTCAAAGTCATAGTGTCATTGCTGTTTTCTTTTAAAATTTACAGAGTTTGCTGTTATTGCGGTTAGTCTCAACTGTTCCTTTGAGAATTGTTCTTCCTTTTACACTGCTTTAAATCTATAGCTCTGAAAGGTACCTGCTAAACTACATTTAACAATTAGTAGTGTTGGGCGAACCCAATGAAGTTCGGGTTCGGCGAACCCACCCGAACTTTGCCGTGAAGTTTGGGTGAGTTCGCCAAACCCGAACCCGAACCCGAGCAGCAACAAGCCGCTGTGGCATCCTTTTCTGTAAAAATAAACAAGGAGGTGGGGAATTCCCCACCTCCTTTTGCTTCCTTTTATTTTTACAGAAAAGGATGCCACAGCGGTGCTGCAAGCAAAAGTAGGTGGGGAATCCCATGATGGGATTCTGGGGACCGGGCTTTGATGTCACGGAGACTCCTTCTTCCCCATTTCAGCCGGCCAGAAAGTAGTCTCTGTGACGTCAAAGCCCCACCCACGAAATCCCATCGGGGGTTTCCCACTTCCTTTTGCTTGCAGCACCGCAAGAAAAAGGAGGTGGGAAATCCCATGATGGGATTCCCCACTCTCCTCCCGGTCATTGTCATTTTGCGGTGTTCGAGTGAACGCCGAACCCGAACTTTATCCGAACTTTTAAAAAATTTCGGATTTGGGTTTGGCATGAACCCGAACTTTGCAAGTTTGGTTCACTCAACACTAACAATTAGACAAGTTTAATCTGAAAGCTTGCACCATTGTCCTAACTAGCAACCTAAGTGGAGGCAGCAAATTTAACTAGATGCCTTAAGATAGAGGAATGTTGTCAATATAATTTACTTGGACTTTGATAAAAGCATTTGATAAAGTAGACCATAACCTACTACTAGATAAAGTAGAAAAGTGTAAAGTAGAAAAATGTGAGTTAGACAGCAACACCACCAAATGGATTCAAAACTGGCTAACCAACCTCACTCAACATATAGTGCTCAATGGAACTGCATCTACATGGAGGGAAGTATGCAGTAGAATACCCCAAGGCTCTATTTTAGCCCCAGTACTATTAATTATATTCATCAATGTCTTGGATGAGGGGATAGATCAGGAACTCATCAAATTTGCAGATGACACCAAATTGGCAGGAATCAGCCAACTCTCTAGAAGATAGGCTCAAGATACAGATGGATCTTGACAGACTTAAACATTGGGCGCTATCAAACAAAATGAAATTCAATGGTGAAAAAAAATAAAGTTCTATATTTAGGCAAGAAAAACAAAATGCACAGATACAGTAGTAATCAGTAGGATCTTGGAGTCCTAGTGGACAATCATTTAAATATGAGCCAGCTGCCAAAAAAGCCAATACAGTTCTAGACTGCATTAATAGAGGTGTAGAATCAAGATCACGTGAAGTGTTAACACCACTTTATAATGCCTTGGTAAGGCCACACTTGGAATACTGCATTCAGTTTTGGTCACAATGTAAACAGGATGTTGAGACTCTAGAAAGAGTGCAGAGAAGAGCAACAAAGATGATTACGGGACTGGAGGCTAAAACATATGAAGAACAGTTGCAGGAACTGGGTATGTCTAGTTTAACGAAAAGAAGGACTACGGGAGACATGATAACAGTGTTCCAATATCTCAGAGGTTGCCACAAAGAAGAGGGAGTCAAACTATTCTCCAAAGCACCTGGAGGTAGAACAAGAAGCAATGGTTGGAAACTAAACAAGGAGAGAAGCAATTTAGAACTAAGGAGAAATTTCCTGACAGTTAGAAAAATTAATCAGTGGAACAGATTGCCCCCAGAAGTTGTAAATGCTCCAATACTGGAAGTTTTTAAGAAGATGTTGGATAACCATTTGTGAAGTAGTGTAGGGTTTCCTGCCTAAGCAGGGGGTTGGACTAGAAGACCTCCAAGGTCCCTCCCAACTCATTATATTATATTACATTATATTATTATACTGTACTGTACTGTACTGTACTGTACTATACTATACTATACTATACTATACTATACTATACTATACTATACTATACTATACTATAGGTTATCAATATTTTAAGTACATAAATACACCCAACTCATTAAAGTTTTCAGTTCAGTTGATCAAAACATTGCAATTACCTTGGACCATACTATGGATGGCCTAGGAACTCCGTTGGCTTTGCAAGGCAATGTAACTGGGTCATCTTCTATAGTAGTGAAGATCTGTTGTCCATGCTGAATCATAGGTGGAACTGAAAACACAAATATGCAAGTATCTTACAAATAATTTCTTACTACATGTTATTTTACATGTGTGATGTTGCTCTTTATTATAAGGCATAGTCTATTAACACAGATATTCCATCATAGCTTCAGTCTTCTTTAGATGTAATTGCAGGTATAGGTAATGTAGGTCCCCAGTCAATGATATGATTAAAAAATACTTCTTTGCAGGGGTGGGCTACTGCCCAGATTGATTTATTTATTTATTTATTTATTTATTTATTTATTTATTTATTTATTTATTTATTTATTTATTTATTTATTTATTTATTTATTTATTTATTTATTTATTTATTTATTTATTTATTTATTTATTTATTTATTTATTTATTTATTTATTTATTTATTTATTCATTCATTTATTTATTCATTCATTCATTCATTTAATTTGTATGCCGCCCCTCTCTGTAGACCCGTGGTGGCTCACAGCAGTGATAGAAATAATGTACAATACAAATCTAATAATATGAAGTTAAAAACCCATAATTTAAAAAACATGCACACAACACGCCATACATAAATTATATAGGTCTGGAGAAGATATTTCAATTCCCCCATGCCTGACGGCAGAGGTGGGTTTTGAGAAGTTTATGAAAGGCAAGGAGGGTGGGGGCAATTCTGATCTCTGGGGGGAGTTGGTTCCAGAGGGCCGGGGCCGCCACAGGGAAGGCTCTTCCCCTGCCCCCCCCCCACCGGGATTGGGGGGGACGCAGTGGGGTAAGGGAAATGGAGCTCCACCCCAATTTGCACTGAAAGGTGTTGAAAGAAAATGCAGGGCATCCTGCATAAGCCACACCCACAGGGTATTGGTAAAAAATTTGGTAACCCTTCACTGCTCTTTTGGTACCCACCAGATTTTTGGTCTCACTTGACTTTTAAAAAAGATTATTTTAATTAAAAATATTAAATAAGAAGGTGGCATGCTGCTAAGTAGCAAGTTCTTGCACCATATTTATATCTATGTAAAATTGATTTCCAGAAAGAATGTGAGTAGATCTGCTAGTTCACGTTCTGATAAAGGGTTTTTATGAGTGGCTATTTCACAACCAAACAAATCTTCCACAGGAGAATCCTAGAATGAAATTAAGTTGTAAGTAGAGCAAATTTAAAATTTATTTATTTATTTATTTATTTATTATTTAGATTTGTATGCCGCCCCTCTCCGCAGACTCGGAGACAGTAGCATCACAGTGCTGTAAAAATGAAAGAAAATTTATATTATTTAACCACAATCCATAATTCTATCCAATAAAATTAATCCACAACTTCACAAATAGCCAAGTAAACCAAATACAACTAAAATGAATAAAGTATAATTTTGCCAAACCTGTGAGGCAGAACAGACTCCAGGGAAACAGAGTCCAGAGAAAATGAAAAGTTACTTTTATTTAGATTGGCTGTACTAACACAATCTTGCAAGTCAGATTGTGCATTTTGTCTTCCCTCTTTCATATCACATGAATTAGAAGTTTGTCTGACTGACACAATTTCTCAAAATATCTGCATTCTTTGGACTTAATCTATGACAAGCTCATCATGGATCTTGCCTATTTCCACATGATTATTCTCTTTTATCACTACATCTTTTGAAAACCATCACACATTCAAAGAGATCAATTTTCCAACTCTATGCCCAAAATAGAATTGGAAGATACTGATGCTGAAAAACCTGTTCTAGATATATCAGACAAATGTTAGCCACAGGAATTAGCAAATAATTGAGCACTTAAGAAGGCAACCTGGAATCATCCAGAGTAGCTGTGTTGGTGGTGGAACAAAGAGTGTCCAAACTCAATCATTTAGTGCCTACATGTACCACAGACACAAAGATCAAAATAGAAGTCTCCATGCATCTCCTTATCAGGCAAGAGAGGCACCAATCTTAACTGAACCCTCTCCCCAGTGGTTGTCTACATCAGAGCTTCCTGGTAACCAGTAACCAGATCCTTTTCATTTGAGTTTTTTGACTTCCATTGACTAACATTTCTGTGAAAATCCTGAGCCTTCACCAGGCTTCTGATTTACTGACCTGGACTTATTGCAAGCAAACTCTCTTTTCTTGCAAAATGTGCATGCATCTGTCCACATGTTTGTGCTGTGTGTCACTTCTTATAACCCTTTGTAATACACAGTAAACCTCTGAAAGCCCATTCATATCACTCAATCCAGAATGTCATAAAGATAAATGAAGGTTGTAGGGAGAACAAAGGACAAATAAAGACTAGACTGGGAACGGACTTTATCATCACTCATCAACAATCATTGTTGGCCATCAACTCATCATCAACAAATAATCAACAATTTGAATTAGAATTTGCAATATTTTAAATGAGTGTTTAAATTAAAATCTCCAATGTGTATAAGTGTAAGAAAATACTAATAAGTGTAATAAAAATAAAATTAATAAAATAATAAAATAAGATAAAAAATAAAATATCCAATAAGACTTATAGCATGAATTCTTTATAGACATGTTTTTCAATGCTTATAGAGTACAAATATATTCACAATTGTAAGATTTATTTGACAAGATTTCTTATGAAGAAGGATGACATACCTAACTTCCAAAGCATGACAAGTATTTAAGAAAAAATACAAGCATCTAAAATGTTTCCAATTGGCTTTATTAATGTACTGACACCAAAGTCATTCCAGATCTAACTTTATATGTGCCCAACCTTCCCTTGTCTGATTCCCTGCTGAATACAAATCTGTTTTTCCCTTGAGCACTGTAGATTATGAACATTATTCTAACACTTTCACTACATTTGTGCAGTCCTAGAGGACCATCTCTTTCTTATTGAAGGGTTCTTGTCCTCTCTTCCCAGGGACTTGCATTCAGTTTCAGAATTTAGCTTTACATCTGAAACCAGGTGATACAGTATTTGAAACCAATCTTATATTCATCTTCCATTAGATCTTAGCATCTTCTTGTTGGTAAAGTTGCCCTAGACTGGTTTGAACAAGTATTATTTAATTCCCACCACACTATTCAGATGGTCTTTTTTGTGGACATTAAGTGACATCATTATGCTCATGGCCACCAGAAAGATTTCTCTTTGCATATTTCTCCCACATCAGGTGCATACAAGATGAATTCAAAAAGAATTCTACAGATGAAACTCGAAAAATTAGAATATCATGGAAAAGTTCATTTATTTCAGTAATGCAACTTAAAAGGTAATATATGAGAGAGACTCATTCCATGCAAGGCAAGATAGTTCAAGCCATGATTTGTCATAATTGTGATGATTATGGGGTATAGCTAATCAAAACCCCAAATTCACAATCTCATAAATTTTTGAATATTGCATGCAATCAATAGCTTTGCTGGCTGAGAAATTCTGGGAGTTAAAATCCACAAGTCTTAAAATTGCTAAGGTTGGGGACCCCTGCTTTAAACCATCTACCCCATTCACTGGCTTCCTCTTTGTAATCATTGATCAAGCCTTTTAAACTGCATTGGTGAATTCTTTCATCTGCCTCTGTTTTATTAAAAAAATAAGTATGTCTGCAGAAACAATTATGTCTTCAAAACATTCATACAGAAAAGACCTATTTTTACATGGCATTTTATACATATGTTCTGTTTATCGAGAACATTGCACGATCAAAACATCTCACACATTGGGTGAGACACAGGTGTCTTCTTCCACTTTGAAGCAATTCATACAATGGATCTCTCACTGGAAAAATTGTATTCAGATGACCTTTTCTGGGATACAAAGAATTTTTCTTTCACATAGCTGCTTAGCACATTCTGCATGTGTTAGAACTTTGACACACATACTTATCTCATCTGCCTTTCATGAGCAGCTGGAACCAGTTTATTACCTTCAGCATTCCAACAAAACTCCTTAGCTATACTTACCCTATGAAATGAGAAATTTACATAATATATGTTGTGTTGGATTTGTAATGGAAAACATAGAATGTACTGAAGATGTTATTCCTTTAATCCACAAATTATCCCTTACTAATCAAATCAAATCATTGTTATAGTCAAAGACCAGTAGAAACTACTTGTTACGATGAGTATGATAAAAAGACATTTTGATGTATTTCTTTTGTTCTTTGAGGCCAAAAGAATAATGTAGAACGATAGTAAACAGGGAACCAACTGAAGGAGACAAAATTGCTGAATTTTTGAAGTGGAAATTTTGCTTTCCATTTCAACTGATTGTTTATATCTTTTATTATCCTATGAACACTGTAGGAAGCATTAAGAAGAGTATGGATTGAATAAAAACATGCATTTCAGTGCACTGTATAACAGCACTGTATTCATTTCTGTATTCCCTTGAAAGCAATCTCTCAAGGATTAAATTCTGGCTCCTGGTAATATCATCTTGTTCCTCATCAACTAGCAGACTACTGGGAACTGGCAGATTACAAGAACCAGTGGCATGTTCCTCTAACCTCCATACTGCGTGTGTATTGTAACATTTCATGCGATTTTGCTTCCGCATGCACAGAAGTAAAAAATAATCAAAAATATCACATGCACAAGCATCCCCTCACATGATTTTGCTTCTGCACATGCGCAAAAGCAAAATAATCACTGAAAATCGTACTCCGGAGAGCATCCCCTCATGCATTTTTACTTCTGCGCATGTGCAGAAGCAAAAAAACCCTAAAATTGATAAAAATAATGGTGCCGCGCATGGACCAGCAAAGGCAGCACTGAAGCTATCATGCAGCAATTGCGCAATCTGAGGGCCACTACCAGACTACCACTTCGGTGTACCAGGGCGCACCAATAGGAACCCACCTCTGATAGGAACAGGCCATTGCTTGGTCATCTGAACTGATCATTTGGAAAGTTTTTAAACTTAGTGTGTAATCTCAGGGACAATTTACCCATCATCATGGGATGAATAGTGTACTAGTGAATTCTTAATGCTAAAAAGTAAGGAAAACACTAAATGTTTCACTCACCAAAGACGTTGACAGTAGTTGTTTTGTTGTCTGTCCCAGCAACATTGCTGGCTGTGCAAGTATAGCCTCCAGCATCCTGTGGTCGAACTCTTTCAAGATGAAGACTGCCATCACTCCGGAGGCTGATATAGGGAGTCTGGATCACCTAGAGTTGGAATGGGAAAGGCCGATAAAACGTATGTCCATTCTCCATTTAGTCTGGTCATTTATACCTAGCATATTCCATTGTTGTTGTTGTTGTTGTTGTTGTTGTTGTTGTTGTTGTTGTTGTTTTTAATTTACCAACTTAAATGAGAACATTCTTGCAGGACTTTGATTTTGCTGGGGGTTGGGTTTTGGGTTTTTTTTGCAACTTTTGAAGATAAAGAAGCCCATATGACTACCTCTTTCTTGCACCTAGACACCTAGAGCCATTTTGCATCATTTAGGTAAAGGATTATCCAGAGTTCAAGAAATGCTTTTTACTTCAGCCTTCCTCTTTCTCCTCTAAATGAAAGACATGAGGGTTTGGAAAAGTGATGGAAGCAATAAATGGCTTCAAATCATATACAAATCTTGACCTTTTTAAACTGGAATATATGAAAAGTACTTCTCCTTTCATGGCTTCCATAAAAGAATACAAAAGGGTATTGCATATGGAATTATCTCCCTTTGAAGACTGTAGACTTTCCTGGAGCGTATGGTTCAGATTTTCTTGTTTCTGGTTGTTGCATAGTTTCACTGAATTAATTATCAGTACATATTTAAAACGAGTTTCCTGTCTTTGTCAGAGCAACTGGAATGTGTAGCTTATTTTCTCCACAACTTTCCATTCTTTTATCCTATAAATTACGTAGGATAAAAGTACACTTTGCAATATTCATGCATGTTAATAAAACTTCTGCTTATCTACACAAACCTATAACAAACTATTTTATGGGAAGTAAAATTAAGTTACATTTTTATCTTTGTAAACTATCTACACCAATGATTCTCCGGAAAGGAAAACATGATTATTGTGTACAGATTAAGTCAAACTATTTCTACATGAATCTTAAAATTGATGAGAAATTCCTGAAAGGAAGCTTAATGAAACAATATGTACTTCTGCTTATCTTTACCTCTAACTGGTGAAGTTACTCACTTTGAAACAAATTTAAAACAAAGCCCTAGTTCATGTTTATCTTTTCTACACTGCAGCATCAAAAAGCAATGATATATATAGATACGGTAAAAGTAAACGTTTCCGCTGTCCAGTTGTGTCTGACTCTAGGAGAATTGCTCATCTCCATCACTTAACCAAGGGAGCCAGCATTGTCTGAAGATCTTTCCGTAGTCAGCTCTCTACATGGGGCTACCTTTGAAAAGTGTTCGGAAACTTCAGATCGTGCAGAATGCAGCTGCGAGAGCAATCATGGGCTTTTCCAAATATGCCCATGTTACACCAACACTCCGCAGTCTGCATTGGTTGCCGATCAGTTTCTGGTCACAATTCAAAGTGTTGGTTATGACCTATAAAGCCCTTCGTGGCACCGGACCAGATTATCTCAGGGACCGCCTTCTGCTGCACGAATACCAGCGACCAGTTAGGTCCCACAGAGTGGGTCTTCTCCGGGTCCTGTCAACTAAACAATGCCGCTTGGTGGGACCCAGGGGAAGAGCCTTATCTGTGGTGGCCCCAGCCCTCTGGAACCAACTCCCCCCAGAGATTAGAATTGCCCCCACCCTCCTTGCCTTTCGTAAGCTAATTAAAACCCACCTCTGCCGCCAGGCATGGGGGAATTGAGATACCCTTTCCCCCTAGGCCTTTACAATTTTATGCATGGTATGTCTGTATGTCTGTTTGGTTTTTATTATAATGGGTTTTTAATTGTTTTTAGTATTGGATTATTATTATATGCTGTCCTATTATTGCTGTTAGCCGCCCCGAGTCTCCGGAGAGGGGCGGCATACAAATCCAATAAATAAATAAATGAATGAATGAATGAATGAATGAATGAATGAATGAATAAATAAATGGCATCACACCACAGCATAGTATGTGTTACGAAACACAAAATGCAGGTACCTTCCCACTGAAGCGGTACCTATTTATCTACTTGCATTTTCATGTTTTTGAATTGCTAAATGGGCAGGAGCTGGGACAAGAATGGGAGTTCGTCTGATCATGCAGTGCTTGGGTCTCAAACTGGAGCTGCCAGCTTTCCCACTGACAAGCTCAGCTTCTTATCTGCTGAGTCATCGCACTCCCATATATAGATAAGTGATCACAAATCCTTCTCCAGAAACAGACTTTTTCACAATTCAGATGAAATAGTTTGCAGATGGCATTAATTAATTGATGTGAAATAGCAAATCAGCAAACACAAAAATGCAGGCATCATATTACAACTACAGGAAACCTAGTTGTAATGTAGGATATCATGATTGTTCGTTGTTTAAGATTTTTCCAAATTTGCAAGAACTCTGGGGAGTCCCATAAGAGTTATTTTCTGCTTCTCAAGGAGTCTGTCCCTGACAAATGTACTTGGACAAGTATCTAGTGCTTAGCCTAAACTGAGTTTCCCAAGTCATTTAGCAGGTAATTTCATTGAGTCAGAAAAGAGTCTTCATGCAATACTGCAAGTTATGCCCCACCTGCATATGAAATAAAATGAAATGCTGTTATTCACAAGAGTTTAGGGTTTTGGTATTTTTTCACCATCAAAACGTTTTGGTATTTAAACTTAAGTAAGTTTAAGTAGAAAACCTTAAAGGATATTCAAAATTATCTTACCACAATGCCATTCTTAATCCATTTTCGCTCTGGGATTGGGTTCCCTGCCAGCAGTGTACATGACAGAGTCAGTTGCTGTCCTTCAATGACATTAGCTATTGCAGGACTCATTGCAATTAGAGGTACAACTATATCAAACAGAAACAGGAGAAGAACAAAATAATAATAACATAAAGATGTTTTATGTTCCTATAAAACTGCATTAAAAAAATCCATCTTCTCAAAGGACTTAAGAAAAATCCTTGACTGCTAAACTTTTCTTAAAAGTAGTTTACTTTAACTTTGAATTATAAATAAATCTATTGAACCATACATTTATATACATATTTTATGGAGACCATGAATCCCAAAATAATCTGTTATCTATTACAGCATGCTACTTCCATTTTTGTTTGGTTGTTTATTATGGTCAGCCAGATATTTTGATTATATGTGACATTTATCTACCTATTGAGTCCTTCCCAAGGACTTGGTTCATTATTATTATTATTATTATTATTATTATTATTATTATTATTATTATTATATACACTCAATGTGAAATTACAGCTGCCAGTTCTACAGCTGATGTTGGCCTTCATAGACATTGAATTCTTCACAAGAACCTAGGATATTGTAATGTATTAGCACAGTGTATGTGCAGATTCAAGCAGAGTAGAAAGATGAAAATGTTGCCAATGTGCAGATTTTCTAAGTGCAGTCCAAGACTTTTTGGTATGGCACCCAATGTAGTGATAAGTGCTGAGACGACCATGACTGGTTTATGCCATAATCTTTTAATTTTGATTTCCATAATTTGGTACTTTATCACATTTTCCAACGCTTTAGTCTTCAATTTTATTTTATCTGCCACATCAATCAGCCACACTTTCTTCTTTTTAACTACACACACTTTATTATTCATGATAAGATTATTAACCAACTTTTCATACAGGAAGGAATGAAGGAAGGAAGGAAGGACGGAGGAAGGAAGGAAGGAAGGAAGGAAGGGTAATTGCTTTATATTCATGAAAAAGTTTCAGGCTCATACAGATTAACATTAAATATATAAGTACAGTGAACTCTCGAGTTTCGCGTCCTCGAGCATCGCGAAAGGGCTATTTCGCAAGTTTTCAACCCGGAAGTAAACTCCACCATCTGCGCATGCGTGCCTTTTTTCTATGGCCACGCATGCATAGATGGTGGAGTTCCCCAGCTGGGAAGCTGGGCGGCTTCCCTGGGTCTTCCCCCTCTTGCCCCGGTAAGACCCCAGCGGCAGCGCGAGCAACGGCGTGGGCGGGCGGGTGGCACGCGCGGGGACACCCCAGCTCCGCTCCCCAGCTGGGAAGCGGCCCCAGCAACAGCGTGGGCGGGCGGGCGGTGCACGCGCGCTTGGGGAAACCCCAGCTCCGCTCCCCAGCTGGGAAGCGGCCCCAGCAACACGCGCGCGCTTGGGGAAACCCCAGCTCCGCTCCCCAGCTGGGAAGCGGCCCCAGCAACAGCGTGGGCGGGCGGTGCGCGCGCGCTTGGGGACACCCCAGCTCCGCTCCCCAGCTGGGAAGCGGCCCCAGCAACACGCGCGCGCTTGGGGAAACCCTAGCTCCGCTCCCCAGCTGGGAAGCGGCCCCAGCAACAGCGTGGGCGGGCGGGCGGTGCGCACGCGCTTGGGGAAACCCCAGCTCTGCTCCCCAGCTGGGAAGCGGCCCCAGCAACAGCGTGGGTGGGCAGTGCGCGCGCGCTTGGGGACACCCCAGCTCCGCTCCCCAGCTGGGAAGCGGCCCCAGCAACAGCGTGGGCGGGCGGGCGGCACGTGCGCGGGGAAACTCCAGGCGCGAGCAACGGGGTGGGCAGGCGAAGGGCGGGCGGCGGTGGAAGTAAAAACACCATCTGCGCATGCGCAGATGGTGTTTTTACTTCCGCACCGCTACTTCGCGAAAAATCGATCATCGCTTGGGGTCCTGGAACGGAACCCTCGCGATGATCGAGGGACCACTGTATGCCAATGCTCCTAAAAAACAAAAACTAATGTGGATTTATTTATTATTTAATTGTTCATTTATTGCTCTGATTCATCAATAAATGATTTACCAAAGAAATAAAATTCTGTTTGGATTTAACAAAAATGTGATTTTAAACATAACATCAAAGCATGCTGTTGTTTCACACACTACAAACACTAAAGGCAGTGGAGAACACTTTATTTCTATCCTAAATATTGTCAAAATCTCATATTATCAATTCATTACCAAGTCCTGTCACAGTAACTGTAGCTGGGCTTGAGATAATCTTTCCAAACTGGTTTTCAGCTTCACAGACATATAATCCTTCATCATTAATCCATAAATCTAAAATTGTATAAAAGTTTTAAAAGGGAGGAAAAACAAGCAATAAATATTTTGTATTAAAAACCTAACAAATAAATAAATAAATAAATAAATAAATAAAATATCATTTTTCCAGCTATGTTAAGCTAAACCTAAACATAGGTCACATCATTTTAACAGCCTGAAAGCAATTACAGAGTTGCTACAGAGTCGTTTTCTTGGTTGCTGTGTATGATGATGTCCATCTACAAAGGACACGGCTTCTCATTATTAGTTGATTGTCAGAGAAATGCTGAGTCAGACTGCACCTTTTTTAAGGTGTTCCATTCTAAAGGTAGCATTTTCTCTGCTAATTCAGCAGGTGACTTCCAATGTAAATATTCTGTTAAAACACAGGTGAGAAGTCTTTGGAGATTAGCAATTTGCTGAGCTCCAGTGGTTCCCTAGCTAGATGATTTAGCATCTCCATGGACATTTTTTGCTGTGGCTGCTACAATTGGAACTACAGCCTGTTTTTATTTTTCATGTATTGGAAGGGTTCATATATTGGAAGGGTATTGGAAGGGTTCCAACATTTGTATGCCACCCCGAGTCTTCGGAGAGGGGCGGCATACAAATCTAATAAATTATTATTATTTATTATTATAAGAATATCTGCCTTGTGTAACATCAATCATAGGAGATCAACATGCCCATTAATAAGCAAAACTAAAAAGGCAGATCTTAACAGCAGTGGCACTTAAGACATACTTCCTCATAGTGCTATTAGACAACTTTGCACTTTCTAAATGGTTTACAAAATCAGCATATTGACCCTAACAATCTGAGCTCCTCATTTTACTTACCATAGAAAGATGGAAGTCTGAGTCAATCTTGAACTGGTCAGAATCAAACTCCTGGCTATGGGCAGTTAGCCTGCAATACTACATTCTAACCACTGTTGCAGCAGAGCTCCTTAATCTTTCCCCCCTTTTTGAATAGAAAGAGTACATCGATGTAGACAAACCAACCTTATCATTTTTGGCCAGGACTTCACAGTAAGTCAAGGTGAATTCAAGGAAATTCAGTTTGGGAGTATATGCATATTGAAATGAGGCTTGTTGTGTGGTTTCCTGCCTCAGGGATTTAGCTATGTTGGAAGTATAAAATATTCTTCCTCTCTCCATCTGATTAACATAAACTGAATCATTCTATTTTACCATCAGTTGCATTTCTTGAGATTTAAGTGCCCTCACAATAGAGAAGCAGCACAGATATAGACATATAAGTAAATGTTGTATATTTAGTAACATCATAGGATGAACAGCAAGAATAAGAGGAAGCAGGCTCAAACATTATTCACAGAAACGCTAATTTCAATTAGAGGAAGGGAATCATGATACTCCACCCCATCCCACGGGAGCTATTGATTATTTATTTTTTCTTCAGTAATTGGTTGAAAGGAGAATGGTAGTATGGACTCTACCAATTACTGCCCTGCATCTACACCATATTGTAGTATGTGTAGCCAGAAATAGTAACTAGCAGAGGTAGACTTTGGAAGGAGTCAGAGGTGGGTGCCGTGTGCTCTCCCCAGTGGTTCTGAGTGCTAGTGGAGTCCAGTGCAATTATGCTACTGCACCTGTTCAGGTAACAAAATCATGCACGGAGACGCAGGCGCATGGGTGTTCCTGTGCGGAAGCAAAAAAACACACCGGAACACAGGCGCACCTGCATCTCTGCACATGTGCAGTAGCCTAATTGCGCTGGACTCCGCTAGCATTCAGAGCCATGGGGGCGAGCACACGTCACCGTACCGCCTTAGCAGCTCACCTCTGGAAGGAGTGATTTTCATATCAATCAGCTTTTCCCTACAGTCACTCAGGGATGGGAGGAAAGTAGACTATCACAGATGTTTGAATGAGCCCACAAATAGTCTTATGTATTTCTTAATACATAAGATGGTGTCTACATACTGTGAATAGAAAGAGCTCCTGTTCTGAGTTGAGTGACAGAGCTAACTGCAAAATGTCTTGAGAAAATTGGGATGCCGTCCAACCGCTGCCACTTCACCTTCGGCTCTGGATAACCCTGAACATAGCAAGCCAATGTTATGTTTGAGCCAATATCCATTGATACATCACTAGGTTCTTGTATGAAAACTGGAGGAGCTATAAAAGGAATACACAGGAAGACAAAAATAATAGAATTGTCAATGCAATTTTAATGTATTTTTAATTAAAATCAGATAAGGGGCCCCAAATCGTCAACACTGAGTCAGAGCTCATTCACATAAATTATTTGCCTTTGTCTATGTTTATTGGCACAATACCACCATGTTCTCATGATATGGCCGATTGCCTGTCAAAGATACTATCATCTCAATCACATGGTTCCAGGTTTATTCTGAAGGAACATTTGAGAATTCAATGTACTTTCAAACATGCTTAAAAACATCGTGTACTCCTCCACTATACACTGTATTTGGAGAAACATACATACAATCTGCATGGCCATACGCATTGTTTCTACTTTACTTTGTAGAATGCATTTTCTTTTTCAAAAATGACACTGAAAATTAGCAAATCTTCTGAAGTAGCACAGAAGGATGTAAGAAAACCTGGAATCATCCCTTCCCAACAGTGGGAAATCACTTTCCATCTACACCAGTGGTTCTCAACCTGTGTGTCGGGACCCCTTTTGGAATTGAATGACCGTTTCACAGGGGTCGCCTAAGACCATGAGAAAAGACAAATTTTCCATGGTGTTAGGAACTATAGCTTCTATTCTGGTGCTTTGGAACATATTTTTACAATCCGACCAATCAGGTGTTTACAGTGATGGGTGTTCCTCTGACCTTCCTGCCAATCAATTCTGCTGTTGGGAGAATTGGTGCTAGGCATATGATTGGGGGGTCATCACAACATGAGGAGCTTTATTAAGGGATCACAACATTAGAAAGGTTGAGAACCACTGATCTACATAAAGTAAATTAATATAGAATCAAATAATATTAATATTAATATAATAATTAGTAATATCTAATAATATTAAATAATACAACATTAATACCAAAGATTATAAATTATGATGATGATGATCACTGTCATCATCATCATCATCATCATCATCATCATCATCATTTATAGTCTTCGGAGAGGGGCGACATACAAATCTAAATAATAATAATCATAATAATCATAATCATAATAATCATAACAATAATAATATATTAAATAATAATATGTTATAGTATTTACTATTTATTATTATTATTATTATTATTAAGTAATATCATCATATTACATTATGATGATCATCATCATCATGTAATATTATCCTCCACTGAATAAATTACAATAGAATGGATGGATCACATCTTGTACAAAATATCTAATTTGTGTGCTTTGTTCTAGTATCATACTTACAACCAACATCCAGAGTTATTTTACCAGATGCAGATCCTGCAACATTTGTGGCAACGCACATATAATCACCAGCATCCAGATCTTGTGTTTCCTGAATTCTCAGGGTGCCCCGAGATAAGTCAATAATAAGAAATTCTGTTGCTCTCAGTTCTAAATCCCCTAGACCCAGGGAAAGAATAATGAAAATTTTGTTTAAATCATAATAATAAACACCTCCTCGGGAAATTAAATAGCTTTCTTAGAGGCAGCAAAATGGTTCTATTGTTTTATAAATGTTCAGGAGACTTTACTATCTGCCAATCTGTTGAAAACGAGCACTTATAAAATACAGTGATATTATCTCTGTAAAGTTTACAATGGAGTTTATATCAAACTTTGCCTGAGAAAAAAAAAGTTGAACATGAGCCAATGCATAGTTTGTAGAAGTGGTAGCTTTTAAAGCTTTCCTTCTCATCATGTATGCTCATTTCCTCTCCCCTAGATATTTAATAAGGCCTCTTCTCATGTTAGCTAATTTATGATGTCCATTTCAAGTCGCCCATAGGTACTATAATTTTTAATTTATGGGAAATAGATAGATGCATTTAAACACCAAAGCAAGACATGAGCCATCACATTGTTGATAAATACATTTTAAAATTAGTTCAGTTTCATTCACCTACCCTTAAACCATTTAATCAATGGAGGTGGGACTCCAGTGCTTTTGCATTCCATTATAGAGGTGTCTCCGAGGGCAATCAGAAGTTCATTTTGTACTACAGTCACCCCCGGGACTTCTACAAGGAGCAAGAAAAGAAACATTAGAAAGTCATTTTTTAAAAAAATATTTTAATCGTACAATCTATATTCTAATCCTTGGTGCTCTGTGAGTTTGCTTGTGACTGATGATGTTATCTAGTTAAGGCAATGAAATATCTGCAAAAAAACCCAAGCAAACTCCAAGAACACAAGGACCCCTCATTTCAATCTTGAGCTACAAGTATTCTCTTTTATTGATAATTCTAATTTAGCATTGCTGGTTCAGGTTATAATTATTAAAGTCTACCTATGCACTGGGGCAGTTAAATAAATAGCAATCCACTCTTTTTTATGAACAGTTTGAAGCTACCATATGTATATTCTACTTAACTTCCAGGAAGCCATAAGGAGATAAATACACTGATATTTTATAACCGTCCTATGAAGCAGGTTTGGTTGAGATGGCTCGCTGCAGATTGTTGTACATACTCCTGATCAGTTGGAGGATGATGAAGATATTGAGGACTCGGATTCAGATAGTGTTTATGAATTAGTGGGGGCCCCGGGGTTACAAGTAGTAGAACAGGTGGGAGGCCAGCCACAGGATGGGGCTATGAGTTCAAGATCTAGTGCGGGAGAATCAGATGCTCGCTGGGTTAACCCTAAATTCAGAAGGGCTCAAAAACGTAGAGAACAGAGGTCTGGAAGAAGATATTAAGGAGAGGAATGGGTTAAATACTGCAGTGATATATTTGGCACGTCAGGGGTCAGTGGAGAAGAAGGGTGGAGTTTCAACGTTGCGGAAGGGGAAATGGATGTGTTTTTGCTTTGTTAAAGTAAGCAAAAGTAGTTCTGTGTTGTTAACTGTCAGTTCTGCTGTTTTTTCAAAGTTATGCTGTTAGGAAAAAAAATCTTGTTAAGTGGAGCAGGAGGAGGAATGTGAGG
This sequence comes from Erythrolamprus reginae, assembly GCF_031021105.1. Taxonomy (NCBI): domain Eukaryota; kingdom Metazoa; phylum Chordata; class Lepidosauria; order Squamata; family Dipsadidae; genus Erythrolamprus; species Erythrolamprus reginae. The sequence goes on along the minus strand of NC_091952.1, from coordinate 103,230,384 downwards.
AATGCAACTAAGAGAGATAACAGACCAAGTGCATGTATGGAATGTGTTTGAATTACATGAGAGCAGAGAAATAAATGGAGTTTCTTTATTCATGAAATGATGCATTTAATGAGAGTTGTTTGTAATTGCTAAAGTTCTACCAGAAACCAGAACACAGGTTAACTAACAGAGGATGAAACTGGCTCTCTTGAGTCAAAACTATTTTTGTTGCCAATGGAAGGATTCTTCTAAACTTTCTCATTCATACATTGTATTGCCCTCACCTAGCAACAGTGATCCTAGATCAGATTCCTAGTTTTCTTAGAATTAAAAAAGTTTAACCAGGAAGAGTAGTAACACAACACATCTTTTACACATTATATAGCCTATTCTTAGAATTAGTCCCTTATGGAATACTTAGATAGATAGTTGCCTGTGCTCCCTTGAAAATAAACAAATCTTGAATCCCATTTTTTTCATGTAACGTTTTCACCTAGTTCAGGTTGATTTTTAAAAAAATACTCAATAACTGAGCTGTTTTGGGGATCTTAGTGAATATTCCTGCCTTAGTTTTCAAATGATGATGACGACTGTCCATCATGTTCAAAGAAGATCTTGATGTCTAACAGGTTGTGGTCTGTCCACAATGTGTCCACAGGTGGCTGGTAAGGCCTATATGGTCCCAAAATATTTGCACATGTTGGGCAGACATGTGTGGGCACCATTGTTGCAGCATTTGCAGCTCTGGCTTTGCAGAGTGGTCATTTCTCTTCTGCTATGATTGTTCTTCTGTCCTCAGATGTCTGGCAGCCCTGGTGGATCAGCACGTGCCATGTTGATTGATCTTGTACCAGGTTTTCCCAGGAGATGGTATCGATATCAAGGGACTTGAAGGAGTCTTTCAACATGTCTTTGTATCACTTTTTTTGTCTCCTGTGAGATCACTTTTTTTAGACAGCTTACCATAGAGGAGCTGTTTAGGGATGCAATGGTCTGGCATTCTTGCAACTTGGCCTGCCCAGTATTTCTGGACTTTCATCAGCAGGGTGTGAACTGATGGAAATTCAAATAATCATACAGTGATCATCGGCATCTACCAACATTCTGATCCATTTAAGTTTGCAACAAATAAAAGAAGTAATCAACTACACTCTGTGATTTATTTATTTATTTTGTTCTTTATACTTGCCAATGTATGTGAGAACAGATGTTCCTTTGACTGTTCCAGCTGCATTGCTAGCCAAACAACCATAGACCCCTTTATCCTTGGGTACTGTGTTTTTTATAATTAAAGTACCTCCAGGAATTAACCTGTACCTGTTAATAAGAAATCGTTAGATCAATCTGATGCTGTTATTATTTTTAAAAAAGAAAGAATACCATAATAACAGTTTGAAACAGTGCAGTTTTCATTTCTGCAAACACCATTCTTATTAAAGGACAGATGTGCCTATTTCATATTATAAGAAATAATTTCCAGAGCAATTTTTAGAAAACAACGGTTGTTGATGTTTGAAAAAGTCTCAAGACTGCTTACTGTTTAGTTTGTCAATCATAACAGCAAAAGAAAAGATAAATGCATAAGTCCAATTACATAGCCTAAACTAGGGCTATCAAATTCCCGGCCCAAGTGCCGGATGTGTCACATTATGGCCATGCCCATGTCCAGTTTAGCAAAGGGAGAGGGACTCGTCAATAAAGCCAAAATTTTTACTGCCACACTGTGAGTGTGGCTTATTTTGTGGATGTGGCTTAATGGTCATGTGACTGGATAGGAGTGGCTAGCTGGACATGTGATCAGGTGCGCGTGGCTTTAACTATCATCATCGTTCAAGTGAACTATTAAGTCTTTGATTTACAATCTTACCAATGTCGCTCTCTGTGGTGACAATTTGCTTTGCGTTTCCCATGCTCTCCTTCCTGGATCACACACACCACCTCAGGCTGGGTGAATGGGTGCTGTCAGAAGCATAAATGCTGCCAGCACCGTTTCCCCCCATGCCGTCTGCTTGCACCTTAGATGGGAGGGGGCCACATGAGGCTGGAGGGGAGCCGGGCAGGAGAGAAGGAAGCTCGTCCACAGCCAGGAAGGAGAAAAGAGGAAAAAAGCAAGGAGCTCAGATGCAACAGCAGCAACAGGGGGGAAAAAGGAAAGCCGAGCCGAGACCAGTAATCCAGGAAGTGACAGCCACCGATCAGCTGGAGCTGCGTACACATCTTCATTTCCACCGGTGAAACTGTGTTCCACCCCATCCTGCCTGCTGCCCACCCCAGGAGTCATAATAGATCATGTGACAACACCATGATGATGTGAGTTTGACACCCATGGCTTAAACTCTTGAAATATCTCAGACATAATTCCCTATGCCCTTACCAATTTAATTCAGTTTATTATAGACCAGAGACCAGAACAATAAAAAAAAACACTCAGCAAATGTACAATCAAAATTTATAAAATAAAATAATGTATAACAGATAAAATATATGATAAAATCCAGTCTGTCAATTATACACAGTCTACAATACTAAAATTACAATCCATAAACTATGGGACCTGGGGTCGGTGTAATATTTAAAAGGGAAAGAAATAAGCAGGGTTTATCACTGGCTTTATTGATTAGGACTGAAGAGAGGAAAAAAATTAAAAAAATACTTGGGACATCAGACTGTCTACTCCACTCTGATGCTTTGCTCCTGTTTTAACATTGCCACTTGGTAGGGTTCATTCTGTTTCACCTCACTTCTGACCAGATCTTTTGTAACACCATCCTATTTCCTTATTGCCTACTGTTTTAGCCATGCAACTTGAAAGCCATTTACATGCCATTCCTGCTTATGGGTCTTCCCATGTTTGTCCAGAGAGGCTTTGCAGGGGTAAAAACCATAAATTCAGACAATGTAAATTATCAGGTAGCACCTTCCATGATCCTCTTACTAAAAATCACAAACTTAGGAAGTATCTATGTATTTTCTGGCAGGCCAGCAAAGTTCTGAAAGTATATAATAAGGACCTCTTCTTATTAAATTTCATAACAGACATAAATTGTTGATAAAAGAGAGTTTCATTCATTGTTTTGTCTCAGCGATGGCAACATTGCTGGTGGATAGAGGGAGAAAGACCTTGAACTTACCTATTGGATGCCATAAGGAAGATATCATTATGTGTCCATACCACAGTTGGCTTTGGGTAGCCTGTTGCAGAGCAACTGATAGATACCTCAGACGCTTCAGTAAATGACTGATTCTTGGGTGATACAATAACTTTTGGGGGCTCTGTTAAATAAAATAGAACACAAATTGATTATTGATGTTTTTCCATGCCAATTTGCCTTGCATCCATTGTTCTGCATACATGAAAATGTTATATAATTCCTGAAACCCAGAAACAGTTTTATCGCATTAATACATCTGTATCAGATTGGTAATTCAACCAAATAAGTTTCAGAAAGAATTCTTTTCACTAAGTTCCTAATGGCTTTTCTTTAAGGACTTTCACTAAAGTTCTGGGAGTATCAATTTCCCACCATTTGCTGGAGAGACGGAGTAACGACACGGACACCAGAGCTGGATTTAAAATTGGGTCATTTTTATTAACATAAATTTGCATAATTTATTCAAATACTTTGCATAAATTAGCATAAACAACTATGACCCGGAAATGGACCTGCAGGGTCAAACAAATACTTCCGGGGCGGAAATGACGTTATGCCAGCAAACATTCCTGGGCAACTCATGGGCGTATCTCGATGCAAGGTCCAGGTGAGGGCCAGGCCGTCACCTGTGACCTTTTCTGCCATGCTGTGCATGAGGGGGGTCCCACCGGCTAACCCGAATCGGGGAATTAAAGGTGCAGGACCCAAAGACAGGTTCCCCCCAGCTGCTCAGGCAGAAACTCCCTCCATGAGCTTGCGGAGAACCTGTCAATCATCCCCAAAGATGCCCAAGGGAGAACGCGCGGTTGCTAAACCACCCAATTTTCCGCCCCTAACCTGCCTACCCAAATGACCAAAGGTAAGCCAATTAACCTAATTAATGCAAGCACCCCCTAACCGCACATCCGTCACCCCAGTGTGGAATGGGCGAAAAAACAGCTCAGCTAAGAGGCAGAACTGCAAAAAATTCCCATTCGGCCCCCTAAGGGCGACCCCGAAGCACACTGCAAAATAGTGGAGGGCGGGCGGGTGTCTGCTCAGGAGCTCAGTCCGGGCGAAAAGGGAGAGCCCCGGGCCTGCTCGCCCTTATATAGGGCAAGCAGGCCCCGCCCGGACCAATCAGGGCCTGGCCAATCAGGCCCTGATCTCCCGAGCGAAGTCTCGCATCGCGAGACTTCGCCCGGGATCCAAAATGGCGGCCGCCATGAGGGACCGTGTCTCCCGGTCCCTCCAGCAAAGCCTGCCTGCCGGGTAAGTCCGGCGCTGCCCTTGCTGGAGAGACGGAGTAACGACACGGACACCAGAGCTGGATTTAAAATTGGGTCATTTTTATTAACATAAATTTGCATAATTTATTCAAATACTTTGCATAAATTAGCATAAACAACTATGACCCGGAAATGGACCTGCAGGGTCAAACAAATACTTCCGGGGCGGAAATGACGTTATGCCAGCAAACATTCCTGGGCAACTCATGGGCGTATCTCGATGCAAGGTCCAGGTGAGGGCCAGGCCGTCACCTGTGACCTTTTCTGCCATGCTGTGCATGAGGGGGGTCCCACCGGCTAACCCGAATCGGGGAATTAAAGGTGCAGGACCCAAAGACAGGTTCCCCCCAGCTGCTCAGGCAGAAACTCCCTCCATGAGCTTGCGGAGAACCTGTCAATCATCCCCAAAGATGCCCAAGGGAGAACGCGCGGTTGCTAAACCACCCAATTTTCCGCCCCTAACCTGCCACAGGAGCGGGGGTCAGATCTCTATCTTGGCCCCCCGACTCCCCCCTCTAGCTGCGCCAGCTCACGCAGAGACCGCTGCAGGTCCTGTAGGAAGATGGTGTTCCCCTGTTCAGACAGATGAACGCCATCATCACGGTAGAGCCATGGCTGGTCTATTGATATAAGGGGATGAGGTATTACCACTCCACCCAATTCTCTAACCGTTTTACCCATAGCCCTATTCACCCGTCGCCTAGCCCGGTGAATGGCCCTAAGGGAAGAGGCATCCCTCCACACAAGCCTAGGTAATATTTCTGACCACACCACTTGCGTGGTGGGCCAGACCTCACGAAGCCTTCGCAGGTCTTCGCGTGCCTGGATGAGCAGCGCCAGGCCTCCCAGTATGCACAGGTCATTGCCACCTAAGTGCAATACCAGCCACCTGGGTGCGGCCACAGGACGCTGCCCACCCAGACCCCTTTGGGCGCGACTCCAGGAGCCGCCCCCCATATTGCCGGGCGCAGCCACAGAATGCTGACCGCCCAGCAACGCCGGTAGGAGACCCTCCCACCGCATACCTCTCCGGTCCATCCAGGTAACGTTGACCCACCGCCCCAGGGACAGGTGGGTCCCGATGGCGCTCCTGGCTGCCGCGCGGCCGGCCCAGAAAATCATGCTGTGGCCACACAGCAGCGCCGTCGGTTTCGTGTTAGCCTGGGGACCTGCAAGAGGACACAGACACAGAGAGGTTACCTAGCCTAAGCCCTGCCTGGGATCCTCAGCGGGCCTAACATAACCCAAATATGCCGCTGACCGCCAGCGGCCGATCTCCCAAATCCGATGGGCCGGGAAACCAGAAAGTGCCGCGCTAGTGGCGGCGCCGATACGGAACGAATGCGTTCCATAACCGGCGGGATCCATGCCCACCTGGGCCATCGCCCTAGATACTAAAGCCCAGAATTGGAAACGGGTCAGAGGGGTACCGTCACAATGCCTAAACAGGTACCCCTGACCTGACCCCCTCATACCACAATAAAGCCGTAGGGCGGCCACCGGACACACTGACTGGTCGGTGGCCGCACTAAGTTGTAAGGTAACCCCTCTGCGTAGCTGATCCGTTTTAGACCTCCTCACTACAAGGGGCACCCCCCCTTGTCTAAAGGCCAGATCAGCAAACTGGAAGGCCCGGAGCGAAGTGTCAGCCTGAGACGAAGCCATGGCCTCGCTGACCCGAAGGGCCCCAAAGAACATGACACAGGCCGCTGCCCTAAAAAGACGGGCCTCGTACAATGAGGAACACAGACTGTCAAAAACCACGTTGATTAAAGACAGCTGCTCCACCGTCAGAGCCTGACGAGTGTCACCTGGGGCCCCCGCTTGCTCCCTAAGCCAGCCTTCCAGCATCTTCCGGATGCGAAAGTCACCCGAAAGATCTGCAAACCCCCCCGCCTTGGACAGAAAGGCGAGGCCGGCTAACCGGGACCGGATCGTCCTAACTGACAGGCCACGCTGCCTGAGTTGGACGCAAAACTCGGCCAAATGCTCTACAGGGACAGGCCAACTAAGCTGGTAACCCCTGCCCTGCCTAAACTCCCCAAACTCCTTACCTGCACGCTGGTATGCCCTGAGGGTGCCGGGCGCTACAGACAAGGAGATTGCCCGGGATGCCTCATCTCTCCACCACTCTGGATCCCCCCCAGACTCCAGAGGTGGCTGGGGAACGCTTCTGGCAACTCTCGGGCCCACGGGGCCAGGGTCCGAAACCTGGACAACTGACCACGGGACAAGGCATCAGCAACCCCGTTATCCAACCCGGGGACATGCTTAGCCAAAAACAATGCGTTTAGAGACAAGGACCTGTGCACAAAATGGCGGACAAGCCGCATGACCCTGTCGCTCTTTGAGGACAGGGCATTCGCCACATGGACAACCGCTAGGTTGTCACACCAAAAGTGCACGGTCTTGTCCCTAAACTGCTCCCCCCAAAGCTCTAAGGCCACTATTAAGGGGAAGAGCTCCAAGAACGTCAGGTCCTTAACCAATGAAGAGGCACTCCATTCCGGAGGCCATGCCGACCAGCACCACTGGTCACCTAACACCACCCCGAAACCACAAGTCCCCGCGGCGTCAGAGCAGAGCTGCAACTCAGCTTCCAACAGAAGCTCGTGCCTCCAGAAAGACAACCCATTAAATCTATCCAAAAAATCCCGCCACACGCCGAGGTCAGCCCTGACCCCAGCGCAGAGGCGGGTACGATGATGGGGCAAACGGAGCCCCTTCATCGCATCATACAACCTCCTGGAAAAAGCCCTTCCAGGAACAACTACCCGACAGGCAAAATTAAGAATGCCTGCCAATTCCTGAAGCTGCCGTAGGGTCACCTTCCGGCAGCCCAGGACCTCATCATGCTTCCGCTTAATCTTTACCAACTTTTCTAGGGGCAATCTAGAAGATTGCTCCTCTGAGTCCAATTCAATACCCAGAAAGGTAATCCTGGTGGCGGGGCCTTCGGTCTTCTCAGAGGCTAAAGGCACCCCTAATTGAGCACAAAGGGCTTCGAAGTCCCGCATCAAAGCAAAACATTGCTCTGAATGCGCAGGCCCCGCCAACAGGAAATCATCAAGGTAGTGAACGACCGTACCCAGACCACTTTGCCTCCTGAGCGCCCACTCCAAGAAGGTGCTAAAACTCTCGAAAAGCGAGCACGAGACAGAGCACCCCATGGGCAAAGCTCTGTCCACGTAATAACCCCCCTCGAAATGGAAGCCCAACAGCTCAAAGTCGTCTGGGTGTATGGGGAGGAGCCGGAATGCCGACTTAATGTCGCATTTACCCATAAGGGCTCCCACCCCACACTTCCTAACCATAGTCACGGCTGCATCAAAGGATGCATACCGGACTGAACACAACTCGTCAGGAATGAAATCATTCACTGACTCCCCTTTTGGAAAAGACAAATGGTGAATCAACCTAAATTCACCACTCGCCTTTTTGGGGACCACACCTAAGGGAGACACCCGAAGATTCGGGAAGGGCGGCTCCGAGAAGGGCCCGAGGACCCTGCCTTCGGCAACCTCCTTCCCAATCTTCTCCCTAACAATGTCTTCATGACCAACAACCGACCTAAGGTTGTCAGACATGAAGGCCTTCCTAACACCCTGGTAAGGGATCCTAAATCCCTCTGAAAAACCTAGCAAGAGAGCGGCCGCTCTCGAGCGAGGGTGGTAGTCGCCCAACCAACCCTCAAGCACCACTAAATTAATTGGGCTGGGCCCCTTTTCCCCCAGCAGGTGGGAGAGGCTTTGGGAGACCCGAGCCTTTCTTTTCAATCCCCTTCTTGGGGCGGGGGCACACGGCTGCGGAATGGTTTCCCCCACAACTTCCGCAGGCGTGACGAAACCTGCAAATGGGGCGGAAACACGCCCCCTTTGCAGCGAACTCGTGACACACTAAAGAGGCCCCTTTTCCAACGGCACCCGCCACGGCCTTGGCCGGCGCGGGCGTCGCAGGCTCCTCTTCCATAAAGTGACCGCTATCGGTCCTATCACAGCCCTCCTTCCCTGACATATGCGTGGCCTGGAACCACAGGTCCGGTACCACCATATCCCAAGGCAAGTAGGGGTCATGGGCAATACGCATCCTGAACCCCTTGTCGTAATGCCTCCATATGGTGCCCCCATATTCAAAATGGGCCCTCGCTATAAGGTCGATGTACTTCAGCAAGGCAGCGGCCCTACCCGGCTGCCTCTGAATTACCACCGACGCAAAGGTCAGAAAGGCATACAGCCACGAGCTGAAGCATTTCGTGACCTTTGTCTTTTTAACCTTCTCCCCAGGGACCACCTCCTTGTCCTGTTTAGGGACCTCCCTGTTCAAAATGGAGAAAAGATCAACGTACTCACCCCGCCAGATTGCCTCCTTAACTGACGGGTGAAGATGGTACCCTAAAGGTGTCGCGGGCAACCCACAAGGGATGGCCCCAGGCTTGATGCTGGCGAACGGGTCCCACACCGTGGTGGCCCCCGAGCCCAGCACCCCAAGCCCCGGTGGATACATAAACGGGACCGGTGGCATAATGGCCGGTGGAGGAGGGATCCAACCCCCCACCCCCGCCCCAGGTGGGACAGGTACCCCCGGCGCCCCCACTGGCGGAGCCGGCGGGGACCAGACCTGTCCACAGGTGCCTGCAGCAGACCCCATGAAGCTGTTGCCACCCCCCCAAAGCTGGCGGGATGAACCCGGGACCCTGGATGGGCAGGAGCGGTGATGTGCCTACATGTGGTGCAACCTCACCTGCCCCGTAAGGGGTAGAAGCCATCCACGGTGGGCCCATCCTGATTGGGCCCTGGAACGATGACCACTGCCCAGGCTGGGCCATCTGCCCAGCGTGGCCCGTCTGCCCGGTGCTGCCCGTCTGTCCGGTGCCAGCCATCTGCACGTCGTGGGCCACTTGCCCTGCTGGGGCCGACTCCTCTTTGGGGTCTGCGCCCCATGCTGCGGTGGCAGCCGAGGAAAGCCCCTCCGGGCCTGCCCCCGACCGCCACCTCTCCAAATCGTCGAGCCGCTCCAGGACCCTGGCCCAGGAGAGAGAAGGGGACACCTCGGGTTGAGGGACTGTGGGGATAAACCCAACCACCCCCCCCACCGGGATCCCCCCCGGGGGCCCCTCTGCCGCCGCCCGAGCCCGGGCAGACGGCCTGGCAGCCCTCCTAGGCCGCACCACAGGTTGGGCCGGGAGGGCCTTAGCTGGCCGCTTTTTAGGGGCCATACCACCAAATCTAATTTTATACAATAAGGAATAGGGCGGGACCAAGCCCTCCCCCAACGGGCCCTGCACCACTGGAACAAGGCCTGCCCGAAACAGCAGGCCTCAGTAGTGCAAACCCACCCAGGAAGCCAATCCCCCCTTCCAATGGGCGACAAGGCCGAACACCAGGCCTTTATCCCAGGCCTCAAGCCACCCAGCGACCCCCGCGGGCCCGCGAGGCCACCAGAAGGCAGCACCTCCCTCCCTCTACAAGGAACAATGAGGCTCCAAACCGGAGCGGAGCCCAGCCGATGCTGGCTCCGCTGATGCTGCAAAAGGCTTTTCGCCACACCACAGGCCACAAAATGGCGCCTCGCACGAGGTCGCCAAACAAAATGGCCGCCGGAGCAGAACGACCGAACGTCTGCTCAGGAGCTCAGTCCGGGTGAAAAGGGAGAGCCCCGGGCCTGCTCGCCCTTATATAGGGCAAGCAGGCCCCACCCGGACCAATCAGGGCCTGGCCAATCAGGCCCTGATCTCCCGAGCGAAGTCTCGCATCGCGAGACTTCGCCCGGGATCCAAAATGGCGGCCGCCATGAGGGACCGTGTCTCCCGGTCCCTCCAGCAAAGCCTGCCTGCCGGGTAAGTCCGGCGCTGCCCTTATCTTCATATTTCCAGAAAACATAATCTTTTTTGGTACATTAGTATGAATGGTGTACAGTTAAAGTTTGATTCTAGTGTATTTTATGTAATAGTTGATTCGATTCATTGTTCAGTACATCTTAATCTATGAGCTAACTTGGAAATATGGATTTCCTGAGAAGACATCATTAATCTATCCATTTCAGAGATAGAGAATGAGTAAATAAGTCTACTAGATGTTATTTTATATTAAAAATTAATAGTCAATTTGTATTGTTCCATTGTTGACATATGGTACACAAATAAGTAATTAATCCAGAATACAGACACTCAACCCTTTGGTTTACATTTTGTTTAAAAAGGATTAAAAAGCAATGAAGTTTCACAGGGATTGGATTTATTTATCATGCTAAGCCATTACATATTTTGTTCAATTTTGGCTTAGCTGCTGTAGTATATTCACCATACTTTATGAATTAGAACTGTTCTCTAAACCCACTAGACTAGTATTGTTTGTTCCACTAAGCATGCGTAAAGCAAACAATGGCTTAGTATGATGTGTGATCACATGTGGCAATTGTGTTTGCAATAGATTAATAGGGTGTATTATGTGGCAAAACTCAGGAAAAGCAAGCATATGAGCACAAGTCCAAAATCCTGCTACCAATTTGCACATATCCAATGTTCTCCACACTTTATGAGTTTACTTCGGGAAATATCAATGAAACCTGAAAGTGACTTACATTGCTTTAAAAACATGGGTAGAAAGACATATCTGATAGGCTAAGAAGTTCTAGAATGAAAGACCAGGACCAAATCCAAATAGATCTATATTTTGTTTTCAATGTATCTGACAGAATTGTTCCAAAGTGATCTGCCATGTGGAATGTTGCCTGAGCTATTTTAATTCCTTTTTAAACATTGCCAGTAAAAGGCTACGAGATGCTTTAAATGCTTTGTGGGTTGAAGGAAGATCAACTCTTCTACTGACATTTGGAAAATAAAATTGGTTCATGTGAAAGTACACACTGTGCTTTAACATCACCTCTCCTGACAAATATAGTGTTATTTTATTACACAGTACATTAAAAATTCAAAAGTAAGGTTTTTTTTTAATTAAGAAATGTTTTTATATATTATAGGGGTTTGGTTGCAAAAAATCAACAAAAAATACTGTAATATGCAGCACACCAACATCTGGAGTAATTACTAGCTTTGGGTTTTTTTAATCCTAGCAGTAGCCAAATGACATGGTGACAAAGAAAAAAATGTTATGTACTATGTCACAGCACCGTGATAATTCCCAGATTATTCTTTTGTCTATGAGGTCTCCTTCACCTTCTTCAATTTAAGACATTTTCTCAAGCATTTTATCTTTCTTGCTTAGAGTCCCTCATACCTTGATCATGGCTGTGTGGATAGTTGCAATGCATTTTACATAGGTCTGCCTTGAAAACTATCCAGAATTTGCAATTGGTCCAGAATGCAGAGATGCAATTAATATGAATGTATTTGAATATGGACATGTAACAACACTACTTCATGAGCTGCACTGGCTCCTATAAAGTTTTTGGGTGCAATCCAATGTGATTACAATCTATAAAACCATTCAAGGAACAAGGCTGAATTATTGAATGCAGCTGAGTTCATATCTTGTTTTCTTAGGATTGTTAGGTGTGTGGGTTTTTAAAACAATTTTTAAAGAATAAATTCACAAGTTGAACTGCAGTAAATTGCAGGGGGTATTTTTGTTTGGTTTTTTTCCGTATTGAAAAGAACTTTTGTTTCTTTGCCTGATGAATATATTGTCAGTTTGATTTTGATGTTGTCCATCTGGTTTTATTCAAGTATTCAAATAAGGGATTTGCAATAAATATTTAAATTTTCTTGGCAAAGTTCTATTACTCTTTCTCCTGCTTTGCTTTGTACACTGATTTTTCCATTATTCCAGATCATTTATTTTGTACGCTAGTTTTCACATTATTTCAGGTGCTGTTCTAATTTTACTATACAAGAACACAAATACACACACACACACACACTGCAGTCACAGGCTGATGACTACCCGTATTGTGTTGATATGGCTCTGGTTGTGATCCATATAGAATTTAAGTTATATTTGTAGCTTGATTTTTAAAATATATTCATATTGTAGCAAGGAATTACCTTTACCATCAATGTTAATGCTAACACTTAAATGTTATCCTTTCACACTTTATTCCATGCTTCCAAACAAACAAAAAAGTTCTGTTCTGATTCATTTAAGAATAAGAATTTATTTTTATTATTAAATTAAATATATATACGTTATAAAAATAGAATTGATAAACCAGATTAAAGTGGCATTAACAGAAAAAGAACAATTATTATTATTATTATTATTATTATTATTATTATTATTATTAAAACTATATATTGTCTGTTTTTTCATGTTACCTTGCACTGTAAGGAATACAGATGCCCTGGTGAAACCACCTTCATTAGAAGCCACACAGTTGTAGTCTCCTGCATCTGAGATTTTGACTGTTTTGATTTCAAGAGAGAGATTGCTCATCATTCTCATCCTCAAGGGCTCCAGGTGTTTCACATTCCTGTTACCTCTGTGCCAGGTGAGATTGTAACGCACTGTGCTCATAGTTAAGCATGTAAGGATGGCTCTGTCACCAGGAGGGACAGTAATATTGTTAGGAACCTGTATGATAGGTGGGGGCTCTGTGCAGAAAAACAAGAAAAAAAAGATTTGTTTGATCAAAAAGTCAGTGAAAGAGAAGATAAATTCTCAATTAATTAAGCAAGAGGTCCTTCTTGTTTGAGCCCCAAAGGCACAGCTGGATCCTCTTTATTGCCTCCAAACTCTCCTTGTCTACTCACCTGACTCTTCCTCCACCATTAGAGTTTCACGTTAGGTGTTGTTGTTGTTGTTTTAAGGAAAGAGTTCCTGGGAATATTAATTGTAACCTCATTAAATATTCCCAGGAAAAAACACCTAATGTGAAACTGTAGCGGTGGAGGAAGAGGAGATGGTTTCTCCCATGCAGCTGAATCAATCAAATGATGCCTTGGGAAACATGTAACTATTGAGAGCACCAGAGAAGCAAGAACATGTTTTAGTGGCCACTAAAGAAGGTTTGTATTGTTTCAACTCCTACAACTTACGTTCCTAGATTTTTTTTTCTCTGCTAAAAGGTCATGAATTTTAAAATATTTTTAAAATACCCTCTCTTCAGCAATAAAATCGATTACTAGACTTTCAATATCAAAGTTTTATAGTCTCCCCAGTTTATGGAGACTGTAGGAAAATAGGCTCTGTTAACAAAGTGGCACCATAGAATATTCGGTTCAATCATTTGTCTGAATTACTATAAACACTCTATTATTGGCATTTATTCTTGCTTCCTAATTATTTTTAGAAAGACTTACAGTTCAAAACTAAACAAACGCCATACTTTGTCTACTTTTATTTACAAGTTTCATTTATCTTCCTTAATATCCTGCTTCTCTCAAAATAAGACATCCCCTGATAATAAGCCCAATTGGGCTTTTGAGTGCATGGCAATAAGGCCAAATGCTTATTTCAGGGTTAAAAAAAAATATAAGACAGAGTCTTATTTTCAGGAAAGCATGGTTGATATTGTTGTGGTTGGCTCACGTCCAGCCTCTGTGATCATGGACTCTGAGGAGGATGAACCGGATACAAGTTGCCTTTTGAAAAAAGTCCTTTTGGGACTACCTTAATAGGATTGAGTTTATTTCTGAAGGCATGTTAATATAATGCACATGTGTGTATTTTAAAATTCCTGCCATTGTGATGATTCTGTCTCTGTTCTTGAACTGTGTAATTTTAAAATATTTATAGAATAATTTTTGTTAGCTGAGTTATTATATTTGTAACATTTTATCATCTGTATCGGTTATATTTGTAACATTTTATCATCTGTATCATATGATATGAAACACTCAATTCTACAGATATTTCCTTGATTTTTTCCCCATTAGTTAAAATAGGTAGTAATGTTTCCTGCATTCCCCTGAATAAAATTTGTTGGTTGCTATACATTAATAATGGTATAGTGTAAGTAAATATAGATGAAATAGATGAAATAGATTGAGCATGCTAAACATAGGAAATAATTGATTGCAAGCTATTTTTGAACTTTGTGGAAAATAATCCAAGAGCTACATACAGTTTTAGGATTATAGGTTACCCACCTCTGAGGACAATTTATTTATGGTTATATTATGAGAAATGATCACTTGAAATGAGAAATAGAAAAATTGTGGAAACCACAGATGCTTTAAGAATTTGTTATTTGCAAATGCCAAAATAAACTAATTTGACTTATGCCTCCTATACTCCCTACACTAAGGAAATGGTTTCTTAATATGCCATCATCATTATAAATAGTAATAATAGTAATAATAGTAGTACTATTATTATTGCCTTTAAATTTATTATAACACCAACTCCAGTGGACTCTAGATGCAGTCACATTTTCCCACATAAACATCTTAATTTACAGGACAAAACATCAAAGACATACAAAACTTCAAGTAAAAATGCATTATAATCTCATTTGTTTTATAACATTCCACCACAATAAATATATGTGAGAAGCAATAGTAATTAGAGCTAACCTGATACATCAAAAAATGTCTCTGCTTGTCCTGTACCCACAGTACTGCTAGCGATACATTCATAATAGCCCTCGTCCAAAAGAGATACTTTGACAATCTCCCAATTTACAATAGCAGATTCTCTGCAACACAATAACAGTAAGAAAATATTCAGAAATTCAAAAAAAAGAACCAAAACCAAACCCTATATTCTTGGCTATAGGATCCCTTCATGGCATCGGACCAGAATACCTTTGGAACCACCTTCCGCTGCATGAATCCCAGTGACCGATTAGGACCCACAGATTTGGCTTTCTCCAGGCCCTGTCAATGAAACAATGCCATCTGGCGGGACCCAGGAGAAGAGCCTTCTCTGTGGCGGCCCCAACCCTCTGTAATCAACTCCCCCTGGAGATCAGGACTGCCTCCACCGTCCTTGCCTTTCACAAACTCCTAAAAACCCATCTTTGCCGCCAGGCATGGGGAAATTGTTCTTTTTTAATCATTGGATTTGTATTGTGTATTGTTGTTGTGAGCCACTCCGAGTCTTCTGAGAGGGGCGGCATACAAATCTAATAAATAATAATAACCCCATGTGCAAAATCTGCATTGCTCCCATACCATCTCCATAATTCATACCAAAAACAGGATACTAGAACTGGAACAGAAGAAGACAATTGAGTGCAAGACATTTGTTGTTCAACCAAATTTAGGCAAAAGGAGTTTCTATTATTTCTATGTAGCTTGGACTACCCCAGCAATTTTATATATTCCTTATCCTATCTTCTTTCCAACTAACTAGCTCTAGTGGACTGATCATCCATAGTCCTAAATTGTGCAAATAAAAAAAGTATCAATTAAAGATTAAAAACAAATTGTAACGCAGCAGGGTTATGTCACTGAAAACACAGAACATTTAAATAAATACAATGTAGCTTCTGTTTTTAAAAACACACAGTACATGCTCTAATTATTATTTTAATGAATTGTATCATCTTTCCCGTATGAAAATACTTCCCCAAAATTTAAGTTGATGGATGCTAAAAAAAAAACCTGCTTCAAAAACCTGCATTCCTCATAAATGTTGAATGTATCAATATATCAGAAGCGTTGCTTTAAAAAAAAAATCAAGCAATTGGATCTTTCCTGATTTGTAGACTGAAGAAATAAATATGATGATGTGTTTTCCAGATCTCACACCAATTTTTTCTCCAATTTGATATTTGCCAGACATATTTAACTTCAATTCCCATAATCCAAAATGTTATGGCAGTTGGAGAACTTAAATCCAGTGTATCTGGAAGGTACAAGACTGGAAAAGTCCTATAAAACCTGGGTGTCAAACTCGCTGTGTCATGTGACTTTTGTGATATTTTTCCATTTGCGGAGATGGGCTGGGATTGGCCTATGCATGATGCATCCAGCCCAAGGGCAGCCAGTTTGACATCCCTACTGTATAATATTCTATGAATAATATTCATTCACTGAAAATAATAAAAATCATTTTGTGAAGGAACTATTAAGATCAAAATATTAAAATATTATCTCTGCATTCATTTAATCAAAAAAATGACATAATATAGAACTTGAACTGTTTTAAACATTATTTATTGATTTATTCAGAATATTTAAATACTTTTTAAATTTAACATGTATTCAATTAAGTAAATTAATATTTTTAATTCACACAAAAGCACAGACTTTGGAGGCAAAATCAGAACAACCATGCAAATCTCATTACTTCAGACTGAACTATCAGTCCAGCTATTTTATTATTTAATGTAATCAACATGTAACAAGACATAACAATAATCAAAAGGGGGGAAAACCCAAACAATTGAATCACTGGAGTTTAAAAGCAGAATTACACACCCAAGGAAGTATGTCTCTAGAATGACTTAATAAAAAGATTGTGTAATAAATTGGCAGCAATTTATATAGTTGGATTACAACATCCATATTGTTAATTGATTAATCCAACAAATTGCCATAATGGAAATTAATCACACTATTGCTTATTTTGGAAGTACACAGGAAATCCCTCAAACTGTTTCTGCTTCCTTTTTTATGTTTTAGCATTATGAAATGCAGTTTAAATATTCTTTGCTTATACAAAGGGTCTTAAAGAATAATGATTGCTATTGTTTTGAAACATATAATGCCTACAAAATTGAATCCAGACTGAAATCAGTGGGTCAAATTAGTTATGACTTAATCCCATTAAGTATGATTGACTTAATCCAGATTGGAACATAATATAATTAGATCACTGTTTTCAAAATATCTAAGAAATCTTTTCCATATTTATTTTGGGAATAACCTGTTACAGAGAACAAGTTATAAAATGTTATAAACTATCCATACAATGTGTTTGCATTCCAGTGCAAAACCTAACATCCATGCTGTTGTATTCTAAGGAGAGAGAGAGGAAATAATGGTTAACGGTCATTTCAGGTCATCCCATTATTAGCAGTGTCTGATGACTATCAGAGAAAGCAGAATTCAGATATTGTGAACAGACAGCAAACTGAATAATTTGTCAATATTTAATTTTTACTATGTGTAAAAGGAAGAGTTGGCTCTAGGATTTTATTCATCCTGAACTAAAGCACACAAACCATTTCTTTATATCATTGTTTTGATATGATGGATAGGTATACTACAAAAGTCTCAGAATTACCAGTTGGTGGTTTAAATGCTGGCCGGCGTTTGCAGTGAGAGCTGGGAGGGACAGCTTTCTTCCCACATGGCTGGGTGATCCCCAGAGCATGCTGGGATCACCCAGAATACCCTAGGCCGGGAGGTGAAACCCAGGCCTAGGGTAAAAATGCCTGCACCTCCCGGCCACAGTATTTTCAGAAGACTTTTGCTGGCACCTAGCCGCCCTCCCCTTGTCTCAGTGTGATTACTGGTCGCTGGTTGGGGCCAGGTAGGATTTTTTTATGGCTGAAGAGTGTTATTGTGCAGCTGTTTTTTCACCTATGCCACACTGAGATTCAGGAATGGGATTGGTTAAGGGGTGGTTTTTTCTAGCTACCTTTAGCCTCATTCGGCTTCCATTTGTCTTAATTCCCTCTGGTCACTGGGGTGGCAGGTGGGGCAGAAATGGGTATTAGCGGCAGCTGCATGTTCTCCTTTAGGGCATCTTTTGGAAGGTGATGGGCTGCCCCTCCCCAGAAGCTCCGGGCATGTAGGAGCTGAGTGATGGAGAGGGGGTGCCCTTGGGGCTCTCCTACTCAGGTCTTCTGAAGGGGATCTGGTGGGTGAGCCTTCCCACATGCCATAGTGGTGTGGCAGAGAGCAAGGGAAGGGCCATTGAACTCTCCCCTTACTTAGCAAGGAGCTTCACCCATAGTTGCTTAGAAATATTATTTGATAAGGAATTCCTCCCCGTTTAGGTTTTACCTCTGCAGGTATATTCATTTGTATAATAGAAGTGACCCATTAATACCCAGTTCTGTTGTCCATGTGTTTCTTTCCACATCCACCACAAATACATAAAACAATGAAAAAGCCCCTCCTTTTGCTAAATTTGCTTTACAGCATTATATAAGAATTTATAAGTTTAAATCATGTTTACATATTTTGCTAGTTACATGAATCTTACTGTATCAATTAGACTAATAACATATGTCAAATTATTTATTCAATATATCTTTACTATATTACTCTATATTATTACCTCTTTAAGGCATTTTCTAATGCCTTAAAATTCTCTATTGCCTTAAAAACATATGCCCTTAATTTCACATTATTCATAGTACAACTATTCTTCACAATAAGAGCACCAAAGTTTCACCATAATTTTATCCTTGCATAATAAAGGCAACTGTATTTTCTTCAATTAGAAAATATTTAGGAAAAATTACTTACTTGAAAAACTGATCCATTCCCAGTTTAATTCCATTTTTTCTAAAGTGAACAGTAAAAGGTATGAGGCTGTTTATGTGACAAGAAATATGACTTGGTTGCAAATAATATCCTGGGGTTTTCTTGGGCATGCTGACTTTTGGAGCATCTAGTGAAAAAAATGTCAAAGTGGTTATTTTTATAAAGGTTTACCTTGTAAATGTATTTAAGATGCCTATACAGTAAATACATAAGTCTGTCCATCTGTCTATTATCTATCTGTCTGTCTGTCTGTCTGTCTGTCTGTGTCTGTCTGTCTGTCTGTCTGTCTGTCTATCTATCTATCTGTCTGTCTGTCTGTCTGTCTGTCTGTCTGTCTTGTCTGTCTGTCTATCTATCTATCTATCTATCTATGTATCTATCTATCTATGTATCTATCTATCTATCTATCTCTATCTGTCTGTCTGTCTATCATTATCATCTACCATCTATCGATCTATTTATCATTATCTATTTATCATCTATAACTATCATCTGTCTATCATCTATCTACCATTTATCAATCTCAATATCATCTCTCTCTCTCTTCTCTCTCTCTCTCTCTTCTCTCTCTCTCTTCTCTCTCTCTCTCTCTCTCTCTCTCTCTCTCTCTCTCTCTCTATCTATCTATCTATCTATCTATCTATCTATCTATCTATCTATCTATATATATATATATATATATATATATCCGTCCATCCATCCATCTATCATCTGTTATCTGTCTGCCTGTAAAGCTAAAGATTAAGATAAATGCAAATGCAACATAGTTACCAGGAATAATATTAGAAAATGAAACACTTGAAACTCTCTGAAAAAGGTAATCTTCTTTGTCGTAGCCAGTTATTTTAAGGAAGAAGGCTTCATTTGGTGGAATAAATTCAGAGATATTCCATATTCCATAAAGATTTATTTCAGGAAAGGGTTTTACAGGAAGGGTCTTCAGGGTGTCTCCAGTAATGCTTAGCAGTTCTAAATGATCTACTCTAGCTGGAAGATGGATTCCTGTAGTATTGAGCAGAATGAAGGTAGATATCCCTGTGGACCAAATGCAAATTACAATTTTTACAAATCATTCATTTTTCTTAATTAGCATAATCTTTTGTTTTGTCCCTGGAAGAACTTGGTATAATTCAGCTGCACTAAAATCTGGAACCTCTGTCCTAGAAATCTATTTTGCCTAATAAAACCCATTCTGACTATATTGCTGAATGTTAGTGGAACATCTGCTAAAATCCCAGCCACAATATAGTCTGGGGATTTTTTGAGACAGGAATGACACAAAAAAACAGAATAGACAGAATGCAATTAAACAAAAGAAATAATATTCTTAACCACCCTCCTAAAATTTCAATAGGTAAGTACAAGCCCATCAAGTTGCATGTAACAATTCTGTCCACTTTGCATTACAAGCCCATCTTTTAAAAGTCCTTATTACCCCAACACCAAAACATTGACTTTCAGCACTGGAAGTTGGCCATTTAGTAGAAGAAATAAAAGGTAAGTATAAAGACAGTCATATGGCAAAACATAGTTCTCTTGATTTGGGAGGAAATGTGTCTATGCAGTCAACAAAGTTGACCTTCAAATGAGACTTTACCTTTATATTTCACAAAATACTTTAAGCTTCATTCCTACAGTTGAGGGAACTTTCAAAAGGTTCAGTAGTACTATTTAAGCTAATTTTTTTAGGAAAAGCATTTTTCTGTCTCTGTCTCTATCTATCTATCTATCTATCTATCTATCGTCTATCGTCTATCGTCTGTCTATCCTATTTGGCTATTCTTTATTTTGCAATCATTTATTATTTTTTAAAAAATCTAATTTTCCATTTGTTTGGCTAATTTTTACATCATTAAACCATATCAGGAAATATAATTCCATTATCAGAAGAACACAATTCAGTATAACTTCAAGGTCTTAGAAAAGACATACTGAAGTCAACATTTGAATTCTAAAACGACAATATTCAGCTGGACTGAGTTCTAATAAGCAGTATTAGAACTATTCACCATTAGTTAAAACCAAAGAAAATAGATAATAATAATAATAATAATAGACATTTTAAAAGCAGAAAAATAATTTATAGCCATTTACAATGTCAAGTCAAGATTGTTCTGAAAATTTAATCTATTCCATTGCAGAAAATAAAACAAAACATTTATCAGCATATCTATTTGTATACTCCACTGAATAAGGAAATTAGACCTTTCAATAATAAGCAACAGTTCTGAAAGATAAATATAACTCAAATGCAAGCTAAAAATAGTGGCTAACCTTGCACTGGTCTGGTAGAAGTCATTTTGAAGTCCAATGTAGGCTTCCTGGAAAACCCAGCTCTGAAGTCAATATTGCTAAGTCCAGTGATACGAATAGAGTGTCGTCCACTACTTGATGTCTACAAAAATATTTATTTCAATGTTTATTTTGATGCAATCTATGTCTAATCCACATGGTGACCCAGCTACTAACACAGATTAGAAGTGGTTTCAAATGACGGAAAAGCATCGCTGCTTAAAAACAGAGAAATTGCAAGCAAATAAATAGTTAACATGCAGTTAAAATTACTGAAATGAATGAAGAACCTACAAATTCCTATCTAGTCTTCACAAATAGAGCAAAAAAATAAATCGTATCACATTTGAAAGTATATATGGATTCACAGCTACCAAATCTATTTTGTCTAGCAAAAGTGGAATATAGCAAAACTATTAAAAGAAAGATGTTTTCCGTAAAATTAATGTTTAGACAATTCAGTCAGACCAATCTGTCTTCACTGGAATAGCTGCTCTTTATTTCTGTTACTTAACCTTTCGCCTCTCTAAAATCATCACACCAAGGATTTTTTGGCAAAGGCAAGTCCCTGTCAAGATCTATGGATTAGAAAAAAATGATTTCTTGTTTCTTTGACTGCCAAAAAACTCCTGCTATCAAGTGATAATTAGCTGCTAAGTGTCAGCTGGGCAAATATGCCAACAACTGATCTCTTTTACAGGTTGACACAATATATGCACGGGCAATTTATAACAGGATTAAAGTATTTAAACAACTTTCTTTTTTCAAATCAGGGCATGCTATTTAATTACCAAAAAATCAAAAGGAAAATATAGTTGTACAGTGTTCCCTCGATTTTCGCGGGGGATGCGTTCCGAGACCGCCCGCGAAAGTCAAATTTCCGCAAAGTAGAGATGTGGAAGTAAATACACTATTTTTGGCTATGAACAGTATCACAAGCCTTCCCTTAGCACTTTAAACCCCTAAATTGCAATTTCCCATTCCCTTAGCAACCATTTAGATTATTACTCACCCTATTTATTTATTAAAGTTTATTTTAAAAAAAATTATTAAAGGCAAACAAAAGTTTGGCAATGACATATGACATCATCGGGAGGGAAAAACCGTGGTATAGGGAAAAAACCCGTGAAGTATTTTTTAATTAATATTTTTGAAAAACCGTGGTATAGACTTTTCGCAAAGTTTGAACCCGCGAAAATCGAGGGAACCCTGTATTTAGTAATGAAAGCAATTCGGGGTAAAGAAATGGAATACTTGTTTCTTTGGGGCCAAGGGAACTTTTGAAATTGTTATTCTCAAATTCTAAGACAGCTGCCAGTTTTGAGAAGGGACATCATTCTGGCCACTGCAAATTGCAAATTGTTCACCAAGGCCAGCCAGAATCTTTGGGCTAGTAATCCTGGCAAACAGATCGTGCACAGCCATAATGGGCAGATACATGTAACAGATTAAACCAAAACTAAACAAACCACAATTATGGCTTTGTAATATTTGTGAATCACAGACACGGTTCAATTATCTTAACAAATCTGATTTACTGCCCCAAATTTTAGTTGTCAATCTTGCAACAGGGAACCCAAATTAATTTGGTAATCTGATTCACAGGGATGAAAGTTAATCCTTTCATAAATGTATTCGTACCTCTGTAACACCACAGCCTATAAATATAGAATACCAATACTCTCCAAGGGCACATTCACAATGATTCTTTTAGCATATTCCTGTCCTTTGCTGATATACTGTCTTGATTCTGTTTCATTGTTTTTCTAGCTAATGGAAGTATTATTGCAGCTTCCAAAAGCTGATAATTATTTGTTGGAGGAGTATTTTAGGAGATAAATAAAGATTCTGCTTGTTTGAAACATATAACCTTCTATTTGTAAAGGAAGACCTATAGCCTAAGAATGGTTGTAACAAACTGAATTGTGTTATCTTGTGTGAACAGGAGAGCTAAAGACAACCTAATTGTCAACTCTTCAAGATACAAAATTAAAATCCCAGCTGGGAATATTAGCTCTAGTTTTAGAATAGGTTTATATTAACAGAATCTTGCAAGTCTAAAAGAACATCTTTTCCCCCATCACCTTTACAGTCCAAGAAACTAGAGATGACTGCCATTTCCCCAATCTATCTGCCTCTTATTTGACCATTGCCTGTCTGCAGCAATTTCTCCTGTGGGAAAGGTTATTCTCACATATCGCTACCACCAGTGGTGGGCTACGAGCCAGAATGCCAAATTGCGCTCGCCACTGCGGCTCATAAGTTCTTGCGGGACCAGCGCAATTTTGCTTCTGCACCCATGGAGGAAGCAAAATCGCACACAGAGACGCAGGTGCGCCAGTGTTTTGGCAAGGTTTTTTTGCTTCCGCGCATGCTCAAACACAGGCGCACCTGTGGCTCCATGCATGATTTTGCTTCCTCCACAGGTGCAGCAACAAAATTGCACTGGTCCCGCAAGAACTTATGAGCCGAAGTAGCGAGCGCAATTTAGCGTTCTGGCTCGTAGCCCATCGCTAACTACCACCATTCCTGGATGAATCATTTTTTTAAAAAATTCTGTTTTTAAATATAGACCTAGCTTAAAGATAGCCCTGCTTAGAACAGCATTACTTTACAACCAGTCCTTGCACTTATGAACATTGTAGTTTCCCAATAGACACATGATAGGGATTCAGGCATTCTGCAATTAGCAACATTTGCAATCTTTACAGCAGATGTAATCATTTGCAAGCTTCACAGCTGGCTTCCAACAAGCAGAGTCAGTGGGAAAACCCACAACAAAATTACAAGTTGCAGTCATATGTCTTGCTTAACTACCATGTGAAATCATATGTCCCTAACAGTTACATGATGTTTTGCTTAATGACCATTTCACTTAACAACAAAATTGCTAGTCCCAATTGTGGTAGCTAAATGAATAATCTCTCCCTCTTAAATCCTGGGCTTTTGTACACTGCTACTACTCTCAGTTGCTTCCTGCCTCTTTTTTCTTCTTTGATAAGTTCCTTTTTTTCTTTTTTGCATCTCAGCAAAGAACCTGGTTCATGCATCAGATGGATTTCACTGCTAACTCATAGGACATCAAAATTTAACAAAAACATATCTACTGTGCTTGTTGTGGAAACTAAAAATCAGAATGAGTCTAGGCACACCATTTCAGACTCACACATTTTATTAAAATGCAGAAGCTTTTGTGAGTTGATTCCTTTGAATAAACATATTTGTCCAAAAAAAGTCAGGGTCCTGATCCATCTGAGTTGTGATTGAAGTTAACAAATCAAGAATCTTAGCTTCAAAAGTGGGTCAAGTTTAGATTTCACTTGAGCAGTGCTGGGATATACTGCAGTCACAGTTAAAGGGGAAAGTGCAGGTAATGGTGGGAAAGGCATATTGCATAGTCCACTAAGAATGAGGGGTGGGTTCCTCCCGATTCGGATCAAATTTCCTGAACTGGGAGCAACCCTCAGTGGTTATGTCACTGAACGTGATCGACTGGTGCAGGCCGCCATTTTATTTATTTTTTTACTGTTTTGAAGGTTTTTCTGGTTCTGCCACTTGTAAAATGGCTCTCCCACCTCCCACCTGGGATTTGTTTGTTTGTTTGTTTGTTTATTGGATTTCTAGGCCGCCCTTCTCTCGTGGACTCAGGGAAGTTTACAAACTAACAGCAAATAGAAAACTATAGCATATAAGAAACCCAAAGAGAAAATCAAATTCTAAAACCCATTGGCATTAAAAACCAGTCAACCATATTCGTCCATCACAATTATACTCCAATATTTATACTGACCTTTATTCCTTTGCCTGAAGCACAACCGATCAGCTCCTCAGCTATGTTTTGGGCTGATTTCAGCTACTGAGCATGCGTGGAAGCCAAATTGTACAAAAGATCACATATGTGCACGCGAGCAGAGCGAGTGTGCATGTGCAAAATGTCACAATGTACACCAGTGGTGGAGGTAAGTGAAACCCACCCCTGCTAGCAATTGTGGTGTTGGAAAAGACTCTTGAAAATCCCTTGGAAGTGCATCCTAAAGAAAATCAACCCTGACTGTTCTTTAAAAGGACAGATACTAAAGCTGGAACTCAAATACTTTGGTCACCAAATGAAAAGAAGGGACTGGATTGCAAAAGACCTTGATGCTGGGAAAAATGAATGCAAAAGGAGTAGGAGATGGCACAGGGTGAGATGGTTACAGAGTGCCACTGATGTAATAAACATGAATTTGAGCAAACTCCAAAGACAATGGAGGACCAGGGGCCCTGGCGTGCTATGGTCCATGTGGTTGCAGAGAGTACAACACAACTTAGCAACTGAACAGCAACAACAATAATAGTCCACTAATAAATTTACCTGTCCTCCAATGAGTGGATAAAATGTATACCATCAATGTAGCTGCTCTTTAAATTGTATTTGTATTACTTTGAGTAAATCAAACTTATAAATTTCTTAAATACACTCACTATTGTCCAGATACACATTTTATTATTCTGTGGAATTGACTATGTTTTTAAAGGGGTGTACCGTGTTTCCCATTTTGAGAGCAATGCATGTAGAGACTCAGCAACACTGCCATTTATATATAATTACATTGTACAAACTTTGGCTTCAGAAGCCAAATATTTTAACAGGAAAAGACGGCAGTGAAGTGTGGAATAGCTTTGTCATGCCTGAACTACACTTTTGGATTTTCAACACCAACTACAATTATCCTCTGGAAGAGACTGCACTGACAGAAGTGCAAAGCTGAGAATATCTCATTTGCAAAACATACATTAGTGGTATGTTCAATGCACATATTTTGGACATTTATTTCACTTCATTGGTTGGTGACAGACCACATGCATGTTTTACTTTGTCCACAGAAACCAAAGAGGCATGGAATCAAAATTCCTTCATTTGCTTAAGATGGATATCTTAATCTTCTTGTCAAATGCATACATTAGACAATTAATTTGATACTTTATTTTTTATGGCCTTGGCATACCAAAAGCAAGTAAACTGTAAAGTAGCCATCACTTTTCAGAGCCATGATATCTTGCTTTTAACCCTATCAGGCCACGAAAATCAAGATAAAACCTCTTTACTGAAGACACTTCTCAAGACAGCCACCATTTGCAACAGAGCAATGGATAGATTCAAATATCAATTCTGTAAAACCACCTATGTTTTACTATTAAGCCTGAAAATGCTACAAACAAATCATTTACCTTCAGTAACAAGAAAGGTGGGAAATAAACAAATAAACAAAACTTTTTGACATACAAGTTCTATAAAACTTCAGGTAGTGGAAAATAAACTGCAACATTATTTTATTAAGATTACCTGAATAGTCCATGTTCCTGGCACTGGATCTTTTATGTTCACTACTTTAGCAGAATTTTCAATATTTAGTAATTCATTCAAGCCAGATCCTTTCTTTACAAGTTTACCTACAGTGCAGGCAAAAGAATGAGTATTTTTATTAGTTATTTCAATAATTCTCACATCTGGACTATGTTCTATGCAACAGGAAATAATTTTGTCTTTCTGCAATTTTACCACAAACAGTGTTATGTTGCAAACATATATATTCCACTTGAATCGTGCATTCATTCATATATGGAGTGAATTTAACTTGCATTAAGTTAAATTGAAATAATAAGGGTGTTCTCAGAAAACAGTGGGTTTGTAGAGATTAGTCTATGGCTATGCCTGTATTTTAATCAAGTGAATCAGTGCTGGGTTGGATTAAAGTCTGCAAGCAGAAACAACAGATTTAAATTTAATCATGATAAATTAGTGCTGTAAATAATGGGCTAATCCCAGGAAAAACAATTAGGAAAACAGCAGTCTCCAACTTTTTTGGAACCAAAGACCAGTTTCACAAAAGATCATTGTTCCAACAGACCGAGAAGATAAATGTTTCAGTTTTGCTCATTCAACCACCATTCACCTCCAGTGGTGTGGTCCAGTTCCTAACAGGCCAGATCATTGGGGATCACTGTAGGAAAACTATCTATTGTATTTTTCAGAGTATAAGATGCCCCTTTCCCCCCCCCCCCCAAAGAGGCTGAAAGTTTGGGTACGTCTTCCAAAGCTTTTTCCCCCAGCCCTAATGAGGTACTAATGATCTTCCTGTCTCTTCCCAGCTTGCAGACTTGTTTTCATTGCTACTCCCTCTGAAGATGCAGCCCTAACAATGTGCTAGATCTTCCTGGCTTGCAGAATTATTTTATTGCTACTCCAAATAAGGTTTTTTTCCAGCCCTAAGTCTTTGCAAATTTGTTTTCATTGCTATTCCCTCTGAAAAAGTTTTTTAAGCCCTTAACCAGGGATAAAATAATGTGCTGAAGCTGGCCAGACTAAGGATGCTAGCCCGATGAATACCTGGTAGGTAGATCCCCCCCCCCCATTTTCCTCCCCTAAAATGAAGGTGCATCTTATACTCTGGTGTGTCTTACATTCCTAAAATATGGTATGTAAGATAGATTTGTGATCCTTTGAAAAAGGAAATGTTTAAACTGGACATAGTTCAGGTCCAATTTCTCACTGGACAATTAATCTACTTTCAGTTCTAGTTGGTTTGCCTTCTGTAGCACTCACTTAACTGACTCAGATTTACCATAGTAATCCATTTCTCAGTAATTTTATATCTAATAAGACTTTCATTGGACTATTCTTGGAGATTTCACAAAGGCTTCACCTGCCTTTTTCCCTATTTTGAGATATAGATATACAGAGAGGGCGGCATACAAATCTAAATAATAATAATAATAATAATAATAATAATAATAATAATAATAATAATAATAATAATAATAAGGTCCTAAATGACTTGAAAGGGCAAATACTTTTTGGACTATCTCTTCCACTATGTAAGATCTCAGATACAGTATGTCTGTGTTTTACTGAAGGCTAACCGTTTTTTTTTTCATCTTTTAGTCTACCAGCAGTCATTCCTCAGTTATCCAAATATTTATAGGTAATGCAATTTATTGACATTATTATTTGCCAGCAGATTGTCAAATGCAGGAAATGTATATTCTATATGGGCAATGAGAAGAAAACTCAATGGGTATATAGTGTGGTATATTTTTACTGGTGTTAGGTTTGTTCATGGGTTGCGGCAGAAATGAATCTATTGCTGTTGTTTTCTTGCAAACCTAAATTCTGGAACTAAAATGAAATATAAAAATCATTTCTTTGGTCAATATTTATATGAATTGGATAGACAGTAGCATTCAATATAAATATCACTAAGATCAATTTTGTGATCTTCAGTTGAAAAATGAGACAGCAAGTCCCTAATCTTCTTCTAAGATTCCAATGTTACCATAAGTATCGTCATACATAAACCATTGGGAATGCTTGCCCACCTTACTGTCAATGCTACTTTTGAATATCCTTGATCACCCTTCTAATTTTCTAGCCTTCGTGAATTTTGGATTTGCCATTCTGGTATCCTACTGTTCTTATGTTCTTATGCTTTAATCTAAGGGACATTTTGAAAAGTAGGAGATGTATATTTACAAAGAAAAAATAGCACATCCCATAAAATACTTCAAGACGTTGAGTGAAAGTCATCCAGTGGTAGATGCCAGTCATATGTACACCATAAACTAGTAATGCTTGCATAACAAACCCAGAAAGGCACTGAAAATAAGTCATACCTGGCTTTGCTCATAAAAAGAAATAGACTAACATCTCACCCAAAGAGTTGTGGATTTCAATTTCTGGAGAAGGACCACTTAGTGACACTGTGACTTCTTTCAGGCTAGGATCAAAAGGGATCTGCCAAGAGCTTCTTCCTGAAGTTAAATGGTCTGTAGACAATAGATGAACTTTGGAAGCTTGCACTGCTTCTTCTACCCATTTCAGTACCTAGAAAAGTAAAAAGATCCAGAGCTTGTTTCATAATCAAATATTAGATATATGCAAAATAAGGGTTCTTTTGTACCATAGATCAACTCTTCAACAATAATCCAACAGCTCCTCTCAACATACGTGCCCATGGGTCAAAAAAGAGCCAGTAGTATAATAAAATCCAGAGATTTAATTCTGGAGATCCAGGTTTAAGTCCATCAAAGATTTTTCTGAGTTTTTAACATTTAAGTAAACACAATTATCTTGCATAAAGTCTATCATTATGAAATAATAGAGAGACATCATCTTTGAATTTTGTTTCAAAAATATGTCTTACAGTTCTGAAAAATAGTAGCACGGCTACATTAAAGTCTTGTAGATATGTATTACATGGATACTCTTGTGCTTGCGATGAATGCTATAGGAGTGTTTACAGAGTGTGATTTTATAAAAAGTCAAAACAGTGGTTGCAATGGTGTGATCAAAATTTTGCCTGCTTAAAAAAAACCCTCTGTGGATACCCCAGCACCCTCTATTGTTTTATTAGATATATGTTGCTAAAAGTAGGGTGGTTGCTAGAAACTGAATTACACAAGGTAACTCATTATTTAGTATGTCCTACAAAATAATTTAGTGTTTAGATTTTACGTGGTATACATTCCATGATGTGGCTGTGTGGGTGAGAGAGAGAGGGAGTATAATAACTATAATACTCCGAGTCCTCGGAGAGGGGCGGCATATAAATCCAATTAAATAAATAAATTAATAAAATAAATACTGTTAAAACCGACTATAATAACAATGCAATTGTCCAAAAACTAAGGTGACCGTCTGTGTATTCCATAAACAGCAGAATCTAGAGGTGATATTGCATTAATCATGTAAACAAATGTAAATCTACATTTCTAAATGTAATAATCCTTTTTTACCCTTCTTTAGCATAAAAGCATGAGGTTTCATGCAGAAATTACAGATATGCAAAATACAGGAGTTAGGAGGTGGTTCACACCTGAAAGCAATTTCAGAAAGGGGTGTGTGTATATCTGAAACTAACATAATCTGTCCAAGAAAATTCAATACTTCCAAAGCTGCTAGAAGCTATTAAAAGAGGAAACATAATCAACTGTACAGTCTGTCCAAGTTTACTTTGCCACTTTAAGTTCCAAAGCAAAGGAAATGCAACCAGAGTCAATACTAGTGCTACTCATTTTGATTCAAGTTAATATTCCAAGCAATGCGAAAAATGGATTCTTGCATAAGTCACATTAACTGATCAGATTCCAGAAATGTGATGGCACTGCTAGTGAACAGTGAATTCCTCCCATCAGCAGTTACTGCTCTTAAAAATGACAAATCAGCTGGTCATGAAATGGAGCTTTCTAATTAAGCTTCTATCACTGTTTGTTTTTACAAAAAAGGCACTAGGAAAAGCTTAGCAGGCTGAAAAAAAGAGTGGAAGGAGCAATTCTTCACTCTTGGAAATGCAAAATGTTCAATCTGCAGTAAAAGCGGGAATGAGGTAATATGGATCTGAAGAAGGGAATTTTAATGAAAAACAAGACAGAAAGCCTAAAATCTAAATGGTCTGTGGTCAATTATTGCTTAGACAAATATGCAATACAAAATTATGACATTTGAATGTAATTTGACATATGCTTTCAATTTAAAACTCTGCGACAAGTTTTGCAGATTCCCCCCTCTGATAAATAGATTACATTTACAATATACATTATATACAGAATTAAAGAGTGCAGGGCAAAAATAGGAATGCAACATACTAGCAACAAGAGAACACATTTCATCTGACAAACTTAAAAACATTTATACCCAGTTGGTAAATTAGTTAATATCAGCAGCAATGAATCAAGAAACAATCATAACTGCTTCTTGCTTTTTTATTTTAATGGAAAAGGTTTAACTTTTACTCCTAAATCTAAAGGACCAATACAAACAGCAAAATTATGTATCTCAAATTTAGAACCCTTCCTGATGGTCTAACTTGCTTTTGAATCCTTGCATAATATAAATATTTTAATTTTTCAAATGGATGTCATTACCATAGCTTTCTTAAACCACTTAGAGAGGGCTGCAAAGCACCATCTCAGTGCTATTGCTGTTGCTAAATGCTATCACTACTTTGGTTCATGCTTTTTTGATCTGCAGAGCAAAACTGAAGCTGATACTTTTCCTGTGGAAAGAAATGTCTATTGTAAATTTTGCATGGATGTCAGACTACAACTCCTTGGGTCCTACAGGCCAGGAATGGGTTCTAACTTACCTGGTTCACTTCCTCCCATGCCACGTGGCTATGCCACTTGGGCACACTCATGCTTCATGTGCACGCGCATACTAAGTTATTTATTATTATTATTATTATTATTATTATTATTATTATTATTATTTAGATTTGTATGCCACCCCTCTCTGTAGACTCGGGGCGGCTAACAACAACAATAAAACAATGTATAACAAATCTAATGTAATTTAAAATCATTAAAAACCCATTATTAAAAAGCAAAAAAACCATACACACAAACATACCATGCATAAACTGCATAGGCCCGGGGGAGATGTCTCAATTCCCCCATGCCTGGTGGCAAAGTTGGGTTTTAAGTGCTGAAAAAATTAAAAAAGTCCAAAAAAAGAGCCAAAATCAAGATGGTGACGCATGCACAGTGCCATAAAAAATACCAGGGGAAAATCGCCCCCCCAAAAAAATTCCCCCCTAAAGATGATGGCACCCATGGACCAGCATTGACCAAACCGTTTCTGTGACATCGTCAAGATGTTCTCAGCGGTTTGCTACCGGTTTGGGTGAACTGGTGCAAATCATGATGAGCCCACCTCTGCCACAGGCATCATTCACCACTTTAAAAAAAATCTTCTGTCAAGCTGTCATTTGGAATGTATGTTGAACCTAAAGAAACTGTGTATAAGCTCAATTCTCTATCATTTATTTGGGGTCATATGGTTCTTAATAAATATTAAAATGCAGTATGAGCAAGACAGAGAATGCAATACACTACTTCTTCCATTAAGTATGCTGACAACATCCGAAGGCTTTAAAAAGAATTTGATATTCTGACTAATGCTACAGGCTCTTTAAGATAATTCATTTTAATTAAGGAGACACAGGAAAATAGAGGTATATAATAAGAGAACATGAGAACTCAATTAAGCTAGGGGATGTACCTTCTGTGTCTCTTCTCTCTCATATTCCTACAGTTTTTCTAGAATTATTTAGCTGAAAATATATCTAACGGTACCCCATATTCCTGGAGCTGAGATAAATGTTTCAGAGTAACTTTGATATCCCTGACATGCTATATCAGGAGATCCAAAGACAGGTGTCAGGTTCTCCTCCCAGGTGGACCAAAGAGAATAAATATGAGGAAAATGTTTGAAAAGTCAATTTTTCTCTGTGGTAAGGAAGACTTTTTCATCCTTTTTATCTTTTCCCTTCTCTTTGATTGTTCTGCATTTTTCGACTTCTCTTCTCTTTTGCCTATTTCTGTTCTCTTTTGCCTATTTCTCTCTAACTTTCTTGCATTTTGTCTGTCTTTCTCAGCTTTCTGTTCTGTTTTTTTTGTGTGTGTGTGTATTTCTACTGTTCCATGCTTTCCTGCACTTTCCCATAAGTCTCCCATCTTTTCCACTTTTCCTCTTCTGTCTCCTCCTGTCTCTCTACCAGGATGAAATCAAAACAAAATCAATTGCCTCATAGGATCACACTAAAAGCAGAAGCAAACAATTTGTCACCATTGCAATATTATTTGATTTTCATTCATGAGAATCAACAACCTTGATGCAACAACCTGCATAATCCACATACACTCCATTCATAGATATCTGTCACACATACCATGTTTTCCCCAAAATAAGACCCTGTCTTATATTTTTTGAATCCTGAAATAAGCTCTTGGCCTTCTTGCTATGAATTCAAAAGCCTAATTGGGCTTATTATCAGGGGATGTCTTATTTTGTGGAAAACAGAGTAGTTTAAGCAGAAGTCACCTACCATGTTGCAAACTGGGTGTTTTGGTTTTTTGTTAAATAGAAATCTAAGAATTGAATTGAGACTTTTCATATCAAGGCATGCTCCCTGCCTCTGAGTTACACTATGCACAATATCCTTGAGGTTCCTCTGCTATTTATTTTCGCAGTGCCTGAATTTTGCCAGATTAAACAGTCTCTCAAAATCTAGCACCACTGCAAATCCAAAATCAACAAAATCAAGTACAGCTTTGAACCCTAATGCATTTGTGGGGATAGGATATCCTAAAGAAAGTGAGAAGCAAATATATTTTCCAAATTGTCAAAATGAGGTATGGTGGGGGGGGATATGTGATGGGTTGAAGAAATTGCTCTGGCTACTTCTCAAAGATCCCTTAAAAACTGTGGTTCCTGGTTTTAAAACCAACTAAGACTTCTTGTGATTTACATTTGGTTTTAGCAAAATGACACAACACTCTTCCTTGGAGACCGATTTATCAAACTGAACTGGGTTTTTTTTGGGGGGGGGTGAGGAGGACTTTTATGGAACGGACTTGTCTTCTCTTTCTAAGAAATATGCTCACTCATTTAGTCTGTAGGGAAAAAGTGGAGAATTTATATTATAAGTCCAAATTGGCTGTAAGCAGGCATGTTGAAGCTACTTCTGACTGTATCTGGACTGTATTTTCTATTTACACATGCAGATTTAATTTATATACATTCAGTCTACATACTAAAGTTTCCCACCTGCAGGCAGCATAAAGGCAAAAAGTTACAGCTTTTCAAGTCAAATAGAGAGAGAGAGCTGATATGTGAGTTATAGATGCGACTTAAGGTTAAAGGCCCCACTAAAAACCTAATGATGAATCTTTTACCATCCTTGATTGATATATTTATGAACACATTCAAATAAATAGCAATTGCACTTATATACTGCTTAATAGTGCTTTTACAGAATCAGCATATTGTCCCCAACAATCTGGGTCCTTATTTTACCCGCCTCGGAAGGATGGAAGGCTGAGTCAACCTTGAGCCGGTGGTGAGATTTGAACTGCTGAACTACAGCTAGCAGTTAGGTGAAGTAGCCTGCAGTGCTGCACTCTAATCACTGTGCCACTCCCGGATCATATACTTCCAATGTTGTCATTGAAAGTGTTAAATATGCGCTGAGGTAAATGTAAATAGTTGAAATGGTTGGTGCATTCTGATTGGCTAAGAGTTTGACAGTAGGATTTTAGCGGGGAAAATAAAGTATAAAAGGAGCGGACTGGCACTGTTTATTCCAGTCACGTTCATACTTGACGTCACTTACAAAAAGAGCTTTCCTGTCCTTCAAATAAAAAGAGCTTAAAAGAACCAACTGTCTCAGTGTTTTTCAGAAAGCAAATTTAAAAATCAGGATAAACATACTCGGTAAGCATTCCTAGGCCATCTATGTGTAAGAAAAGTGGAGTGTAAACTTCAGTTTCACAATTCTAACATAGCTACAGGCCATCAGGTTAAGGAGTATTGCTCCTGGAAGCATTTTTACACGACTGTCTATGAGTAGAGTTTGTTCTGGAAGAAAGTGTTTGATGGAATCAGTTGATTTATATTCAAATCTCAGCTGAACAAGATTAGTCACAGAACCTAAACAGAATCCCACACGCTCAGTTCTTGACTAATCTAAAAAGATGCAGGTTTGAGATTATAAGGCTATTACAGTAACATGGAACTTAATGAATTTCTTGCACTAGAGATAAAGCAGGTTTGTTGAAATGTTTTGTGGTCAGGTACTCCAAGCTTCGGGGAATTAAACCTGAGGTATTTTTTCCAGATTTTCTCTGAACATTTCACTCCATGTCTTTGCAAGTCTTCTTCGGTATAATAGCTCAAAAAGGAAGGTTCCCTTGTGATATTTCTGGTCTGCATCTGATTTGAACTCAGGTGGGATTGGTTGATGATTGTATGTTTCCTGTGAAGTGTTAATAAAATAGCTCTTCAATATACTTTTAGCTCCATTTTTAGTGGTCTTCTTTGTGTATTTTTTTGGATTGGGTACTAGATTGACTGGGTAATAAATTGTATCTATCTCAATGAATATCTTAATGACACTTTTATTTAAGGCTTCTTATCTACCCAGTACACCCAAATATTAAATTCAGTTGCATTAAATATTAAAGATATCAATGATAGCATATGATAAAGCATATGCCTAGGATTCAGACAGCTGTCAGTCCAAATCCATTTTATTTGGGATCTTTGGCCTGCCATAATTTACAGTATTCTACTGTGCATTTTCTACTGTGGGAAAACAGGAGAGGGGATTATATGAGGTTGTTAGTATGTAGCCATAATAAATTATTTCAAGGAAGCCAAGGTCATCCTTTGTCTCTGCACCCCTGCACCTGCACAGAAGGAGATGGGTGGACTCTGCCAGCATGGCAATTTGGATATTAGACAACATGGTGGATTTGTGGGTGTGGAAGCAAGGACTTGAACTTCCAACCGGGTGATGAAACCTGGAGGAATTCATATTCAGGGTTCACCCAGATGTACCAACATGGCTCTAATAATAAATTGGGACTTTGAGGAATACTTCGACTCAGACGTGGATTTAATTTTGGATGGTATTTGGAATCCTGACAACAGCATCCTCATCCACCATTAAAAACCCTCCAGAAAGCATCGTCTTAATACACTTCTAGAGTGCAATACCAATATCTAATTTCCAACAAAAGGTTATACCAGGGCCATAAACATTACCTCCTAATGTCTTCTACCCAAGCTTCTGCTATCTATCCCTTGTTTACAAAATGACTTTTGGGGGACAAATCACTAATTCAAATTTTATAGTGGAAATTGGAGCTACTTATAAGGTAAGATACTATGGGTATTATAAGGGATGATACTATGGAGTCCGGTAATGAGTTCCACGCTTCAACAACTCGATTACTAAAGTCATATTTTTTACAGTCAAGTTTGGAGCGGTTAATATTAAGATTGAATCTGTTGTGTGCTCTTGTGTTGTTGTGGTTGAAGCTGAAGTAGTCTTTGATAGGCAGGACATTGCAGCATGTGATCTTGTGGGCAATACTTAGATCATGTTTAAGGTGTCGTAGTTCTAAGCTTTCAAAACCCAGGATTGTAAGTCTTGTTTCGTAGGGAATTCTGTTTCAGGTAGAGGAGTGAAAGGCTCTTCTGGTAAAGTACCTTTGGACATTTTCAAGGGTGTTAATGTCAGAAATGTCCTTAATATGTCCTTAATATGAGGTGTCCTTGATGTCCTCAGACCCTGGTTGTTTTCTTGCAGCCGTATCATTACCTAAACTAAGCAATATGGGTGCTAGTAAGGAGTTAGGTTTGCTCTCAGTTTATTCTAGTGGCTTGCCCTGTCATTGTTGATGGGGGTGGTCTTGAACTTTCTTTGTTTGATCTATTTTACTGTCAGCTTGTTTGGCAGTTCCTTGATTAGGATATTGTTTACTTCTTGACTGTTGGTCTGATGTTAATCTTGGAGTTAATCTATGATCATCTGGGTGCTGATTGCTGATGTGGGGGGTGTTTTGGTCTTTTTGTTCCCTTTTGGCTCATTGATGGTCTCTTGCATAGTATGTAGATATTGTTTATGTATATGAGTCTACTGATGGCTAATTTGTCAGAGTGCCAGGCTTCTAGAAATTCCTTAGTGATTTTGGACTTGGCTTGCTCTAGACTGGTCACAGTTTCTCAATTGGAATTATGGTTAAGTCTGTCCATATGTTGTGAAATTACAGAGTTTTCATCATGTCTTCTGATAATATTCCAAGTATCTTTATAATACCCAATTCCCCACTTATGCATATTGATATGCTTCCTCTTAAAAGGCATTCATGGTTGAAATTTATTTATCAACAATTTGTTGTTACAGACATTACATTTTTGTTTATATATACTGATACAGAATATACAATGGGAAAAAAAATATTTAGTTAGACACCAATTGTGCGAGTTCTCCCACTTAAAAAAAGATGAGAGAGGCCTGTAATTTACATCATAGGTAGATCTCAACCATGAGATTCATTAAAAATCAGACAATGTGATTTTCTGCATGTGTTTTCTCATGTTGTCTCTCATAGTTGAAGTCTATCGATGATGTCAATTTCAGGCCTCTCTCATCTTTTTAAATGGGAGAACTTGAACAATTGGTGTCTGACTAAATACTTTTCCCCCCACTGTATACTGGTGATATATACTGCTCTATAACCAGGAAAGCCAATGGTTATGCACAATGTCCCAATCAACCTGTGCTAGAACGCATGCATGGAACAATAGCACTGTCAAAGCTCTGACTACATAGACTAAAATTCCAAACACTTTGAGGGGGAAATATATTTACATATTTTTTTGAAGAATACAACAGACAGCTGATGGAATACTGTATACATAAGAGAGTGTTTACAGTTATGGCAAATGATTCAAATTGTCCAAATTAAGAACATGTGTCTTTTTGATTCTGCAAATTCAATCATGAATTTGAGTGCTTGCAAAATGGCTATTGTCTATACCCATGTGGAACCTGAAAGTCCTCAAAAGAGATGCAAAATTGTTGTATTTTTTAACATACTTTTGTTTATGCTTTGGTAGATGTTTGAACGTAAAAATATCTGTAGTGAAACTTTGCTTACCGTATTTTCAGACGCACCAGAGTGTAAGACACACCTTAGTTTTGGGGAAGGAAAATAGGGAAAAGAATCTGCTTACCAGGTATTCATCTGGCTAGTATCCTTAACCAGCACATAATTTAACCCCTGGCTAGGGCTTTTAAAAAACTTTATTCAGAGAGAGTAACAATGAAAGAGCTTGCAAGCCAGTAAGAGCTGGGAACATCATTAGCACTTGGAAAGAAACATTCAGAGCAAATAGAGCAATGGAAAAAACCCTGCAAAGGCTTAGGGCTTAGAAAACATTCTTCACAGAGAGTAACAATGAAAGAGCTTGCAAGCTGGTAAGAGCCGCGAACATTGTTAGCACCTGGTTAGAGCTGGAAAGAAACTTCTTCAGAGCAAGTTAAAGTAATAAAAAAAACCCTGGAAAGACTTAGAGCTTGGAAAACATTCTCCGCAGAGAGAAACAATGAAAGAGTCTGCAAGGTAAGAGCTGGGAAGATCATTAGCAGCTAGTTATGGCTGGAGGGGGAAGCTACATTCAGAGTATAAGACGCACCCAAGTTATCAGCCTCTTTTAGGGAGGAAAAAGGTGCGCCTTATACTCTGAAAAATACGGTAGTTGCAAATGCAATTATTCAGAATAAGCAGATCCATAAAACTCAATCATTCCCAAATTATACTTCTAAAAATTATGCTGTGCTTTTAAAAAAAACATTTGTACACATCAACTTTAGCTTGAAAGTACAACTTTAGTCTACAAATATCTCCAAGACTCTTCAATATGCATCCACTGAGAAGGTTAGCCTTGAAATATTTTTTCTGATCTTGCCATATTCTGATCAAGCTCATTTTTTCTTCTCATTTTATTTTTCATTCCTTCTTTACCTTGAGATTGAACATAACCCAGTTGTTCAATCATACATAATGAATAGACACAACAGAATTATCCACTTTGGAATTGTCTTAATCATTACAAAATCGGAGTCCAAATCATCAGCTCACGCATGTGTTACTACGGTATATTACATAGTCATGGAAGATTGCAAATGTAGAGGAAATAGGCTATTGAAGTTACAGATACTCAAATAATTTTATTCTGCTATCTACAGTTTTAAAGAGAAGCTCCACATGAAATGGTCAAATAAAAATTAGTAAAAAGCTTGACTCTATTTATTTGAGTGTAAGTAAGGACACTGGTTTTGATTCAATTAAGAGAATGTGGTAGATGGGTAGAGTGCAGTACTGCAGGCCACTAAAGCTGACTGCTAGATCTGCAGGTCAGCGGTTCAAATCTCATCACTGGATCAAGGTTGACTCAGCCTTCCATCCTTCCAAGGTGGATAAATGAGGACCCGGAATGTGGGGGCAATATGCTGGCTCTGTTAAAAAGTGCTATTGCCAGCGTGTTGTAAGCCAGCCTGAATCTAAGGAGAAGGGCGGCATTAAAAAAATTGAATAAACAAACAAACAAACAAATAAATAAATAAATAAATATGTTCATATAGACTGTAGACTGATTAGTACCTCTGTACTATATATCTGCATAATCAAAAACTTTAAAGATATACTGCTTTTTAAAATATTTATTTCTCGTCTGTTGCCAATGCTTCTGTGCTCCCTTGTCCTACCTGTATCTCTGACTTTATCTATATTACTCTATTCCAGGAAAATATATACCATAAAATGTTTATTCTTCAACAAATACCTTTCTAAGTTTGCATTAAGTTTGGCTTCTTTCCAAAGCAGAAAATCAGGGTCTTGGGCTAAGTGGCTTTGTCGTGGACTACAGTGGTACCTCTACCTAAGAATGCCTCTACTTAAGAACTTTTCTAGATAGGAACCGGGTGTTCAAGATTTTTTTGCCTCTTCTTAAGAACCATTTTCTGCTTAAACCCGAGCCCGGAAAAATTTCCCAGGAAATTTGAGAGCAGCACAAAGGCCCGGCCAGTTTCTTGCCATTTCCCCTTTAATCCAGGCCATCTTGGGCTTTTCTGGGCTGCCAGAGGAGCCTTTTGGTGGTGCTTAAGGAGGCTTTGGCAGTCCAGAGTGAAAGAAGCATTTTTCTTTCTCTGGATGCTTGGAGAGGGAATAAACCACTTCCCTTGCGCTGCCTCCCATACACCTGGTGCAAGGTTGTCTCCTGGAGCGCCTGGGCATGGAAAGGCAAAAGGGGCTGCTTTGCCTGTCCAGATCAACTCGGCTTCGGCCAAACTGAGGAGTCACCACACTGAAGGAAAGGCACTGGCTACAAAGTGAGCAAGTGAGGGGAGAGGGGAGCCCTTCAGCATGGGAAGGAAGAGGAAGCAAGTAGCAGCAGCAGCAGCCGCCTTTCGGTCAAAGGAGAGGGAGGTTCCCCCCTCTCGCATGACTGGGTTTCTCTCTCTGGTGAGAGGGAGGCAGCCTCACGCCGGGTGTATTGGAGGTACGTGCTCCTCCTCACTGCCTCAGAGTCCCTCTATTTTTTTTAAGCCTTAAAGTTTTGGATTTTTTTGATTCCCCTCACCTCACCTTCTTCCTTCGGCAGTGACTGTCCTCCTAGTCTTCTTCCTCCTCCTCTTCCCACCCAAATTCTGAGCTTTTATTTCTTTCCTAATTGGTTTGCACATATTATTTGCTTTTACATTGATTCCTATGGGAAAAATTGCTTCTACTGACAAACCTTTGTACTGAAGAACCTGGTCTCGGAATGAGTTAAGTTCTTAAGTAGAGGTACCACTATATATGGTATGCAGTGACTAATGGGCAACAGCCTCAGGGTTTCAAGTGGAAATTGGCATAAATTAAAATAAAATTAAACTCCCAAGATGAATTCAGATGTTGTCAATATTTTCTTTTGTGACCTGCTTTTGTGGCTGGAAAAAGTCAACTATATCAAAGCCAAGAAGTTGAACTAACACAAATCCATGTACTGAAAGCATGTGAAAAACTGTTCCTGTATAATCATAACATGAAACATGCATGCCAGAATAAGATAAGCCAAGCTTGGCATATAAGCAAAAAATATTATACTGTTATAATGGAAAAACAATGCCATTTCAATATTACCATGTTGGGTTGCTGTTGTGTCTCTGCTTATGAGTTGGCTCTCTACCAATATAAGAGATTGCCAATATTATGTTGTGTGCTCAAAACTAAAATGTTTTAAAATGATTTTCTATAACTCTGACAATATGTTTCACTAGGCAAGTATAAATGAATTACCTGAGGCATAGTTTTATGTGGTTATGTAGCTTCTTTAGTATTGGATTGTCGCATGTTGTTTTTACTACTGTTGTTAGCCGCCCCGAATCTACGGAGAGGGGCGGCATACAAATCCAATAAAATGAAATGAAATATGTGGACTGAATTCAATTCTATGATGCCCCAAAAAATGGACAAGGTCATCCAATCTGTTAGTTTGTCCACCTTTCAATCAGATCATGGTCCCCCTTGGATTGTTTAGGAAGCCCAGGAAATGACAAAGAGATAGGTCCATGCACTTTTGAGAGAAGGGTTAGTCCCACTGGCCTTAAAGAAAGTGGTAGTCAGTCTATTCAAGAGCTGTGGCATCCACTCTCCTTGGATTCTAGAAAGCTCTTCAGACCTGGATCTGGTCCCAAGCCTGAGGTTAACATGGGAAGTTTATGGTTATTGTTTTTATATTATTATGGTTGGTTGTATAGTTAACCAAATCATTTTGATGAGATTTGGAATTTTTGTCCACATATTGAGCCCCCTCAAGGACTTGGAGTCGGAAATTGTTACTTTTTAATAGCATTAAAGGTATTGTCACCAGATGTATGCTGTTCCAAATAAAGCTTCCTCTTACAAATGACTCATGGTGATTTTGTAAGTGCTGATAGTGTTAATGTGATGATCCAGATATTTCGGAATTGTAGCCAAGACACCTGTCACTAATGTACTATTTTTGTTTTGTTTTGCCAAAGTCATTCTATTTGCAATTCTTTGTATTTTGTTATGTTCTCCAGTTTCTCTTCTGTTCTTCTGTCTCCAGATATTGCTACATCCACTATCATGTTGTTGTTAGTCCTTTTTCTCCTTATTTCTTTCTATTGAAGCCAATATAAATTATCTAAAAGATAAGCCCTTATTGATGGGGAGAGCAAGCAAACTGACTTTTGCTGAAAACAAAAAAAGTGAGATACAAGAAGATAAGAAATAAGACTACACCTGGTATAAACAAAGAACATGCTATTATGGAAAGCAGAGTTTCCATAAAGAATTTATTAGTGAAATCATCATATTCTATTTCTCTTTATCCAATATATTATATTCTTAATAATGTTACTCTGTTTCCTCAAAAATAAGACAGCCCTTGATAATAAGCCCAGTCGGGTTTTTGAATGCATGGCAATAAGGCTTATTTCAGGGTTCAAAAAAAATATAAAACAGTGTCTTGTTTTTGAGGAAACATGGATATTTTAAAAAGACAATTGTCATAATTAAACAGAGTTCTTCTTATAAAGAAGTCTAGAAATACCTGCTTGAAAAGGATTGCTATTCTAACAGGGAATCTGGCATTCTGAATAAAATAAAATCAGAACACAATCATAACATTTTTGCATATAATTTTGGTTAAAATGTTTAAACAAGACGATTAAAATGATACAAATTAATATAAGGAAAAAGAAAAAGACAGCTATAAAAGGAAAGGTAAAAAACACAAAAATAGAAAAAAGTTGAAAAAGTAGAAAAACAAAAAATATATAAAACTTCCAGCAGACGTGGTTGGTAAATCCACAGTAATTGAATTTAAACATGCCTGGGATAAACATATATCCATCCTAAGATAAAATACAGGAAATAATATAAGGGCAGACTAGATGGACCATGAAGTCTTTTTCTGCTGTCAATCTTCTATGTTTCTACGTTTCTATGTTTCTATAAAATATCATAGTCAGAACATCTAATATTCTGGTGGAATTTATTAATTCTAGCACCGTTAATTAAATTTGTATATTTATTAGATTTATATCCCATTTTTATTCAAAAGCTTCTTTCTGTTTTCTCCCACAACAGCCTTAAAGTTAATTAAATTAAGTCGAGAAAATATCATTGGCCCAAAATCACTCAGTTAGTTGTCATGGCTATGAATGGACTCGAATCTGGATCTTTCTTCACGTAGTCCTACATCTAATCGCTACCTCAAACAGAAATAAGAAACTAAGTACTTTTTACATCTGCTACCTACCAATGATGCAAGCTTTGCCCTCCCAGGAAAAAAACAGCATTCTTTAGCAATTAGACTTCTTTTTAAAGACCAGAAACACTTCGATTCAAATTTCTCATCCATGATGAAAAGGCCTTGAGTAATTCTCTAAAAACAGCTCCTTCATTATTTAATTTTGATGAATTCTACTGCAAGCTGATTTGATTTGCATCTCCCAAATCCATATGCAAATGAAAAGGGAATTATTCCCCCTGAATCTGCATAGCTGTGAACATTTTGAAGGTACTCTCAAACATATCAAACATGCTCCTAAACTATGCATTTTAAAATGTGTATTTAAAATTGGTATTTAAATACTTTGCCCTTTCAGATTCACATGCAGAAACAGAACAGAACAGATTTACAAGTAAGTAAATAAATAAATATAACATCCTGGATTTATTTAATTTTATCTCCAAGCTTAATTAATTCACAAATTCTCTTCCTACCTCCTTCCCTCCATCCCTTCTTACACATACACACAAAATTCAGGAAAGTAAATATTTAACAATAACAATAACAACAACAACAATAACAACAACAACCGAGTTGGAAGGGACCTTGGAAATCTTCTAGTCCAACCCCCTGCTTAGGTAGGAAACCCTACGCTATTTCAGACAAATGGTTTATCCCATATTCCATTTTAAAAAGCACAATTAGATTATCATCAATACAAGTTCCCATCATACCTCATTAACTTGCTTTTTATTCAAGTGAAAAACTTGACCAGAACTTGTTGAAGCAATCTCTTCATAGACTTTGTAACCAATATGTGCTCTGTCATCACAGTCTCCGGTTAGAACAAATACAACCTGTTTTTTTAAAAAAATAAATTAAATAATAATTGTTATTTAAATAGTCTTTATATGAAAGTGAATGAGAAAAATCAGATCATCAGAAATCAGCTGAAGAAAACTATGCATCATAACATTAAAGAGATAAAAATTATAAATACATTCAATTACAAAACAATTAACCATACTTTTTATAATAAGGCAGTCCAGATAACTCAAAGGATTTAGTTTTTTGGTTCATCGTTCCAGAAAGTCCAAGAAATTGCTACACACACACACATGCAGAGAGAGAGAGAGAGAGAGAGAGAGAGAGAGAGAGAGAGATATGCAAGAAAATAATAGCTTTACAGGGGGAAAGCAAATATGTTCCTTAATCTCATGAATGAAACTATAGAAAGTGGTAACATAAACATTGTAAGATGTAAAAATTGTCATAGAAAATCTTAGATTAATATTGTTTGAGCCTCATTATTATAGATATAATTCTTTATTTGCCAAGTGTGGTTGGACATATAAGGAATTTGTCTTTGATGCATATACTTTCAATGTACATAAAAAAGGCAAGAAACGTTTGTTAAGAATCATAAAGTGCAATACTTTATGATAGTCATAAGGTACAAATAAGCAATCAAATCATCCTGCATTGGTATGATTTGCATCATCAGCTGCATTGGTTGCCGATTAGCTTCCGGACACAATTCAAAGTGTTGGTTATGACTTACAAAGCCCTACATGGCATTGGGCCAGATTACCTTCAAGACTGCCTTCTGCTGCATGAATTCCAGCGCCCAGTCAGGTCCCACAGAGTTGGCCTTCTCAGGGTCCCGTCAACCAGACAATATTGTTTGGTATGGCCTAGGGGAAGAGCTTCTCTGTGGGGGCCCGGCCCTCTGGAATCAGCTCCCCCTGGAGATTCACACTGCCCCCAACCTCCTCGCCTTCCGTATAAATTTAAAGACCCATTTATGCCACCAGGCTTGGGGCCACTAGATCTTAGCCCCTAATCAATGAATGTTTAGTATGTTTGGTTGAGTGAATAGTGATGAATTTTTTAAAAAAAATTATATTAGCGTTTTTAAGTCTATTAATTGGATTTTCAGATGTATTGTTATGTTGTTCTGATGTGTTGTGATCCGCCCCAAGTCCTCGGAGAGGGGCGGCATACAAATCAAATCAAATCAAATAAATATATAAATAAATAAATACTAGGAAATAATCAATATAAATTGTAAGGATACAAGCAACAAGAAACTCTACATCATTTGAGAAAAATAGTTATCCAACATCATCTTAAAAACCTTCAGTATTGGAGCATTCACAACTTCTGGAGGCAAATTATTCCACTGA
Organism: Erythrolamprus reginae; assembly: GCF_031021105.1. Classification (NCBI taxonomy): domain Eukaryota; kingdom Metazoa; phylum Chordata; class Lepidosauria; order Squamata; family Dipsadidae; genus Erythrolamprus; species Erythrolamprus reginae. The sequence continues at coordinate 103,185,535 of NC_091952.1, read as the reverse complement.
TTAATTGTTCTGTCAAGAAATTTCTCCTTAGTTCTAAGTTGCTTTTCTCCTTGATTAGTTTCCACCCATTGCTTCTTATCCTACCCTCAGGTGTTTTGGAGAAGTTTTGAGGGTAGGAATTGAAACAATTTACTGGTATGTCCAGGATGCGAGGGGTCTATAAATATTTTCACAGCCATCTTTTTGACCCATGCTGTATACAGGCCCTCAATGGAAGGCAGGTTGGTAATAATTGTTTTTTTTCCCTGCAGTTCTAATTATTCATTGGAGTTAGACATGCCATTGATTTACCTTGCAATTGAGGATAGACATATTAGACAGAAATCTCCACTGACTGACTGACTGACTGACTGACTGACTGACTGACTGACTGACTGAATGAATGAATGAATGAATGAATGAATGAATGAATGAATGAATGAATACTTTATGCCACTTCAGTCATTCTGTCTTTAAATAGCTCGCAACAAAAATATAATAAACAAACATAATATTCATACATAATATACATTCAATAGCAAAATCACGTGTTTCAGTACAGGCAGTATTATAAAAGGGTTCATACCTGGGACTGCTTCTGCTGAATCAGCTGCAAGACCTCCTGAGTCAGTTTATAATCTTTGGACCGTGCATCAGTAAATACATAGATGAAGGAACCAGGAAGGGAAATTTCTAGAGCAATTTTGATGGCTCCAATGCTCATCTCTGGACAGTCACCACCTCCCTATGGCAAACAGAGAAATGAACAAAGAGACCTAAATCAAAATCAGTCTGAAAGTTTTTTTTTTAAGTTACAAAAATTCCATATTCACCAAGCCTACTACATACTATGGGTGTAGGATTTTAAGCAGGAAAATCCCAATTGTTTAAGGCAGGTTTTCTGGGTTCTCACTTCGCATCAAACCTACACCAAATAACAAGTTGCTGGCTTGCGTCTGGGACAGAAAGTTTTATTTGTAAATTTTACATTATCCTAATATAAGTTAACTGAACAAAACTAGTGCTAAACTTTCTTACCCACTTGCCCTGAAAGTTTCTCTAGAAGTCAATCTGCCTTCCAAAAATATGTCAGATAAAGCATTGGTGTTCCCATTGCCTTTTCAATAAGACTAGCAGGAAAATAAATGGGGACGGGCACTGTTTTCTAACAAAGAGAGAATGAACTATAGCGTTCCTCATTTGAAGCTCCATAATTATAATTGTAGAAACAAATCTAATATTTTCAATCCTAATAAAATTATATCCATAATTCTGTTTAAACCCATACATTGTTAATTCCTCAAGTTAGCCAACATTTGAACGTAGATGGTACACAAACAGCTTTTAAAATACTGCAGTCTAGTTCGAAATATTCCTCCACCTCTTCAGAATTGAGTTATTGCTACCAGGGATACAGTATAGAAATACGATTATCAAGTTCCTATATATGTATTAATACATTTCCTATTGTACTATAGTTTACACAATAAGATTTTTAGATATTTCTAAAGCTGTCGATGTAACAGTATTTTTGCCAATTTCTACTACACTGTATTTTCTAGTTTTAATGGTTTTCAAAACTAAGCTATCTGGAAGATCAATTGAATGAAGCACAACTAATAAATCAATAAAAATGCTCATTAGCTAGATTTAATATATTACATCTTGATTCATTACACTGTTTGGAAACAAACACCAATACTTTAAAATATACCTTCTGATTTTCCAGTGGAAAGACAAAATAACCCACCCACCCACCCCCCAAAAAAAAATCAACTATCAACAAGAATGAACATGGTGGAAGAATGTTTTAAAAGGAATTTTTTATTATTATTATTCATGTGAACTGCCAATGTTTTTCTGTCTTTAGGGAAAAATTAATGTAAGCCCTATTATTTTTTCCTGCTGCTATAAGAAAACATTGCTTTGATAAATTACCATATTATCTTTACTATCAGTGTTGTATATGTTATATTTTATTTCTAAAAAGCCTCATTTTCATAAGCATTTTTTGGTTTGTCCTGTGATTCCCATTTTAGAAACAAAATGATTAATAATAATAGTCATTTTTTTCATGTACACCATTTAAACACATGATTCAAAAAAAAACTTCTAGGTTAAAATTTGGCAACCTAAATATTCAATCTGATATCTACCAGATGTTCTGTCTTCAGTTCCAATTAGTCACATCCAACAAGGCCAACAGCAAAGTATAAAAGATCGCTTTACCTTTAGATCTCCCAAACTCAACTTGGATAATTTGGGTTGATACACAGTCATTATTTATAAACTGCCCCCATTTTTATTGCTGTCCTTAAATATCTTTTCAAAAATAAAAAAAGAAAATTATCTTCTTCTTTCATTACCAGCAGCAATGGGTTGCTACCAGTACAATAAAGGATGGCGTACCTGTAGCGATCACTGCGTGCGCAGCTTCAATTAGTTTGCGTGTATGCATGTACATCCCAGTGTTTTTGCTTTTGTGTATGCGTAGGAAACAAAATATCACAAGGAGACACATGCAAACATAAGATTTCAGAAATTTATAAATCACTGTTATTAAATTCATGGAGATTCTTGTTCAGGAATTAGCCAATCAATCTCCTTAGTCTGACTGCTCTAGATGTAAACAATGATTAATTTAAGAGTCACTTGTTCCATTCTGATCTAGTGAGATTCTGTAAAGCAGGGATGTCAACCTCATGTTATCACGGTAGCATCATGTGACGTATCAGGACTTTTTTCACTTTGCTAAACCGGGTGGAGCCAGATCCAGCACATGACGGGCCATGAGTTTGACACCCCTGCTCTAAAAGCTAGCTTTTCTAGAAATTCAGTACACCAGTTAAATGCATGACTCACATATGACAACAATTTACCCTGATCGATTTTATTTAACTTTTCCCTTTCTTGTTCAGTGTTCCAAAATGCAGAATCTTTATATTAGGGTTTCAGACAGCACAAAAATGGATACTATATTCTATCTTTGGCTTATTCGGTGTAGCGTATCTCAGTACAATAGTAGCTTCAAAGCAGACTGTCTTACTTCCTCAAAATTCATATTGAATACTGATTATGGGAGACAAACTCCAATACATCAAGAAGGGACCAGATTGTGATTGTATAAAATAGATTTAATACAGAGTTGGAGTGTTGAGATACTGGAATTCTCTGATCTTGGGTCTACATTTGCAATGCTTTCAAATGACTCCTAAGATACAACCCAAAGGTGCCAGACAGGAAAAGGATTAATACGACCATTGTGAATATACTTTAAACTAGCTTCCCTGTGTTGAACAATTTTCTACCACAGCATAATTATATTGTTTCTGTCTCTTTTATCTTTATTTTTGCCAGAAATATATAGGACATATCCTGAAATAACCCCACTCAATTGGGCTGTTGTATTTGATCACCACAACTTTTGCAGTGAACATTATTTGAAAACCTCCTTTGGAAAAACAAATGTTCCACTACTTCAGTACATTATTCATTTGATATTAAATTGACACTAATTCTTTGCTCTCCTAACTAATGAAAAACATACATTTTCCTTTCCCTGCAGCATAAATATGTCTCATTGCTGTAAAGTTATAATGATGGCTTTTTCTTTTATTAAGTCACATTTTTCTTTTGTTCTCCTTCCCATACTGCAGTGTGCATGTATCTTGGGCACGTAAGAAGATGTCCTTTCAGAGCCACACAAACAACTTTTTTAGCAAACAATTTCCTATGTTTAGTCTTTCATTTTACAAATTATGATATTTTAAGTGATGGATCAGTTGGTACAATCCAGAGGGTTCTGAAGAAAAAGAAGCAAAATCATTTGCATTATCTGTGGAACCTTCAACCTTTGGATGCAGCCCCACGTCTCAGTCCTTTGGCGTACCAACTCATATTAAAACAATCAAAGAGTTTGAGGGCAAAAAGCAGTGAAGCCTGATTGATAACTTGGCAACTTTAAGATTTCTGGTCTTCAATTTCTAGATGGCTGACTGGAGAATTCTGGAAGTTGAAGTCCACAAGTTTTAAAACTGCTGTTTGGAGACCCCTAATTTAGAATGTTCTTTTCTACCCTCTAGTGTGGCAGGGATTATAAAACCCACTAGAATACTAAAGGTTGGGGGAGACTACTTCAGAGATCAGCTGGTGGAGGAAAATAAACATTTTTTTTCTTTTGCCTCTCATCAAGTTAATGAAAGCCATGTAGCGACTAATAAGCACCTAGGACATGTTTCCTACCCATTACTTTGTAAGGAGAAAATCTTCTCCTTTCACCACACAAATCAATCCATTAATTGATTTATTCTGTGGAGAATGGAAGGAAAAAAATGTCCTTTGCTTTCCTTCTCCCATCCAATAATGCCTTGAACAATGCAATTTATTCCAACTGCTAACAAGATACTTTGAACATTCAGAGCATTCATGGTTTCAGAGTATGTTTAAGTTTAATTCATAGTTTAACTCATAGTTTAATGAATACCTTAATGAATAGTTGACTTAAGTAAACTATTACTTAAATTTACTAGTTAACTCAAGTAAACTATTCATTAAATAAACTTAATGAAGAGTTTAATGAATAGCATTCATAGTTTAAGAGTAGCTGTTGGGTCATTAACCTTTGGTAAGATAGGGACCTATATATCCTGAGCATGTGAAAACAGATTCCAGCAGACTGGGTGGATGAAATCTACTACATTAGGTCAACAATCATGAAGGTGGTCTCTGCAAGCACTGAGAGCTTTGCAAGAGCTGCAAGACACTAAGAGCAAGGCAAGACACGAAAGATACCCTGGGTGCAAACCATCTTCAACTGTCTTGACTCTTATCCTGCTATTGGACCAAGATGGAATCTGGGAAGAGAGAGTGAGGTTGATTATGCACACTTCTCCCTCACTTTAATCCAATTCACTTGCAAGTCTTTGCTGTTGTTAGCCGCCCCGAGTCTGCGGAGAGGGGCGGCATACAAATCCAATAAATAAATAAATAATAAATAACTCTTGACATCTCTGCCCAAGATGTCAAGGTCCTCTTCGAAAACGATGGATGAACATCATCAGTTTCAGTAATTATTACAACTATGAAGATACTATTCTCTTTGGATTGTATGACATGAGATTTAAATGAACTCCTCTCAACTCAAGTCTTCCCTAATATTGTACTCTAGACATGTTGGAGTTCGATCCCCATCATCCATTCAGCATCCAGAGAGATCATGTTAAGTAAGGTTATCTTTACCTTATTCTGCAGATCTCTCTAGCTCAATGGATATTTTGTTTTAGAATCTACTCCCAAAATTGAGGTGCATGGAACTTTCCAAACAGCTACAATATATGAATTAAGCCATATTATTACCGTATTTTTGGTGTATAAGACATACCTTTTTCCTCCCTAAAAGAGGCTGATAATTAGGGTGTGTCATATACTCTGAATGTAGCTTCCCCCCCCTCCAGCCCTAACTAGCTGCTAACGATTTTCCAAGCTCTTACCTTGCAGGCACTTTCATTGTTTCTCTCTGCAAATAATTTTTTCCAAGCCCTAAGTCTTTGCAGGGGTTTTTTCATTACTCATTGCTCTGAGTAAGGTTTTTTCCAGCCCTAACCAGGTGCTAACTCGCTTGCAAGCTCTTTCATTGTTACTCTCTGCCAAGAATGTATTCCAAACCCTGTCTTTGTAGGATTTTTTTTCATTGCTTTACTTGGTCCAGATATTAATGCTATGCTATTAGTGCTATTAATGTACCCAAGCTCTTTCAATGTTACTCTCGGTGATGAATGTTTTCCAAGCCCTAAGTCTTTACAGGGGTTTTTTCATCACTCTAACTTGCTCTGAGTAAATTTCTTTCCAGCCCTAACCAGGTGCTAACAATGTCCCCAGCTTGCAAACTCTTTCATTGTTACTCTTTGCGAAGAATGCAGATTCTTTTCCTTATTTTCCTCCCCAAAAACTACGGTATGTCTTATACTCCAAAAAATACAGTAGGTAACTTTCTATGCTATGCTCGAGAAAAATAACAAAATGGAGAAAGTTACTGCAAGCATCTTTACAATAAAGAATTAACTACACTAATTTAGAATGTAGATGTAGATAGTAAGTCACCTTTTAGAATGCCATGACATAGAACTCTCCAGCATGTATTAAGCTAGGAATGGGGGAATTAAATTTTCCTTATGTTTAACTTGATAAGTGCATTAGTTTTTCTAGTCTAATGAAGCTTATACAATTACCCTCCCATGCAGTCTTGTGAAATTAAAAAAAATAGTCCACTCACCTGAACATATAGTTCTCTGAGTTCATATTGAAATTTCTTAGGATCTGTGGTAATGGTTACAGGACCAATTTCTGAAAGGAAAACAAGAAATTCAAGAGAAAGTTAAAAGAGGCTTAATAGGTGCAAAGGTTGATACATACACAAACACTGCATATTCTTTATTATGGTAAGTGACCAGTGCAAAAATGTGTATGTTATATATGTATATATAAGCTAAAAAGTTGTAGTCTCCAAATTATAAAATTCTTTGAGCTTATCTAGTGAACTAATCATATGATACCTATTCTCTTTAATTCTTGCGTAGGCGCCTGTAAGTAAACTGAGAAGTAAATAATTTTATATACAATAATGAATTGGGTTAAAATATAGAATTGTGCCCGCTAACCATACTGAATCACATAAATGCTATAATGTCAGATTGCTTTTTCATGAAATTTGGTCTTGATTGGGCAATTCTACAAGAACAATTCCCCAACTGTGAGAAAACATGTACAAAGAGTACAACAGTGGAGGTTTTTTTCTTACATTCTTGCATTATACAATGCCAAATTCTCAAAGAGCAAAATGCCATTCCCTAAAATCACTTATAAGGAACAGCAGATATCAAATCATGATTATCTAATAAATAATGGACAAAGATCTCATCAGGTCAAGTGTTCTGAAAAAGTGTGAAGCCAAATAAGTATCAGTAGGACATCTGCTAACTCAGACAAATAAATATTGATAGTAAGTGAATTTGGACAAAAGGAACTTAATTATTTCAAAGAAAATACTGTATGTGCATTTTGTTGCTTTGAAAGCCCTCTAGATACTGTACTGCCTTAGTTATCATGGCCAGGAAAAAAGAATGATGAAAAATGAAGTTCAACAACAACATCTGGAGAACTACAAGATTGTCTTCTCTGTGTTAGAGTACCATGTAAGGGAAAGGACCTCTGTACCATTGTGTAGCAATATAATTTAAGGATAACCTAAGAATCTATAGTGTTCCCCCATGATTGCAATATCTATTTTGAATTATTAAATAAATCAGCCAGAGGACTGGGTAAAATACAAACGATAATGCAACTTTACCTACATTTTTATGTTTTAATACCAATAAAAGTTTAAACAAGTTTCGAGAGATATGAGGGTAACAAAATACAAAAAGAAAAAAAAATACCCAACCCTAACAAAAGTTTTACAAACTCAGAGCTCTTTTACTACAGACAAGAAATAACTCATATTTATAAAGAAGATCTTCCTGCTGTAGATCATAAATCTCCACATCTGCACATCAGCACCAGAGTTTAAATAATACGCTCTTTTCTCTCACGCTTTTGAATCAACATACTTTGGGCCATCTTGAGATGGGAATTCTCTGTTCACTCTTCACATAACATTTTAGCCTGACCCAAGCATTCTTTTAAAAAAAAAATATTACAAATATAAAATAAACATTTCATTCATCCGCCAGCAGTTTGTTGTCTGGTTACAAATTTATCTGTGTGACACCCTCTTTCCTTTCCATCTCCTTTTCATTTATATTATTTGAATTCTCAATATTCAAACATTTAAAATTTTTCATTTTCATAATATCTTATCTTCATTGTTCACATTCTAATTCTTATTCTTATTTCTTACAATCTATCAATTATTTTATTTATTCTTTGGCCCAAGCATTATGAGCCCCTTGCAGATACACCTTTTTGTTCCGTTTCCATTTTGTGAGGGCTTTTACCCCAAATAGTAACCTAACCTATTGATACCTTAGGCAACAACTTAAATATGTATCCCAAATAAAATGTGGGATTTCCTCCTTTAAAATATATCCATGCTTGATTTTGTTTAATTGGCACCAGATCTTCTGTTCTTAGAGTTGATGTCCCTCACAATTTTCTTTCTCTTTGTGTTTTCTCTTCTTATTGCATACAAACGAAGACTGATAGCTCTTAAGAGAGCAGGTTTGGAAAGAAGAATAAAGTTTTTCTCATGAATTACAAATCCTAGTTTAATTACTGAAGCCACATATTTTTGTTAAAAAGAAGTCCCTGGGCCAGAAACTCACTGTACAGAATATATGTTCTTCTGTTATAACACTGCTGTTTTGTTTGACTCAAGGAAATCTCACCAGTTTTGAACAATTAAGCTATAGATATGGTGTAATAAATTTTCATAAGCAGTCATAAGAATGACATACAATTTAGCCTTATTTCTTGTCCATCATAATCTGATTGAGCCTGAGACTGAGGCAATCTAGATTTCTGGGTCCTGGGAAACTGATCAACCTCCAACACACCACTATTCTTGGACCTAAATATAGAATCAGATAATTAAACCACTAAATTTCTACAAATGATGGCAGGGGAGGGGAGACAATGAAAGATAAAGAATGAAAGCAATGGAAATATTGCTTTTGCAATAGAAGCATTGCTTTGACCTGCTCTGTTTAATTTCCTTTTTTTCTTACTCTCACGTACATTTTTTTAAAATGCCAGTGAAAAACCAAATGGTAGCTTGTAGTAAAACATAGAACATAGCCCCTTTCATGTCTGCAATTATAGATCTAGAACAGATCTAATTCTAGTTTTAATGTGAAACACTTTTTAAACACTGACAGTGCTGATTGATTGATTGATTGATTGATTGATTGAATGAATGAATGAATGATTGAATGAATGTATGGAGTGAGTATTTATGAAGAAAAATTCAGAATAACTTTGCCTCAAAGAAGAGAGGTTCAAATACAGTTCTTTGTTTCCTCCATCTTTTTCATACATTTTTCTCTTAACTCAAAAAAATATGCAAAGGAGAAAAAAATAGGTAAGGAGAAAAAAATAGGTAAGGAGAAAAAAATAGGTAAAAAATGCTTGCTGCCTATAAGCACTGGGGCTGTTGGACCTGAAAGCACGATACATCCTTAACTCAAAACTTTCATTCTGTACCAGGTCCAGTATACTGCCTACGGAATGTCTCATTTTACTACTGCTTGCACAATTCAAAAGAATACATTTAAATTCTAACAGGAACAATAGAAATAAATTAAAAACAACAGTAATAACAAATCAACCCTACTGTAGTTTAAAGTCCAATACTTCATATCAATTTATCAAGCAACTCTGTGATTTGATTGTTAAACAAAATAAATATCAAACTATCCCAACTGATTATGGGAATTTTAAAACTTTTAAAATGATAATGGCATTATATATTTAATATTTTTCTAACTATTATAACATATTACTGAATATGACTTAGTCACTATAAACTGGGAAACCACAAAACTTGAACTTAACACAACCAAGATGTTGTTTAGACTGATCCCTAAGCAACAGACCAAACACTACTACATTTCTACATAAAACTGTCTGCTAAGAGATTTGACAGGCCATAAGAATATTTCTACTTCCTACTTCAAAAATAAACTGGAAACCAACTCTTCTCACTGATAAATAAACAGGAAATGGTCTCAATAAATAAAGATGTTAGTACACATCAAGTATCTAAAAACGCTTTGAAGACATAGTACTTCATCTGGACAAAGAGTTTGAAGTAATTATTCTGCTCTTTTTTAAAAAGAATGTGAAAATTTGCTTCATCAACATTGACAATCTATATGTCTATGTCAATTTACAAATTCTGATGAGGCAAATGTTCACAAATGATGCTTTCTTAATGGCAGTTACAAAGCAAGGCATCAGATAATATCCAAATTAAGTGGATGGGGGACTCTAGGAAAATAATAGTGGAACTCTTTAGCACTGTTAATGTAAGGCAATATTTAATCAAATTCACATGGAAGACAAAAGTAGAAAGTGGGGAGAGGAGCTTGGCCAAATGCCACGGTAACACAAAGTTCCCACGCTCTGCAGAGGAATCCCAAATCCATGTCTCCTGGGGACCTGGTTCAGTCGGAACCAGGTAAGAACTGGGTGAAGAAGAGGGCAATCTGTTTGGAGTCGTCAAACTCCACAGAGAACCAACTTAGGGCCCTCGATTGGTAGCAATGGAAATCCCTTTTGGAATATGAAGAAAAAATTGGAAAAAATGTGGAGAAAACTCTTGAGCACAGCAAATATCTTGAAAATATGATTTCAGGGAGCAATAAAGAGGGATTGATCCAATAAGAGGAACAGGTGGAGGAGGAGTTGAAAAATGATAAATAAATATTTACAATGGAAGAGGACTTTGAAGATGGACAGATTAATGATTACTTTGAGTTTTATGATTATACTGAATTTTATGATTATTATACTGAGATTTACAAGGGGGGAAAAGAATAAGGTGAGGATACATGTATTGAGCTAGGCAAGCTGGCAGGGGGGAGGGATTAAGGAAAATTGAAGGTAAAATTAGGCAATTATTATATAGAAAAAAGAAAAGAGGAAAGAAGGGAAGAAGATGGAGTGCATTGTTACAAGAAAGAAAAAGAAGGGGAAGTTGAAATTAAAAAGATGGAAATTCAAATAAAATGGTTGATTGTCACCTGACTATTTGATCATTATTTGATTACTGTATAATACTTTATTTCTTTTTCTTTTCTTTATATCTAATGAAATATATTTACCAATATATTACCTTATTCATCAATATTTTTGTTTTGAGTTACAACTTTAGAAGAAAGGGGAATAAAGAAAAAATAAAAATGAGAAACTTAGGAAAGTAGAATGGAAGCTTCAAGAAAATGGGTGATTGTTTTCAATATATATATATATATATATAATTTAGCACACTTATGAATATATTTGACTATGGTTGTTATTTGATTATTTGATTACTGTTTGATTATCTTATAATGATTTCTTTTTATAGATAATGCATTTTTGGAAATTTTGGATTCTGAATAATTAATATCTATTTGAAAATATAGTTATGATAACAATTAATATTGATATTTCCAATAAATAATTTTTACTTAGGAATTTAAATCGAATACAATTATTTAATAGCAATTAATTATACAATTAAGTGATAACTCTGGGAAAATATAATTATATTCTAGATTGGTATAAATTGGATTTGTTGAAATAAATTTAAAATGATATATCAGAGGGGAAGACATAATATAATGAATAATGAATGAAATATGTTAATGTGTTTGAGTTTTTAGAATTTGAATCACACCTGCTTTTCCTTGCTGATATGCAATATTTAAATATATAATATTTAATATGAATTGACACTTCATTTCTGATAATAAGTAAACGTGAAATTTTTAGGGGTATTTAGTTGTGGGAAAATAGGGGTTAAGAAAAATGAATGATGACTAAGAAAGTAAGGGAATGAATGAAGCACAAAGGCTTAGATTTATTAAGCAAGAGAGAACAACTAGCAGAGGAAGTAAGCAACAGCATTAAAATTTAATTGAAAAATGAAACAATTGGCATAATCCCAGTGACGAAATTAGATAAAGGAGGTAGCATGAGATTATTGACATACTGAGTAATGGATATAAAATTAGAAGTATTAATGATTATATTTAGTACATGATACATGTTTGTTAAGCTATATTGAAGTATATGATAGGCTATGTATGTTTTAGTGGGGAGACAAATAATTTTAAAAATTGAAATTAGAATTATCCATTCATGGAAGGATTTAGAGGGTGTAAGAGGAAGTAGGAGAGAAGTAGAGAAGTAGAAAGGGATGTAGAGAAGCAAGAAAGAAGGAGGAGATGGTAGTAGGAAAGTGGAGAGAAGATGTAAGAAGAAGAGAGAGTAGAAGGAGGTGGAAGGAGGGGGAGAGAGAATGTACAAGAAAGTAGGTATTAACCTGAGATTGAAAGTGGGGAGGGGAGAGTGAGAAGATTGAGATAGATTGAATAATAAAATTAAAACTGGAATGTAACTTAAGTTATTATATGACCAAGATATAAAGCATAAAATTGCATATAATTTTCTATCTGATGAATGGATTCATCACAAACTGAGTCCATCTATATCATACCATATTTCAAAGTGGAAATTTTCCACTGAAATAACCTACACATTTCAACATGCAGACGAGAAAATCTAATTATTTAGGTCAATAAACAATAAATTCATTTATTAACATTTAATAGAGACAGTATGATGTGGGTCCATTTGGAAAAAAAAAATTAAATGCTGACTGCAGTCTTGTGGTTTAGGAGATGATTTATTTCCAAGCGACTATGTGCTTGTTCCTATTTTTTTTCCCTCCAAGGTTACAGATCTTCTGTCCTCAAATGGGGAAATCTGATGTCAAAAGCCCTCTTTTGAGGCTGCCCATGCCAAGAATCAAGCAGTGAGAAAAGGAGACATGGAAGGGTTTGGGGAGGCAGTCGTGGCAGAGGAACTATGATTCCAATGGATTCTAAATTCTCTTGACTCCCTAACATGCCCACAAACTAGTCTGGAATCTACATCAGTTTTGGAGATTTTCCGTCTTGTTTTTTTCCAGGAGCAGAAAAAGCACAGCAGACATGGTGACTCCTTCATTTCCACCAAGAGTGCTGAGTCTATTAGAATCAAAGGTTTTGGAACAGAAGAAAAGGTAGAAATATGTTTCCCAAGGGAGAAAGAAAGATATGCTTGATAGATGGCAGCTGAACTGAAATTTGCTTTGAAGAAATGGATAACATTTTGTTCTTGGTGCTCCTTGAGCTTGGTGGTTGATGGTGTTACCTACTTTGGTAGTGAAACATCCGCAAGAAAACCACCAAGCTCAGAGAAGGCCAAGGACCCCATATTTTGTTGTAGTAGATGCTTTCATTTCCCACTTATATAAAAAACAAAGTCTATATTAATTTTCATAATGTAATTTTTATATTAACTTGATTTTACATATATAACAAATTACATCCACCTTTGAGCAAAAATCATAAAAATTCAATATACTTCAAAAGATTGTATCTCAGGAATGAGATATAACCATTTTTCTGTTTCAATAGAATCCTAATTCCTAATATAAAATATTAACAATAAGTCAACAAACCTGGGTCAAGGACCTCCCATTAAAAACATGAAACAACTACACCACTCTTCTTTGCCAGACTTCTAAAAGTAAAAAAATGGGGAAAGAGCAAGGTTTTCATGACTTTCTGAAAGGCCATGAAGGTTGGGGTTGTTTGTATCTTTTGGGAGGAAGATACTTCCATAGGGCAAGTACCATGACAGGTTGCATATTTACCACTTATAGGAAGGGAAGAGATGAAAATTGTCCAATACACCAGTCCAGTGGTGATCTCCTTCAAGGCAGGTGGACTATCACTCCCCACAAAGAGGTATTTACTACCACTTGAACATGTCAATTACACGTCACTTCCCAGAAGACAAGTGATGGGAGTCAGCATCTAAAAGACCATGTACACTTCCTTGGAACAACCATACTGAACACAAGACAGATAATTGGCAACATTGTGCCCCAGTAAACTCTACAGGGCCAGCATGAACAGAATCCAACTCCAAGCATATCCAAGCAACTTTATCTGTCATATGCTGAACATAATCCTTGCAATGACCCTGAAGAAGATCCTTAGCTCTCCTTACCATGAGAGTAGCCTCCCAATAAGGGTGGAGTAATAATCAGGTTTCCTTAGCCTTATTGTCATAAGATACTCCTAAATGTTGGCATTTATCTGTACTTAATTAGACATCTATCTGTTCTGTGCCAGCTATGAACCACAAAGAACACATCACACATAAATTCTGTCCAAACCTTCATTTACTAAATTAAAGACTACTAATGAGCTTTCTTAATAGTCGGCAAACATAAATACAGTGTCAAACAGTCTTTGCTGACACTGGCTGTTAATTCATTAACAGCCAGCATGAGTTCATGAAATAATAAATCAAGTCTGAGCAAACAATCTTTGAGATATCAGGAAGCTTGGTTGGCAAAATGCTCAGAAGCAATTTGCAGGAAGAATGCCAAGAGAGAGAACAAGAGCCCAGCAGATGTTTCTGAATTCAAGACATGAAGGCATATGAACGAACATTGTTCTCTGCATCATCTTTCCTTAAATAGGCTAGAGAGGTGGCCAATTATCCCAAGCCTATTCATGAGGAGACCTCCTCCTGAAGGACCAGTCCTGCCTTTCGGGTGCCAGCTGCACAGGCTGCTGGCGCTTCTCCACATTGCCTCTTCACTGGGGGGATCCGCTACCAGCTGCATGGGCTGCTAGTGGGCCACAACACCATCTTTGCCTTCCTCCTGGCAAATCCTATCCAAGACTGCTATCACTTGCTCATTCCAAGGACTTTTGATGCTTCCCCCAACTGTGAGTTGGATCATCAATAAGCTGGAACAGATCCATAGTTGCCTTGAAGGCTGTGAATCCCAAGCTACCTCCAACTGCAGGTCAAGTGAAGGTAGGTTGAAATCCCCCGTCACCATAAACTCTAGGTAATTCCACTAAAAACCCAATCACAGAGTCAAGCAGATCAGGCAGGGCAGAAAAATTGTTTGAGATGTATATACAAGTAGATCCCTCGAGCTCAACTTTGCAAAAAGAGTCTTATGTCTACCATCTGTGGGAAGCACCTGAGGCTTTCAAAGTATCCTCAATGACAATCCCTCACATTTTCCCCAGAGTGTTGGTTGATGCTACACCTTAAACTCGGTAGTTCTTAGAGAGAGGAAATAGCCCCTCTGTGCCCAATCAGGTCTCAATAATGCAGGGCAAGTCAGCCTTCTCATCCACAGGAGGCCTTACTACAGAACGTCTTCACTTTAAGTAATGATAGATGAAACTCATGGACATTGAAGCTTCAATGATCAGGACAAAGGGAGAGAAAGAGAGAAAAGAGGAAGGAATAGAGAAACAGAATGAATGAATGAATGAATGAAAGAATGAAAGAATGAAAGAAAGAGGGAGGGAGGGAGAGAAAGAGAAAAAAGAGGAAGGAATAGAAAAACAGAAAGAAAGAAAGAAAGAAAGAAAGAAAGAAAGAAAGAAAGAATGAATTTTTTTTGGCAAAACTTTTTTCTAGCGCACCACCACCACCACCACCACCACCATTCAATGGTGTCCCTCTTTCCCAATGTTAAAATCTGGTCACTTTACATTAGTACTAAACACCAAGGCTACATTCCCCAAGAACATTGCATCTCACCATACCACTCCATGCCGATTGCCACCTTAGAATTCTCCCCCCACTCTCCCCCCCCCCACTTACAAAAGCTATGGTTACAATATTTCACTTTCCCTACCCCACAATCAAACAACATAGTTAAAGTAACTATCCAGCCCTGATACCCTGATTCTTCTGCACAATACTCCACACCCAAAACCTAGCCAGTCTCACTCCTCCAACTAGCTACCCTCATGCCCCATTAACATCCACAAAATAACAACCGGAAGATGGATCTTGCTAATTATCATTGCTTCCCATTTCACCTCCTATTTTTTTCTCTATCTGTGATCTATCAACCAGGGTATTTTGGGACCCAGATTTAGCATTCTTTCTGAAGAGCACTAAACCCATGTGCATAAATAGCCTGACATAAATAGCCTGGCATAAGATCACACAATCAGAGGTGGGAATTTACTGCATAGAGGCCTGACATGCACATTGTAATTCTCTTAATCTGGCAGGTGGTTAAAGCACTAACTACCAACAACACTAACCTTGCCCAGTGTTAAGGAAAATAACCAGTAGTTGTCTTCCAAATTAGAGAAGGCTGTAAGCACTGTGAAGTGGCGTATACTGTACATCTAAGTGCTTTTACTGTTGCTAATGGCAGGAGGTAGGGCTGGAGAATTCACCAATAATTATAATTATATTGACTTATAGTAGTTGTGTCACAAAAATACCCTTCTTCAGCTTTATTACTCTTGTTGAAAAGAGAGCAGCAATGTGAGAAATGCAGTATATGCTGGTCTACTTTTCTACTGGCTCAAAACTTTATAAGTAACATTTTACTATGGCTGTCTGGAAGAGCCCTTTGAGTGAACATCCTTTCCGACAGACAATACACAATTATCAATTTCCCAGTGGTTGTCTGTCCTCTCTACAAAGAGCACACAGCTGCTGCAAAAGAAATTTCTACTCCAGTATTATAATAATCCGATACTTGTTATTGAGGAATGTTAACAATTAGTCACATTAATCCCTAAATAAACTAACATGAGAATGTGAGAAGAATTCTCTACTCCAGCACTGTTTTCCCACAGTAGCAATCAGATGCCAATGGAAAGTTCACAAGCAGGACAGGAAAGCAATAGCACGTAATCCTTGCAGAACATCCTATTGTGTCTACTCTTGCCTGGTTTTTTTAAAAATAATAAAGACCCATGCATTGCAATTTTAATTGTAATGGAATCATTCCATCTTCCTAGTGACTTTGATTGTGTTTCCAGCACTTAGTCCAACTCATCAATGCTATTTTTGAGAAACAGTGCTCTTAAAAATGAACTCTGCAATGTTGACTTCAATTCTTCAGATTACTGTACTTCCTTGAAAAATATCCATTCAGACATTGATTTTGGCGTATCTTTTGCATTCAAGACATATGCAAATGCAGGCATGCACATACAGCTTCATTCTTTTATCTTTTCTGGCTTTGGATAATTTAATTTTAGGCTGACTCTTGATATTAATGTAACACATTTCAAACATGGAAATTTTAATGAAATGTCTTCTACCTTTTTTGTTCTCTATTCTTGAGTATTTGTCCTTTATTTTTGATCCTAATTTTTCTGTTCATTATCTTGAAAACCCCTTTAATTTGGTGAAGCTGTTTTGAATCTAGTTCTATTGGTATAACTTTGGTACCAAGCATTCTAATATGATGTTCTTAGCTCTATTAATCCCAAATTTTTTTCTAAAATGTCCTTTTCCGAAATTATATGTGACTATATTTGCCACTAGCATAGTATATAAATTAAACCTGAGAGCTCTGTGCTCATTGTTCCCAATTGCATCAACATCTTGTATAAAGTTAAGAATCATTAAGTTCCCTTGATGTGCCTTCCATATTTAACCATCACAACATACTACAGATGTGCTACAAATGAACAATTGAACAATAGGTTTTTATTCCCACTGCAATAATAGAGAAAATATAAAACTACAGCTATTCTTACCAATAGTTCTTTCTGTGAAGCCTGCACAAAGCTGTTTCTCTCTACATATATATCTATAATTTTATATATTTGGGTTTTCCATTCCTATAATTCCTACACTGCAAGGACAATAACAAAATAACTTGAACAATTGCAAAATAAATTGATATAATGCAAAGTCCTAATTCAGAAGCTATCCCCAATAAAGTTTAGAAGCAGATTGCCCTAGCAAATGCATGTGAAACTGAGAGATAGTCACATGTCTCCATTTCAGTCTGAAAAATGTATGAAGGTTTGACCCATTTAAATGCAGATTTCAGTTTCTAACTGGCTATGGCCCCCTCCAATTTGTTTATTCTTACTGGAAAGAATTTATTTTACTGATAGCCCAGATAAATTATGATGAAATCTTCTACAGTATTTGCAATGTTCTAACTATTAAAGCATTGTAGATGGAATGTTTTAATGTAAGCAATCTGGAATATCGCTAGATTAAATCCTTTCCAGAGGGAAATAAAGAACTGGAAAGTACAACGTTATTATTGTTCATTCAACCAGAGAATCCATGCATTCCACAAGAATATAACTTTTGATATGTAAATTATCCTTAATGTAGGCTGGCAATTACATTGTGAAAAAGATTATGCACTTAGTATGGAATCAGATAAAAGAAACTGGTGCACATAGTAAGTTGTGGGGCTTTATGCGTTCCTTTATCCAAATGATTAATCTGTGACAAACTAAATTTCTTCCATCAAAGGACAAGAAGAAAGAAATTAAAGTGTCTTAGATACCTGGACATTTTCCACTTCTACTTTGAAAGACAAGGATAGGCAGGAGTTTCTGATCAGATCAACTTCAATATTAGCCCAGATATGTACCATAATATTTAATGCTGCACATTTAATGAATGAATGAAGCATTCTACACATAGTGTGAAATTTCAACAAGGTTGTGTTTCAGAGGATGGTGAACTTTTCAGGGATTGGGTATAAGTGCATGATCTTACGCAATCACAGCATCATTTAAATTAAGAAGAGGCTTAATTCATTCAATGCTCTCACCCCAAGGTTTTATCTGACAGTTCCAAAATGTGTAATAGCCTAACTCAAAATTTCACCAGATTTCAATACTGTCATTAAAATCTCAAGTGAGAACAAAACTTTGCTAGTTTTTCTTGTAAATGTTACTAAATTTTGCACGGATGTGTGTGTTTAGATAGATGACCTCTAAAGACACTGCAGGCACCAGGTTGCCAATCCTTCTATTTTTATTGAAATGGAATAGCATCACATTGTATTGTGCATGAAAGCTATGGCCCCGGGTCTTTCAACTATGTTATTAAATGGACTGGAATTCCCCTTTATCCGGAGGTTTAATGATACTTTCCTCACTTGGTAATAGCAAAGCTTTAAGCTTCTAGATTATGAACCTGTTCTATTTCACACAAAAGCAACTTCTGAGCAAAGTACAATTAAACAAAGCCATTGTCAATGGGGAAAGACAGTGAAATTATGTCCACATTTCATAAGCCAGTATCATAGCCTATTTCTAGCACAGCTTTTATGGGGGGAAAGGCACAAGCCTTATAGATTAGGCAACCATAATTCTTGACATGCTTTTTCCATCATTCGGTTCCATATGAATGAATAAATGAACATTACATGATTGAACTTCTACATGGTGCTAACATCTGCATTGAGGTGATTTGAAAGTCTGAAACAGGGTCGTAGAAACTGAGGTGGTTGGGACAAGCAGAACTAATCAGAAAGTACCAATTTTGCAGAAAGGCAAGTCAAATAGGTAAGAGACAAATAACATCCTCAAAAATCTCAATGCAAGAGAAAAGGAATGTGACCCCGAAAACAGATACTCACTAAAACACTTCTTTATTGGAGAAGGAATCTTATATAAGATTATTTATAGCGTACTTTATCCATTTAATATACTGTTACATCCAATCTGGCTTTTTAAGAGCTTCCTTTTCCAAATGTATGCACTTGCCTGCTAATCTTTCAAGGGGAACGGAATTGCCTCATCACTGTGTATATACAGTACCCAAAAGAAAAGAAAATACTTTAATTGTGAATGCTGCCTCCACACACAAAATCAATGCCAAAACTAATATTACTAATAGATCTACTGTGGCTAAAAAAACATGCATGGGTGAGATTCCAGATGTTCCTTGCACATGTTAAGTGAACACATCCTGCTACGCAAGCTAATTCTGCAAACCTAAGATATATTAGAAAAATACTTTAATCCCTGGGAGATGGCCAGTTCCTTTAAAAAATATTTCTAAAGAAATATTTCACTTTTATGCCTAAAAGGTGTGATTCCCTTTGATATTTTTGTTCCTAGCTAAGCTAGGCAGTAATTTTGAAACATGACTATCTTTTATGTACACTGAGAGCATATGCACCAAAGACAAATTCCTTGTGTGTCCAATCACATTTGGGCAATAAACATTTGTATTTTATTCTATTCTATTCTAATGGAACTTCTATTTGGATCATCAACAATCTATATTTTAAATGCATGCACTTTTCCTCATAAACAAACACTGTAAGTATAATAAAATTCAACCTATATCTACAGTTAAACATTCAAACTAGGTTGGCAAATAAGAGCTGGACCAGAGCAGAGTTCTGTTCTCTAGGTGCTCTGTAGTATAACACTTAAACAAGGGGTTTGTTAAATAAAATGCTAGAAAAGGAAAAAAGAAGAAAAACTTGGAAAACTGGCTTCTACAACAGCCAAGGTACAATGTTTAGAAGCAAAAAAGACAGTTTTGTGACACCATAAAAGATTAGCAAATCTAATCTTTTAGGACATACAAATCAGTATTGGGTTTCTGGGGGGACGGCGTTCTGGTAGGAAAAATGGAGCTGCACATACAGCTCTGTGTCCCTGATGTGTTTGCAAGATTTGGCTTCTGTGCATGCGCAGGAAGCCAAATTTCACGTAAAGATGCTCTCATGGCGAGATTTCACCAATTTTTGGCAAGTTTTTGTTTCCGCCAAAAAAACAGCAAAATCTCACGTGCAAGAGCATACTTGCATAAGATGTGACTTCCTGCACATGTGCAGAAGCCGAATCTTACACTGACGCACATGCACCCACCAACAGATGTGAACCCACCTGTGCCGGTCACCGGGAGCACATTGGGAGTGCTGGCAATGGGGAACCCTTGCCTGATTCAAGTATTCATAAAATCCATTCTAATTCATGGAAGCTTGACTGAGCTCTGGAACATTAAAGTACCAACTTTGTAAAGTTGATATGTTGTGCAACTGCTATCTCGGTTGAAAAGGTCTCCACGTTTATTGCAGTGATGTGCTCACAAAATGCAGCAAAGATATCATCAGCACCAACTATCCATTTCTTACATTAATTTTTCAGAAAACAATGTTTCTCAGCATATTAGCATTGCCAAAAGATTATTTGATGATAAGAAAAATGCTTAGTAAAGAGGAAGCTCTTACTTCCCTTCTCAAATTATCTGTTCTCCAAAACTGATTCCTAGAAAGTCCTGTTGATAAAACAGCTTTGTCCTATGCTGAACTTTCTCTGAGGGTTAACACTTGCATTGCCATGTCTTCTTGTGAATCCAGACTTGTCACTTTGCAAACAAACATCAATTGAGAATTTCTCCTATTTTTTTACAATTGTTTTATTTGATTCTAAAACCTGATATGAATGGCCTCATTCTGTATGCCCTTATTCATCCATGCCATTGAACAACTTTACAGAACAGATGGTAACAATTAAATATAATTTTTTTCTCTCCTTTTGCAGGAATAGAAACATGTTAATACAGATACGAGCCTACTTTTACTGGCCAGAGAAAGGTATGTATCTCCCCTTTCCATTTTTTAATTTCAGTTGGTGTTGATTGCATTAACTCTCATAAAATAGAGTGCTGAACATTTTGATTTGTGGACTGATGCCTGAAAATATATTCATTTTTGAAGTCATTAGATTAAAATTTCTGCTTTGGATAGTAAGAAAAATATAGGAAATATTGGAAATGAATGCCAAGATCCCTTCAGCCCAGTAAAACTCAAGGAAAGAATTACAAATTACACCGCATACAAGATTCCCATCCAGATAGTAATCTTGTGTCATATTCACTTTATTTTCCCTGTAACATTTAGAAACATTTTATTGAGATTTGGGAAGCAACAGAAGATGAAATTTCAAGTTTTGAATGGGAATCATAATTTCATATCCCAAAGAGTGATTCTCCCATTCAGTTGAGAGAAGTGGGGGCTGATTTATTAGCATTGCCTGTGTCAACTGATGTTTTAAAGTTTATAGCCTGGCGCCAAGCATCTTGAGATCTCTTTACCTTTGGAGAAGGTTTATGAGGGGGGGGGGCAATGTGGGATGTTTTACTGTAATGGATAACGGAGAATAGTCAGAGAAATGTACCATATTTTTTGGAGTATAAGACTCGCCAGAGTATAAGATGCACCTTAGTTTGGGGGGAAGAAAACAAGGAAAAAAAGCCTCTGCCTCCCAGCAATTTGCCAAACATCAATATAACATATAGATGATATACACTGTTTGCTGTGTATTTCTGTGCATGTGTATCTGACCCATAGAAACAGCAAAGAATTAGAGAAATGTACATTATGGCAGTATATCAATGCCAGAAAGTTTTCTTAAATGTAGTCATACTAACTCCTCCCAAGTATTTAAATAGATCTACTCCAAACATGACTAAGTCAGAGTAAGTAAGTAAGACGGAGAGGCAACCCTAACCCTAACCCTTACACATAATGATATACAGAAGAGAAGAAGTGAGATCAATGCTATAAAAGCATCCAAGAAAAAAAATACCTAAGAACATAATTAACACCTGGAAGTATGTTGAAAAACAGGGAAATTGCAGGTATAGATAACCAGAGAAATATTGAAGCAATGCAATTTGTAACGTAGATACTTTATAAAGTTGAATTCTGGAATGTTTGCATGAATACAAACTTCGAAGTTGGTTACTGAATGCAGTAAGAATAATATATGCTGGAAGTCAAGCAGTGAGAATAAATGAAAAGGTTAGCAAACAGTTTGGCATTGAGTTGATATCTCCTTGACTATTTAATGATTAATGAATAAATGTATATGTCTGTTAGTCAGAGACATGAATGAAATGCTTTTAAATGATCCACCCACCATTATCTCTCTTGAGTTTTCTGATTAGCAGAAGTAATATAACATATTTCCTACTTGATCTTCTGATATTATTCAATATTTTTGAACATTTTAAATCACTGTCTTGTGTTAATATTCTTTGATTACTCTCTTGGGTTATATTATAATCCTCAGTATGCCTGTATATTCTTTTATTGCTGTCTCATATTACATTATTATGCTATTCTCTATTTTGCCTTGGAATAAACCTTAAGTTTTCATATTGCATGGTTATTGTGTCCAAATCCAAAAAAACACTCTGTGATCCAACTCCCTTGGCCTGAGGATAAAGCAATGTAAACATTTCTTGCTTTAGTACATAAAATGAGTGATAAGAGGTCATTAAAATCATATGTACCACATGGACAATTATATTTCAAACTTGCATTTGAATCCTTGACTCCAGAACCCAAACATCTGGATGCAGTTCACTAAATATCCACAAATATTTTGATTCTACCACTGGAGGAACAAAAGCAAGCAATTTGGTGTCACTTCTGTCGGGTAGTGTTAGAGGCAAAAGCAAAGGAAATCAAATATGATTTAATTTCTGCAACAGCTACAATCAAAGAACTTGCTAAATGTGTGCAAAGACAAAGGAGAATATAGGATAGGATGGGATGGGATGGAATAGAATAGAATAGAATAGAATAGAATTTTATTGGCAAAGTGTGATTGGACACACAAGGAATTTGTCTTGGTGCATATGCTCTCAGCAATGGCTGAGCAATATCAAGCAAATAATTCAATGCAGAGGTGGGTTCCTACCGGTTCAGACCGGTTCTATAGAACTGGTAATGGGAATTTCCCTCTGCTTACCAAATCGGCAGTGATCGCCAGCTGGACACCTTCCAAACTGTCTCTCTCAACAGCCGGCATCTTGTTTTTTTGCTTCTGTGCATGTGCAGAAGCTGGGTTTTAAGCATTGCACATATGCACACACACATGTATGGTCCATGAGAAAGCAAATGGGCAGTGAGAAGTCAGAACCCACTCCTGAACCAAAGGACTTACCTTAGCATATACTTTAATTGGGTTTTGGGAATACCAGTTAAAATTTAACTGAATCCTAACCATACCATTTCATTTCACTATTTGAAAGCACTGCAATAATGTTAACCAAGAAGCAATTTAGTATAATGTCCTCATAATCATTAAGAAACTGCAAGCTGGATCACAAATGAAGATTCATTAATGGGTGGTTATCAGAGGTGGGCTGTTAAGGTGGAACGGTGACATGTGCTTGTGACTCTGAGTGCTAGCAGAGTCCAGCGCAATTACACTACTGCACCAGAGCAGGTAGCAAAATCGCTCATGGACATGCAGGTGAACCCATGAGCACATCTGCATGTCTGTGAGTGATTTTGCTACCTGCCCAGGTGCAGTAGCATAATTGTGCTGGACTCCGTTGGCACTCAGAGCCACGGGATTGAGCACACATCTTAGTTCACTTCACTATGAGCTGTACATCCACACTTGTATGGAGGCAACTAGGAGTAGTTTATGAAGCAGCTACAAATGCTTGGGAAAAAAACATTGTTGCTTTAAGGTGTTTTTTTTTGTGCACTCCCTTATAGGGAAACACTGCTTTTGAAACAGTATTTGTAAATTACCATAGGTAAGAACATTCTGATTCTTTGCAAAACCAACATGTTTTAGGAGGATTCCAATCAACTTGAGTCATTAAGAATTAACTAAACCAAGTGAGACAAACTGAGATAATAACATGGACATGCAAAAAAAAATTAAGAAAAGAAAGGAAAAGAAAGGAAAGGAAAGGCCATTATCTGTTTGTAAATTAAATTACTTTTATCTCTCTGTATTCCAAATTGCAAAACAAGAAAGCATCTCATTTCTCCCTGAATGACTTTTTTCTTTCTTCTTTTCTAAAAATAATTATTAGTAAAAACAATCAGGCCAATCCAGCTAAACTTAACTGACTGGGGTTTTTTTTAAGTGTTCTTTTGCAAAACCAATTTTCAGCATTCCATTGTATAGCCTAAGAGAATGCAGGAAATGTTTCAATAATATTCAGCTTCCCTTGAGATATTGCAGTTCATGAAAACTAACTAGTGGTCCAGGTTTTAAAAATTACAATGGGCTTCCTGCTTACATTTAACCCTCTCTATGCTCCCACACTAAGCTCTCTCTATGCCCAACACTAATTTAAACAATATGACTGTAGTCTGCATTCCAGTTGCAGATCTTCTTCTGCCTTAAGCAGAAGTGAGAACTGAAGATGGGGAGAGAAAAATGTTGTCCAAGCAGTTTTTCATCATAGAATCTAAGGCTCAGTGGGATTTAGCAGATTCTGACCATTCTGGAGAACCCATAGTGCAAATTTTGAGTAATTCAGAGAACTTCTGTCCGGCCCCACCCACCCCCATCCCATATCCCAGCTGATCAGGAGGAGATGGGGATTTTTATTTATTTATTATTTATTATTTATTTATTAGATTTGTATGCTGCCCCTCTCCGTAGACTCGGGGCGGCTCACAACAATAACAAGAACAATGTAAGAACAAATCTAATAATTTAAAAAACGCTAAAAACCGCATTATTAAAAGCAAACATACACACAAACATACCATGTATAACTATATAGGTCCGGGGGAGATGTCTCAGTTCCCCCATGCCTGATGGCAGAGATGGGTCTTAAGAACTTTACGAAAGGCAAGGAGGGTGGGGGCAGTTCTAATCTCCGGGGGGAGCTGGTTCCAGAGGGTCGGGGCCGCCACAGAGAAGGCTCTTCTCCTGGGTCCCACCAAACGACATTGTTTAGTCGACGGGACCCAGAGAAGGCCAACTCTGTGGGACCTAACCGGTTGCTGGGATTCGTGCAGCAGAAGGTGGTCCCGGAGGTATTCTGGTCCGGTTGTTTTGCAGTAACCTTCCCCTGGAGTGGGGAGGGAATGGAGATTTTGCAGTAACCTTCCCCTGCCACATCCCCAAACCATGCCCACCAATCCATGCCACGCCCACAGAACTGGTAGGAAAAAAACTGAATCCCAATACTGCACATGATTTTTACTTTTGTTGCAACTGGGCCTGCCATACCTGGATTTTTAAAATCCATATGAAGTCAGCAAAGAGAATAGAAAATTCTTAACTCTTTCCAGTGATCATCTGGATTTCTGCAACCCAAATGAGTCATCCTTTATACATAGACCCAAGGTCATATAACTCATTCAAATACATACTCAGAATCTCTTCCACATAAAGGCTACTTTTACTATTTCTTAAGTTATATTGTTATTAAAGTGTGCACAGTGCATTGTATCTATGTTTTTGTTTTTTTCATTCAGAATTTTTAGGTGCTTTAAATACTGAATTGTTCTCCTCTGTGCATAGGTTTGAATAATCTAAATTAAAAATAATTATTTTAAAACAATCCATATCATAGCTAAAATTATTATAGATAAATCAACCATTTTTCTGTACAGAGGGCTATATACTGAGTTAATGTCCATCTTTGCAATCAATGTAGTCTTAATAAGAAATTATGAAAATGCAATAAAGTTTAGCTTGCATAGATTGACACATTTTGCATTTTGGAACTCTGGATGGAAAGTATGAATGTAAGTATAGTTTTGGAGAGTATTTAATGAGCTGCTACCGTGTTTCCCCGATAGTAAGGCAGTGTCTTACTATCTTTTTACCCCCAAAAGCCCCACTGTGTCTTACTTTGGGGGTATGTCTTATATTGTCCTGGGCAATTTTTTAATTTCTTATTTTAAAATATGTAATAAATAAAATCTAGAAGTGGCAGAAGCGCGGGTGAGTGGAGGCGGGCAGGAAAGGCACGAACCGAGGGTTTTAAGCAGAAGGCGGGGGCGGTTCAAGCAGCGTTCCGCCGTCGCCGCCGCTCCTGCGTCTTTCGCAGAAGTTCTTGAATGGTGGCGGCGGCCCTTGATCGCAGCCGATGAGGATCGGCTTTCTTCGCTTCTCCTGCTGCTTCCTTTGCTTTTCCGCTGCTGACTAAGGCGACGCCGGCCGGGCAATTGGAAGGTACCCGATAGCCCTTTTGGTCGCCTTTCCCGGCGGGGAGAGCAAAGGCGGCGGCGGGAGTAGTGGAGGCGAGGCGGAGAAGAAAGAAGCGGCGGATAGCTGGCGAGGCGCCGGCTAGAGGGCTGGACCCCGCCGCCGCCTTTGCCTCTTGCCCGGCAGGAAAGGCGACGAAAGGGGCTATCGGGTCCCTTCCAATTGCCCGGCTGGCGTCGCCTTAGTCAGCAGCGGAAAAGCAAAGGAAGCAGCAGGAGAAGCGAAGAAAGCCGAACCTCATCGGCTGCGATCAAGGGCCGCCACCATCATTCAAGAATTTCGCTTCTCCTGCTGCTTCCTTTGCTTTTCCGCTGCTGACTAAGGCGACGCCGGCCGGGCAATTGGAAGGGACCCGATAGCCCCTTTCGTCGCCTTTCCCGGCGGCAAAGCGGCGGGGTCCAGCCCTCTAGTCGGCGCCTCGCCAGCTATCCGCCGCTTCTTTCTTCTCCGCCTTCTCCGCCTCGCCTCCACTACTCCCGCCGTCGCCTTTGCTCTTCCCGCCGGGCAAGAGGCTGGGCGAGCAGGCCGAGGTGCTGGAACTGGGGGTGCCTGTCCTTGGCATGAACGGCGGGCAGGTGGCGCTCGGCACCCGGAATCCCGTCTTCTCGCCACCGCCCGAGCTCCCTCCGGAGCCTGCTGCCGCCGCCGCGCTTCCTCTGCCGGCCGAGGAGTCCTTATCCGCGCCGCGAACTGCTCCGACGCCTCCCTCGCTTTTAGTACCGTGTTTCCTCGAAAGTAAGACATATGTCTTACTTTCGGGGTATGGCTTATATTAGCCAACCCCCCTGAAACCCCCCATATGTCTTACAATCGGGGGGGTCTTACTATCGGGGAAACACGGTATTACAGCTTTTGTTGACCAACTAGCAGAATATAGCTTTAAGTTATAAATAAATAAATATAAGGAAGAAAACTGGAATGGAGGCCAAGGTAGAAGTGCCAGTTCAAACTATTGCCTTTCCATTCTTAAAGCACAGGGCCAATTGCGAATGTTGCCTGGATAAGATGCTTTAAAATGTGGTTTTCAATGTGGCGCCTTCTTAAATAAAAAGAAACTCTATTTTTCCTTCCTGTTTTCCATCTTTTCAAAACTCTGTGTAAAAGTAGAATCAGACATAATTTCTATAGCCCATCTTCTTTGAGCAGTGTATGATTGGGAAATAATTTTGTGCAAGTGTCAAGCTAACGTTCAAAGTGAATCCCAATGATCAAATTCATTCCTGTAAGAATCCTCATGGGCTGCCTTTAAAGACCATCTGAAAGGTGCAGTTTGTTCAAAATGCAGTAGTTTAAACAATGTTAGGCACTTATCACTGTGTCCGGTTGTCACCACAGCTACAGGAGCTGTACTGACTGTCAGTTGGATTACAGATGCAATTCAAGGTGCTGGTTGTTACCTTTAAAGCCCTTCGAGGAGTAGCACCTGATTATCTGAGGGAGCCATTCCTCTTCCATTGTTTTTGGCTGTCTGGAATGTTCAGAGAGAGTGGGCACATTCTAATTTCCTTTTTACTAAAACTTGACATTTTGTGGGACTTTGTGTGCTTTTGTGTTGTGGTTCCCATGCTCTAGGACAGCATCTTCCACATATACAGACACCAACTCTCCTGGGCTTCTAAAAATCCCTTAAAATATTGTTTTGATCCCAGAACTGGAGTTAATAACTTTCAGGGAGGACGTGCTGTTTGACTTGCTGTTTTGTGTCTGGTCAGTTTTATCCATAATTGATATATCTTAGTGTTAGATTTTGAAAACCAGATGTGAATCTATTAGAGTGGGTAGCTATAATCAATTTAATTAAATTCCAAATGAATTGGGATAAACCTGGATGATTGAGAAGCTCCATAGAAATTTAATGAAATCATCAACCACATTATCCTCATATATCCAGGACATATACAGAATCAACTTAAACCATTTGGTTAAAGAATCATTAGTGCTGGGTTGAGCAAAGACCATGTTCTGTCGCGCTCTCTGGTAGAATCCTCCCAAAAATTCACAGGTACAAATTTCAGACACATACACATTTGAAAATTCAAAACAATGTTCTTTATAATGAAAATTCACTTAAACCAAGCCCTCTTTTGATATAGCAAAGAGCACTGTCTCCAAACAAACTGGTAATTTGTACAAGTCCCTTATCATTTCTGTGATACTTAGCTTGCAGCTGTGAGGCAATTCACAGTCCTTCTTCTTTCACAAAGTGAAACACACTTTGCCCTGGTTTAGTTTCAAAGCAGGGAAAAATCAGCACACAAAAGGTCAAAGTCAGTAAAGCAGTCACGAAACACAATGATCAGATAATCTTCCACAATGGCCAAACCCACAGGCTGCTCTTTATAGCAGCCTCACTAATTACCACAGCCCCACCCAACCACAAGTGGCCTCATTTTCTTTGATAATAATCTCTCAGTTGTTGTTGCCTATGCATCGCTCTCTGATGCGTGGCTGTATCATTAACTCTTGTTGTGAATCCAAGGAGGAGCTAGATAATTGATCTCCTTCTGAGCTGTCTGCCACAAAAAGATTATTTTATTTTATTTTTCTTCTGAGTATCTGCAGAAGCCGAGTTTCTGGCACTGCATACGGTCACCATCTTGTTTTTGCTTTTTTTTAAAAAAATATTTTTTTATTTTTTAAAAAAGAATTTTTTTCTGAGCATGTGCAGAAGCTCAGTTTCTGGCATTGGAGAAGAAGCACTATTACTTGCACTATTCAGAATTCCCTGATTATTCTTCCCTCTCTTCCTTTCCTAACACAAGGTATAGTGTCAGAAAGAGATGATACAGGTAACAAGTAATACAGAAGAATCAACGCATTACTCAGTTTTCCAAAACAGCAAATTCAGTGTCATCTACTACTACTTCACCTTCTGCTCTATTACCCAGCTCTTGGCATTCTTACATAACAAGAACATCAAATCTGGAGTGGAGGGGTTGAGCATTTGCTCACTCATGAATGCTAAATTCTTCCAGGAACTGTAATTGAGAGTTCTAACTTTTTTTAAACATTAGGAATAGTCATGTCCAAACAGAAGATTTCATACAAATCTTGGCAATCTTTAGTGTTATTTTTTGGGTCAGCTATGGGGTATATCCAGAGGTGGGCTACTAAGATGGAAAAGTGACGTGGCTCTGAGTGGTAGCAGAGTCCAGTGCAATTTTGCTACTGCACCTGGGCAGGTAATAAAACTGCACACGGAAACGCAAGTGTGTCCATTTATTTATTTATTTATTTATTTATTAGATTTGTATGCCGCCCCTTTCCGTAGAGTCATGTCCATGTTTCAACACAGGTGTTTTTGTTTCCGTGTACAGGGAATACTCTGAAAAATGTGTAAAAGAGTCATGGGGGGCTTCTCTAGTGAACGATATCCTATTTCTCTTAAAAGTAGTCATTCTGATTTGCATTGGTATAGACACTATACATAAACATTGGCATATGCATACTTTACACAATTCTCTACACTCTTCTCTCTCTTTTTTGCTTAAGCTTTACCTAATATTAAGAACTATATTTTTTCATCTCATTTCAGCTTTCCAAGGACTTCCAGAAAGAGTACCAGCACTAGGTTAAAGAGTCTGTCACTCTAAGATGCTCTTAAATAAGCAATTGGTTTAAAATATTATTTGGTAAAGCAACTGTTCTGTCTGGGTTTTCACAGACCTCCACACCCACTGAAAAATAGCCAGACACTCTGGTAAAATCCAAAAGTAATTTATAGCAGGAAAAAATAAGCACAAAGGAAAACCTGTCTTCACAGCAGACAGGTTACAATACTTTACAACAGGGTCCTGATGTCCAGTCAATTCCAAAAGCTTCTTGCTGGCACACACCCCCAAGGTTTCAAGAGTCCAAGGCACAAACCAGGATTGTAGCCACCAAAGTTCACAAACAGGTCTCACGAATCTCCAAGATAAAACTCCACAAGCCAGGAAGGGTGGGGCCGCCTTTTATCCTTTCCCAAGCACCACACCCAAACCCAGCTGCGACCCCTAATGCTGGAAATATCTGGCCAATTGCGTTCTTCTCTCGTTAGCTCTCCTCTGTCGCATATCTATGAAGTCACTAGCATCTTCCCCCAGGGAATCCAGGCTGCTTGCTGGGGAGAGCTCCCCCTGGTGGAACTCTGGCTGTCCTTCATCTTCAGCCTGGGATTCAGCTTCTTCATCAGTCTGCCCCTCCTGGTCCTCAGCCTCTGAGCCGGACACCGACAGCAAATCAGCCATTCCCGGAGGGGTCCCAGGCTGAACCACAACAGCAACCAACATTTAAGACATTATCCAAAAGAGCAAATGAAAAATGCCCCTCTGTTACACTGAATAATATTTACTCATTTGTAGCCCTTCAGATGTACAAAATGATATATCTTCCAAACTCTTAACCAGTTTGGTTTTTGGAACTTATACGAGATCTGTGGAAGATGTATCGCAAGAAGCTATGATAAAGACTTTGTTGCTTACTTGTTAGATTGCTTTTTTTCCTACCTCTTTATTTCTCCAATAAATGGAAAATAGTGCCTCCCAGTCTAATAAGAGCTTAACTCTATGCAAAGGCCTTCCTGGCCACAGCTATGAGTGTGAATACAAGATCACTCAACTGTGCATCCCTGTCAAAGGGATCAAGGTGGTCACCATTCAGAACTAAAGATGGAATGCTTCCAGATGTTGGTAGCCCAGTTGACCACTCTATCCTATGAAAGTTAAGCTTCAATTTACATCCAGAAATCTCCAAATACTGAGACAAGACCTGGAAGGCATCACCTGATTAGTTTGGGGTTAAAATGTACAGCTGGGTATCATCAGCATGCCAAAGATGTTTGACCCCAATGACCTCATTCAGTGGCCTCCTATAAACAGGAAATGTGAATGCATTGAGCCCTGATGTACCCCACAAGTCATTTGTCTTCCTCCCACCCTTCTTCCTCCCCTTCTAATACTGAGTAAACTGAGAAACAGTTTAAAGAGATAGAGTATTAGAGGTTTTCTCCAGTTACAAAATCTAGATCCTGAGCAAGTAATGAACCAATTATAATCAACCTGATTAAACAATAATTCCAAACAGGAAATTCCAACTACTGCCACCAGCTGTCAATTAACTTTACATTGGCTTGAAAGCTCAGGAGTAAGATGCAACTTTGTCCAAGACCAAATCTATATAGGACTCAACCCAAATTAAAATGAAAATGTGCAGAACCCCAGCTTACACAGGATGTCCTAACAAATATTGCCAATATCAGAACATGCTGAGGAGGTTCAAGTAACACCAAAGCCTTCTTTCAACAATCAGGCTTTCAGCATTTGAGCTCAATCAACATATGTTCCCAATATTTCCCCTCATGAATATGTCTCCTTCAAACCCAAAGCACTGGCTCCCTGCCACTTTCAAAGCCTTGATTGAAAAAGGCTTAGGAATTGACCTCTAGGCCAGTAGCTGGGGAATTCTAGGACTTGAGGTCCAGACATCTTGAAGTTGACAAGGTTGAGAAACGTTCTGGCTGGGGAATTCTGGGAGTTGAAGACCACATCTCTTAAAGGTGCCAAGGTTGAGAAACCATTGCTCCAGGGTCTTTCCCCAACTATCTCTGTCCTGATTCCAACAAATTCCTCAGTTCATATTTTTGCATCAACTAAACACTTCTTCTCTCAGCTAAATTTTTCTAGCCTTGCATCGTCTGTTTCTGAATTGCTTGAAGAAAGAACTAGCAAATAGATCTGGAGATTCTCTTGCTAGAATTTTCTGTACAGCAAGAGAGAAATTTCATGAAATTCCAAAGCTCTTACATTAAAATCCATTAATTTTCTAGTGAAAAATTCAAATTTCAGCTATCTTAATATACAAGATTCAATGTCTTGTATAATTATCTCATTAAAATTGTCCAAATCACATTAAAAATGTTTTTTAACTGTATTTTTAAATTTCTGGCACATGGAATATTTTATGGAGGGAGTATTATAATATTATAATATCTGATGTCAAATGTTCTACCCATTTGCTAGAATTTGGATCAGGATATGTCAAATTTCCCCCCTCAAGGATCACCTGTTTCTAAATTCAGGAATTCCGATATTCTGTAGTCACTACAGAAAGGCTTTGTGTTAGTGGTCTGAGTAAAATATTGCCTGTTTGCATAAACACACACCACTAACAATCAGTCTCAATTTTTGAAACAGTCGTGCAAGTCACCAAAGGGAATTGTTAGATGCTCAGAGAAGTAGACTTTCATGAGCGCTAACACATCTTGTAAAGTATCTTTCTTATGTTCTCCAGAGCCCTTATAAATAATATCTATAAAAATTCCTTTTCTCTTTATTGTCTAGTTCCTAATTCCAGGAATTATTTATTTCCAGGACAACATTAACAACAACAAAAAAACCACCCTCAATACATACTGTGAGTGGCATTCAACAGTTTTTCTTTGACTTTTTTAAAAAGAAAAGTTGGAGGAAGAAGAGCAATTGTTGCTTTTTAATTTTTGGTTGTGATGGAAATACTTCCTTTGCTGGCACATTTAACAACTTGAACAACTTACAAGGAATGCCTTTGCCCTTACTGATTTACCAGACCTTTCTTTAAAATAATATTAAGAGCTCTTACCTTTCTAATGACATTTATGTTTATACATAAAGAAACATGATCACGTAGCTCCTTGACAAAGTAGTAAATTTTTAAAAATTCAATGTCTTTAACAAAAGGGAGCAAGAGTTATCATCTAGGGGCACATCTTCAATAAAAGTAGCGTTTACATTTCTGACCAAAGCTTTTTAGTAATTCTTTCCGTATCTAAAAGTGGAAAAATTCTAACAATCATTGTTTTGAAAAATCACACAACAAACTAGCTTATAGTTAAGGTGTCTTAAATTGTGTTTGTGTTTCAGCACCTAAGAAGATCTGAGGCTCTGTCACCTAAATACTGTCAGTTGCTCAAACTGAAATCAATTTAACTCATCCAATTTAACCCCTTCCAAACCCATCACTAGCAATCTGGAAGAAAGTTGAATAAAATACCACTATGGGACTCAAATGCTAGACCTTTGGGCCCTCTGCTGGTACACACTGCACTGCAGTGGCAGTTTCTCTCAAATATGTTGGTGCCTTATATGAACAAAAGAGAAAACAAAAGAAAGGAAATGAATTCTTATTCTGAGGAGAAAACTCTAGGCCATCTAGTGAAAAATAGCTTTAACTTACATCCCTGTTATCTTATGAATTATACTAACAATTTCACCATTCAATGGCTACTTTTTCCTTAAAGAGCAAATAGAGTCATAGCTGAAAAGCAATATATTTTATCATTCCCACAACTCAAACAAATTCCAGATGGCTTCAGTGTAGAATAGTTCAGGACATAGAAGTAGCTGGAAGTTCAGATTTGTGTTTGTGTGTGTGTTTGTAGTGGTTTGTGTACTTTTATTGCCCTATGTCCCAGCCTAGGACAATCTGCATTCTTTTTCTTTGAAGGATTATCCAAAGATGTTTGTCAAAAGAAAAGAAAGTCTAAAGAAAGATATAGAAAACAGATGCTATGGAGTGGAAGAGAAAACAGTAAGAATGCACCAACAGCAGTGTGTAGAAGGAAAGCAAGGAGGACAATGAAGAGAGAGCTGAAGCACCAGTCATAAAATTTGATTTTATCCCAAGAACTTTTCATGGGAAATAACAATGAGTTTCAGCAGAAGAGTGTTAAAGGTCATGCTTATGGAGAATATATAAAACATTTCTGCCTTTTCCAGTCTGGAGCCTTCCAGATGACTAAGTTCCCATGGGCATCAGTTGTTTGGCTGAAGGTGAAGGAAGTTATATTGTAAACCCTCAGTCTGAGAAATACCAGGTAACTGAAGGCTTCTGTATGTAATTCATGGATATTTTTCTGAGGGAAAGGCTTCTAAAAGAAAATATATTTCCTTTACAATAAAAATTCGTAAAACGTTGATTGAAAACATGGCATAGCATGTTTGTATACTGAATATAAGCTGATGTCTAGGAATATTTTCCCCACAGATGCCATTTACAGTTAATAAAACTATGTTCTGGAGTCACAAACTCTGTTTTCAATTCACAATTCATTTCCCAAACAATGCACCTATTTTTGCACATTAATATGTTGCAGAAGCTACATTCTTTTAATTAAGGAAGTCTCTTGAAGTTTCTTCTTGGGGAGCTTCTTTTGAATCACTATTTTATGAATAGAAATAATTCTGTACTGTCTCTATCTTTATAATGTTTATAATGTCTTTTATAGTCTAACACTATTTGAAGACAACTTGTTTTCATACATCCCTGGACCTTTTATTTGTTCCATTACACACATACAAAGAACATCTAATTTTAATCATACACACACACACAAATCTCTGTTATTAAAATAAACTTTTAAAAATCCCCAACTATCTGTACCAGCATGTCTCTGTAACTATTTCCCAATTTTATAGCTTAAAAATACCACCTTACCTGGATCATGGAAGGGAACCAGTGCAAAGTTGTAAAGTGGCCTTTTGGGTCTCTTCAAAGAGGTTTCCAAAATTTTGGAGGCACCTTCAATGACCTGAACTAAGTCATCGTACATTGAGCCAGTCACATCAAAGACAAAAGCCAAGGTCGATGCTCCTTGTGGAATTTCTTCCACTGTGGGCTCAGGTTCTACAACTCCATCTTGGGCACAGATAGGCAAAACAAGGAGGACAAAAAAGAGCGATGCGCAGAATCCTACAGCTCGCAGAGAAACATTGTCATGGAAATCCATGACTTTCCCTCCTTTTTTCTGGTACCTCAGCAACGTGCTCAGCTTCCCACCTCAAGCATCACAAAGGATCCAGTCTGGTTGTGAAGAATGCATTGGATCAATCTTTTTTTCCCCAAAGCAGCAACAGAAGTCCTCCTTCTCCCCACCCTCTTTATTTTCTACCCACCCCCCAAAAAAACTTTACTTTCCACAGATTCAGGAAAGACAGAGAAACCACTTTTGCCTGTTCAAGTTGCCGGTTCTTCTTCCCTTCCCCAGCCTCCGTTTGTAAAAGTTTGGCAGCCTCTCCCTGAGCCAAGAGAGAAGGAGTCCCATTCATATCCCCCACGCAGCTGCTGCTACTTCTGTTGCCACCTCTGGATTCTTTGGCAAGAGGCACAGGCTCTCCAAAATTCGGCTGCTATTGGAAGCCTGTGGCTGCAGCAGTTGCTGCTGTAGACAATGAAGAGTGGATGCTCAGAACAAACTCGCCTTCTCATTGGCCAACCCTGTTTCCCCACCTTTGCCTTTGAGGCGCTCTTTTCGGGGTGATCTCTTTAAAAAGGTATTTAAGGTCCCTGGAGTGCCACAAAAACCACTCAAGGCAAAGACTCTTTGGTAAGCATTCCTAAAAACATAGCAGTAATAAAACAAGGCACATACTTGTCACTCGGTTTGGGAGGAAGTGTCAGTAAGAGGAAGGAGGCACTGCTTCTTTCTTTATTGAAGAAAGTTTAAATATACTTCCAGCCAGGGGGTCTTTCTGTAGCCATATGCTAGCTCCCTCTGCTCCAAGTAATTTGAGCTCTGCTAGGCAGAACAGGCTCTGCAGAGAACTCGCACTCCAAAAGGCACAGGCTTCCCTTTGCAGAGCCTACTGTGATGTTCCTGAGGAAAAGTAATTGCAGTTGAGATCAGAAGCCACAGCTGCCTTCCATGTTGATTCACTAGGGAGGGAAAGAGATTCTTTGCATTTTTAAAAAATTGGTGAACATGAAACACAGAACTAAGGAGAAATCCTTAAGGGGTGTACATAAGTGCACTAGTGTGCCTTTCGTCCCCTGTCCAATTGTCTCTCCTTTATCTCATATATCTTTTCTTCCTTTCATATATCGTCTCCTCTAGTTTTATATCTTTTCTTCTATCCTTTTCTTTATATATATATATTACTACATGTCTATTCTCTTCAATATGTATTGTGTATTGGACAAACAAACAAGCAAACAAATAAACAAATAAATAAATTTCCCAACAATGAGAACAATTAAACTAGCTTGCCTTCAGTAGTTGTGGATGCTCCATCACCGGAGGCTTTTAAAAAGAGATTGGACAGCCACTTGTCTGCAAGGATATAGGGCTTCCTCTTATGCAGGGGGTTGGACTAGAAGGTCCCTTACAACTCTGCCATTCTGTTAAATTTATTTGTTTGTTTATTTGTTTGTTTGTTTGTTAGATTTGTATGCCACCCCTCTCCGTAGACTCGGGGCGGCTCACAACAATAACAAAGACAATGTAAGAATCAATCTAATAATTTAAAAAATGCTAAAAAACCCATTATTAAAAGCAAGCATACACACAAACATACCATGTATAAACTGTATACGCCCAGAGGAGATGTCTCAGTTCCCCCATGCCTGATGGCAGAGATGTGTTGTATCCTTGTAAATAGTTTGTTCCTTTTGAAAACGCTGTCTGAGCTGGAAACAGGAAGTCGCTCCTGATTGGCTCAGACGCAGGCTGCTCTCTTTTGGCGGGAGCCGCAAATGTATAAAAAGAGCGGTTTCTCCCCAGGTAGAGCAGACGTGTTCCGCTGATTGTCACTTCTCCTTTTAAGAGCTGAATAAAGGAACCGTCTTTACTTAGCCTGTCTCTGGACTCTTCACTGGCGACGACGGACAGAAGAACCACGCGTGCAAAATGAACAACCTTCAAATCGGCCGGGCTCCTGAGTTCTTCGATCCGGAGAAATCCTCCTGGGACGCCTACATAGCCAAGTTCGAGATCTTCCTCGAAGCCGTGGGAATAAGGGACGCCGACGCCGAACGAAAGCGGGCAATCTTCCTGAACTACTGCGGCCCAGAAATATTCGATCTCGCCCAGACTCTCACCGATCCGCTCCCAGCCAAATCCGTCGCTTGGGACGTCCTGCAAACCAAGCTCATGAGCCATTTCAAGCCTACGAAACCAGCCGTCATTTTCCGGCACCAGTTTTCAAGAATGGCCCAGCTCGAATCCGAATCCATTAATCAGTTCGCTACGCGTCTTCGAACGGTGCTTTCAAAATGCAAGTTTGATAGCCCGGAAGCTCGCCTCACTGATGCCTTAATTTTCGGCATGAGAAATGCCATGGTCCGGAACAAGCTCCTCACCGAAGACGAGCCGTCTCTCCAGGCAGTAATCAAGCTGGCACAAACCACAGAGGTCGCCGACGCTGCTGCCAAAGAGCTGAAGGAGCACGACAAGCGAGAAGTCATCGCCAAGATCGACTCCACGTTTTCCCGTGCTGAGGCCCCAGACAACCTCAGCCCACCAGCCCTCAACGAGGACAGCTGTTTCCTGCTGCAACAGGACCAACCGAGACAACCCAGATACCCTCGCCCCGTCGTCCCCTGCGCCAGCTGCCGAGGAACCATCCGCGCCAACGCTGCCCCTTCCGGGATGCCATTTGCCACCGCTGCAACCGACGCGGCCATATCGCCGAAGCCTGCAGAATACCTTTACCTGAGGAATCTTTCTCCACTCCTCGTCCTCCTCGTTTCCAGACTCAAACACCTCAACCGCGCGAAAACCGGTTTCCCCAGTTTTCCAGCCGCAAGAACTACTCAACCGCTAACCGCGACTACTCAAGAGGTAACAATCAATTTTCCGTGAATAGCACGGCAACAAAAAATGGGGGCAAGATTGTAATCTCACTGCTCCTAAACAACAAGCCATGCTCTATGGAACTTGATACGGGGTCTAAATACACCATTATGCCGTGGGAAAAGCTTATAATGAACATGCCTAGCCTCTCAAAGTCTGACCTTCTACAAACCTCATTGGTAATTAGAGATTTTCAAGGGGGAATAATACCTGTTCTAGGCCAAGTGAATGTACCTATTATGTTTAAGACTGTTAAGTGTACCCTTCCTATGATTGTTGTTACAGGGGCAAGACACTCTCTCCTGGGTTTGGCTTGGATGGAACCATTGGGAATTGAAATTTCTGGTATATGTACTGTTAACTCTGATAGCATGCCTAACTTCTTACAGGAATTCCCAGAAGTGTTTAGCCCCACCTTGGGATCGTATAAAGGGCCCCCTATCTCCTTTTCTATTGACCCCAAGGTCCCTCCTGTCCGGCTCAAACCTCGCAGGGTACCCCTCCCGCTCCTTCCCAAGCTTGACCTACAGCTAGATAAGCTCATAAGCCAGGGCATTTTAGTTCCTGTAGAGCAGGGGCCATGGGAAACACCCATAGTTACGCCTCTTAAACCGGATGGCTCTTTGAGGGTTTGCGCTGACTATAAGTCTACGCTCAACAAAGCCCTCCAACATCACCCTTACCCCATTCCAGTGGTACAACAGCTCCTTCACTCCTTGGGGAAGGGAAAGTGTTCGCAAAAATCGATTTAGCCCAAGCTTACCAGCAACTCCCTGTCGATGAATCAACAGCACTCG
The DNA here is from genome assembly GCF_031021105.1 of Erythrolamprus reginae. NCBI lineage: Eukaryota > Metazoa > Chordata > Lepidosauria > Squamata > Dipsadidae > Erythrolamprus > Erythrolamprus reginae. The sequence goes on along the minus strand of NC_091952.1, from coordinate 103,146,662 downwards.
CACAGACAATTGTCACCCACAGGGGTGCATTTAAATGTACCAGATTACAATTTGGGGTAAGCATAGCTCCCGGGATTTTTCAAAGCATAATGGAACGTTTGTTGTCAGGAATTAAAGGGACCATTCCCTATTTTGATGACATTTTAATTTCAGGAGAAAACCAATCTCAACTCAACAGAAGAATAAGAGAAGTATTACATAGACTACAAGATAAAGGGTTAAGAATCAAACCTGACAAATGTGTGTGGGGAACCAACAGTGTAGAATTCTTAGGATATAGAATCGATGGGGAAGGCATACACCCCACTACTGAAAAATTAAAAGCCATCAGGGAAGCCCCAGAGCCACAGAATAGAACAGAATTGCAGGCATTCTTAGGCCTTCTAAACTTTTACTCTGTCTTTTTAAAACAGAAGGCAACAGCAGCAGAGCCTCTACACTGGCTACTTCAGAAAGGAACCCTTTGGACATGGGGGAGAACTGAGCACGAAGCCTTCTTACAAATAAAGCAGTTATTAACTTCCGCAAGTGTAGTAGTCCAGTATAGCACTTTACTACCCGTCAGGCTTACGTGCGATGCGTCCCCATGTGGCGTGGGAGGGGTCTTGGCACATGTGTTGCCAAATAATACAGAAGCCCCAATTGCTTTCTTTTCAAGGACAATGACCAATACGGAGAGAAATTACAGCCAACTAGATAAGGAGGCTCTAGCGTTAGTGGCCAGGGTGAAGAAGTTTCATAATTATCTCTTTGGCAGGAGTTTTGAATTGGTTACCGACCACAAGCCTTTACTAGGCCTCTTAGCCCCCAACAAACCAACTCCCCCATTTATGTCTCCAAGATTAATCAGGTGGGCCTTGTTCCTCTCAGGATACCAGTACGAGCTCATTCACAAAGGGGGTAAAACCATCAACCACGCAGATGGTCTCAGTAGGTGCCCAATGGCAGAGTTAGTAGAGGACCCTGCCCCATCTGCTGATGTTTTAATGATAGAGCTCGAAGATAACCCACTAACAACAGCAAGGGAGGTGGCTGCACACACGCAGCAAGACCCAATTTTGAAAAAGGTGGTAAACTGTGTACTTAAGGGGTGGCAGAATGACTCTGTAGAATCTGATTTAAGTGATTTTAAAACCAAAAGATTGGAATTGTCATATGTTAAAGGTTGCCTGTTGTGGGGTGATCGGGTAATCATTCCTGAGAGTCTAAAGACCAAAGTACTCACAATGTTACATGTGGGCCATACTGGTATTGTCAGGATGAAGGGCCTAGCTAGGGGGCACTTATGGTGGCCAGGTCTGGATACTGATATTGAAAAGTGGGTAGCCAAGTGTGATCCATGCCAAGAGTCTCGGCCTAACCCCCCCAAAACAACTCCAGCAGAGTGGGAACAACCTGCAGGGCCTTGGTACAGGGTCCATATTGATTTTGCAGGGCCAGTGGGGTCACAATATTTCTTAATAGTGGTAGATGCATTTTCCAAGTGGGTGGAAATCATTGCAATGAATAATATAACCACGAGTGCCACAATTAAGGTTCTGCGCCATTTGTTTGCCACCCATGGCTGTCCTGACATCCTAGTGTCAGACAATGGACCCCAATTGACAGCCAGGCAATTTGAATTATTTTTAGATAACTTGGGGGTCAGACATGCTCTCATCTCGCCTTACTCGCCCTGGGCTAATGGTTTGGCAGAACGATACGTTCGGGTGGCAAAAGAGGCATTGCGCAGGTCAGGCCCTGAAGATGTACAACAGTATCTGGACCAATTTTTGTTAACACAACATATTACACCAAATTCCCACACACACGTAAGCCCTGCTGAAATACTAATGGGAAGGAAACTTAGGTCCCCACTGGATAGGTTACACCCAAGGATCCTATGTATGTGAACCCTGAAAGACAATTGTATTTGGGTCAAAGTGTTTTTGCAAAGAATTTTGATGGGGGTTTCAATTGGATGAAGGGAATAATTGTACAACAAACTGCTCCTAAAACATACATTGTAAAATTGGATGATGGTCGAATGTGGAAGCGGCACATTGACCATGTACGAAAGCACATTGAAACCTCCCCTGAACAAACCGCTAAAACAGACTCTCCCACTCTAATAGACTGTAACGCGCAACCCGCATTAATGGACATTCAAATGGACTTATCCAGTCAGGAAGGGTCCTCCAGCGACACCGAGCCGTCTTCATCCTCAGAGGTCGGTGCCGTGCCTGCCCAATCGACTCAGCGGGCCGGAGCCCAAACTAGGCCCCAGCCACACTGGGGAAGTACAGGTGAACCGACTTCCACCGTTGGAAGCAAGGACTCAAATGAACTGCGCAGGTCGGAGCGAGCCCTGCGAAGACTGAGCAGATTGGAGGACTTCGTCACGTGGCTTTCTTGAGTGATGTATTCTGACTAAGGAGGGAGGGGTGTTGTATCCTTGTAAATAGTTTGTTCCTTTTGAAAAAGCTGTCTGAGCTGGAAACAGGAAGTCGCTCCTGATTGGCTCAGACGCGGGCTGCTCTCTTTTGGCGGGAGCCGCAAATGTATAAAAAGAGCGGTTTCTCCCCAGGTAGAGCAGACGTGTTCCGCTGATTGTCACTTCTTCTTTTAAGAGCTGAATAAAGGAACCGTCTTTACTTAGCCTGTCTCTGGACTCTTCAAGATGGGTCTTAAGAACTTTACAAAAGGCAAGGAGGGTGGGGGCAGTTCTGATCTCCGGGGGGGAGCTGGTTCCAGAGGGTCAGGGCCGCCACAGAGAAGGCTCTTCTCCTGGGTCCCGCCAAATGACATTGTTTAGTCGACGGGACCCAGAGAAGGCCAACTCTGTGGGACCTAACCGGTCGCTGGGATTCGTGCGGCAGAAAGCGGTCTCAGAGATATTCTGATCCGATGCCATGAAGGGCTTTATAGGTCATAACCAACACTTTAAATTGTGACCGAAAATTGATCGGCAACCAATGCAGACTGTGGAGTGTTGGTGTAACATGGGCATACCTTGGGAAGCCCGTGATTGCTCTCACAGCTGCATTCTGCATGATCTGAAGTTTCCGAACACTTTTCAAAGGTAGCCCCATATAGAGAGCATTACAGTAGTCGAACCTCAAGGTGATGAGGGCATGAATGACTGTGAGCAGTGAGTCCCTGTCCACATAGGGCCGCAACTGGTGCACCAGGCGAACCTGGGTAAACGCCTCCCTCACCACAGCTGAAAGATGTTTCTCTAATGTGAGCTGTGGATCGAGAAGGACGGCCAAGTTGCGGACCCTCTCTGAGGGGAAGAGTAAAAATGCTACAAAACATGGCACATGACATTCTCCAATCATTCATATGCATAATCTCTCTCACGCACACACATCACAGGTAGTCTGGTCTTTGAAAGAAATTGTCCAGACAAAAGCAGTATGAAAGGTTCAGTCATTTGCTACCCAGAGTCGAGTCAGAAGTTCATACAGGAAATTACATAGAATTACATCTTCAAGTTCAAATTAGGTGAGCGCTTTGGGTCTCTCCTCAGAGGAAGAGCAGTAAGGGCTAGACAAGGTGTTCTTGGAATCATGGAAAGCTTGTTTGCTCAAGGTCACAGTTCTGACTCAAGTGTGTATTTCTTTGCCCTACTATTTTGTGTTTGCTGGATTTTCAAAAACCAAGCTCTGAGATTACCCAAAAACAATCCTCTCAGACGCAGTCAACAAATATAGTATTCCTGTTAGGCACAGCAGTAATGGATGACCCAATACATTGTCTTGTCCATCTTTCATCACTAAAAAATATCTGGAGAAGGCACAAAGTGGGTACAAGTAGTCCTCAACTTACAACCACAATTGACCCTAAAATTTATGTTGTTAAGAGAGACAGTGAGTTTTGTCCCATTTTCTGACTTTTTTTGCCATATACCTATATATGGTATATTAATTAACACTGATCATATACCTAATCAAATTAAGTGAACCAGGACAGTTGTTAAGTTAGTAGCATGGTTGTTAAGTGAATCTGGTTTCCCCAGTGACTTTGTCCAGTCACAAAAGTTAATTTTACCTCACACCGGGACACTACAACTATTTGTTGCCAAAAGTCTACATATTGATCACGCGACCAATGATCATAAGTGTGAAAAAAGTCATAAGTGACTTTTGTCAGTGGTATTGTAATTTCAAAAAGTCACTAAATGAATGAATGGTTGTAATCAAGGACTACCTATATACAGTATATTAATTAACCCTGATCACATACTTAATCAAATTATCCTGGATATCCTTGGTTTCATCTAAGTCAGCATGTTTTAATTTTTCTCTCAGCCCCTCTTCTTACGTTTAAAAATTATGGAAGATCTGAAATAGAGATGAATATCTATAGCTCGGTTGTAGGATGAGGGTGCAGGTTCATTCTCTGAGGTTGTTTCTGAATGTTTCGTTACCAGTCTCGGCAACATCTTCAGTGGAGTTTAGGGGATATGACTAGGGGTGGGATGCAGACAGGTAGGGGTGGAACGCAGTTCCACTGGTGGAAATGACGATATGTGCACAGCTCCAGCTGATCGGCGGCTGGCACTTCCTGGATTACTGGTCTTGGCTCTGCTCTCCTTTTTTTCCCTGCTGCTGCTGCTGCATCTGCTTTTTTCCTCTTTCCTCCTTCCTGGCCTCTGATGAACTTCCCTCTCTACTGCCTGTCTCCCCTCCAGCCTCACGCAGCCACCTCCCACCTGAGGTGCAAGCAGAAGGCGTGGGTGGAAGCAGCGCTGGCAGCATTTATGCATCTGGCAGCACCCGTTCTCCTAGCTATTCAACCTGAGGCAGGGGGGCGACCCAGGAAAGAGAGCGCGGGAAACGCAAAGCAAATTGTCACCACAGCAAATGACACTGGTAAGGTTGTAAAGTCAAGGATTTAACAGTTAACTTGAACAATGATGATCATTCAAGCCACTCCCACCTGATCACATGGCTGGCAAGCCACTTCTATCCAGTCACATTACCATTAAGCCACACCCACAAAATAGGCCACACCCACAGTGTGTCAGTATAAATTTTGGCTGCCCATTACTGGATATGACATTGACATCCCGTAAACTCCGCTGAAGAAGTTACTAAGTGTTACGTACGGATACCAGTACTGTATTACATTTCAACGAAGACTAGCAAATCATTTTGATTTCAGGAACCCTGAGAGGGTCTTGGGGGAACCCCTAGGGTCATAGGACCACAATTTTAGACACATTGATCTGCATGGGAGGGGTCCAAAATCATCAAGATGTCACAGTACAATCCTGCCTCTTTTGAATACACGTGTGATGACCCATTAAAGAAAGGAGTGGGGTTTGCATTGTTACATTCCATCTTCCATCTCACTGGTTTTGGAAGAAAAATAAACCAAAAAACTGGAAGGAAAATGTCTGAAAAGGGCTAATGTACACAAACTTTTCTCGTTTTCTCATTCTCTCGCTCTTTCCCTCTCATTCTCGTTCTCTCTCATTCTCTCTCCATCCCTCCTTTCCTCCCTCCTCCCCTCCATCCTCTCTCTTTCTCTCCCTCCATCCCTCCTTCTCGCTCTCGCTCTCTTTCTTTCTCTCTCTCTCCTTCCCCCCCCTCTCTCTGGTCAATTCTCATGTGTTTGGCCTTCTTCAGCAAGAAAATTCCAGATGATACAAGCTACTTTCAGAAGACTTCCTCCACTTTAGATACTCACATACCCCCTGATTCATGCAGAATGTCAAGTGATATGTTTAAAGGAGGCAATATTTGACAGCATGTTCCACTCTCCTTCACTCGGTTAATCATACCAGAGAGAATGCATACGCACTGCTTGTTTCCATGCTGTCAAGTGGTAAGCAGATGTGCAGTAGAATGTGTGTGATGATGTGGACAAATGATGAATCTGGATGAATCCTTATAGAACACAATTAACACAGATGTGCTTAAAATTCCCATTCAGATACAACTTTGTGTAATTTTACCTATATGTTCTGTCTGGGGCTCTCGGACTCTGGGTAGCTTTTCAAAGAGAGAGGCATCCAGAAGTAAGGCTGTTATCTCTTCCACTCTGGCTTTATAGGTCATAAAGAACACGTTGAATTGTGACTGGAAACTGATCGGCAACCAATACAGACTGCGGAGTGTTGGTGTGACATGGGCATATCTGGGAAAACCCACAATTGCTCTCGCAGCTGCATTCTGCATGATCTGAAGTTTACGAACACTCGTCAAAGGTAGCCCCATGTAGAGGGCATTACAGTAGTTGAGCCTCGAGGTGATGAGGGCATGAGTGACTGTGAGCAGTGACTCCCGGTCCAGGTAGGGCCACAACTGTTGCACAAGGAGAACTTGGGCAAACACCCTCCTCGTCACAGCTGAAAGATGGTTCTCTAATGTTAGCTGTGGATCGAGGAGGACACCCAAGTTGCAGACCCTCTCTGACGGGGTCAGTAATCCCCCCCCAGGGTAATGGATGGACAGATGGAATTGTCCTTGGGAGGCAAGACCCACAACCACTCCATCTTATCAGGGTTGAGTTTGAGCCTGTTGACACCCATCCAGACCCTAACAGCCTCCAGGCACCAGCACATCACTTCCACTGCTTTGTTGACTGGACATGGGATGGAGATGTACAACTAGCTATCATCAGCATACCGATGATACCTCACCCCATGCCCCTGGATGATCTCGCCCAGAGGTTTCATGTAGATATTGAATAGCAGGGGGGAGAGGACCGACCCCTGAGGCACCCCACAAGGGAGAGACCTAGAAGTCGACCTCTGACCCCCCACTAACACCGACTGCGACCGACCAGAGAGATAGGAGTAGAACCACTGAAGGACAGTACCTCCCACTCCCAACCCCTCCAGTCGGTGCAGAAGGATACCATGGTTGATGGTATCGAAAACTGATGAGAGGTCAAGAAGCACCAGGACAGAGGAGAAACCCCTGTCCCAGGCCCGCCAGAAATCATCCATCAACACGACCAAAGCAGTTTCCATTCTGTAGCTGGGCCTGAAACCCAACTGTTGAGGGCCTAGATAATCAGCTTCTTCCAAGGACCGCTGGAGCTGGAGCGCCACCACCATATTCCGAAACAGGCTTAACTGGCAGTCAACTTTCTGCATTCGTTGTGTTGTTGAATGCTTACCAGCACACCTAAATCAGCAGACTTCTAAAATCAGGTTATTAGTACATCCAGCAGAAGTTATTATTATTATTATTATTATTATTATTATTATTATTTATTGGATTTGTATGCCGCCCCTCTCCGTAGACTCGGGGCGGCAAACAACAATGATAAAAACAGCATGTGACAATCCAATAATAAAACAGCTAAAAACCCTTATTTATAAAAACCAAACATACACACAAACATACCATGCATAACTTGTAATGGCCTATGGGGAAGGAATATCTCAACTCCCCCATGCCTGGTGGTATAAATGAGTCTTGAGTAGTTTACAAAAGACAGGGAGGGTGGGGGCAATTCTAATCTCTGGGGGGAGTTGGTTCCAGAGGGCCGGGGCCACCACAGAGAAGGCTCTTCCCCTGGGGCCCGCCAAATGACATTGTTTAGTCGACGGGACCCGGAGAAGGCCAAATCTGTGGGACCTTATCGGTCGCTGGGATTCATGCGGTAGCAGACGCTTCCGGAGATAATCTGGCCCAATGCCATGTAGCGCCAGGAAATTCAAAAGGCAAAGATAAGTGACACTACCGGTGCGTCACCTCCCTCCAGCATTTTCTGTTTGAGATGTTTGGCTCGCTTGGTCTAATGTTAGGGCTGGACATGTTTCTTTTTTAAAAAAAGACTGTCTCTTCCAAAACATTTTATTCAGTCTAATTCAGGCTTGGAGAATAATTTATGATATGTTGATTCTGTGAGAGAATGGCATTTATTTCCCAAATGCGTTGGATTTCCCTAGAGCTTGGGATTCCCATAAAACAGTAATGATGAACTTATGGAAGCCTCTGCTATGGCTTGTACATAACCTTTGTCTTCTGGCATTCTTCAGGCCTAAGCGCTGCCCACAACGAATCCCAGCAGGCCTGAGAGCTAGGAAGGAACTCAGCATATCTTATTGTGAATGTAATTCTGTAATTCTGAACATGATATGTAATATATTTAGAAGAGATTTGTAGATCATTGTCCTGGGGTGCCTCGCTGAGCACTCTGAAAGCAAGCCCACGAGTTATGGAACAAAGGTTCCTTCCTTGCTTTAAGAGAAATATATTATTAATATTTAGCTTTTGTTTTCAAAGCTAAATTCAGTAATCAGACTATTTTTTTATATAATCAAGTAATGGATGTGGCCAAGAGCTGCATTTATGGCTCGTGACAAATTTATAGATATGACAGCAGAGCTGTATTCATGTTGTATTTTGTTGATAGGGCAAACTTGCATTATTTGCTGTCAAGGGGAAAGAGAGGGAGGGAGAAGAAGGGAGGGAGAAAGAAAGGGGGGGTGTAATTAGCCACAGCAATCCAGGCTTCATCACATTGTGACTGGAAAATTATTCATGATTGCTAAGATCAAGTTATGAAAGCTTGGACTGGGTTATAAAAAGCAGATGTTTGCATTCTCTTTTCCTCCCTTTTCACCAAGGACATCATGAGAAGCAAAGATTTAGCCAGAGCAATACAAAATGGATACAGTAAAATCCCAGCCATGAAAAACCAGCTTCCTGTCATTTTGTGATGTTCACTTAAATGCTCAAAAATCTGTGAAATAAAGGGATATTGGTCACTTTCCTTCTAAGCTTAGCAAATATGTAGATATGCAGTACTTAGTAAAACAGCATCTCTAAATGGATAATTCTTAATTCTGTGATAACAGAACATAGCTAGTAGAACTCTTTGACCATGTTGAAACTATTTCCATTAAGGAAATAACATGTCAGGACCAAGTTTCTCTTTGCTGGGTTCTGTTTTTCAGAAGAGCCAAAAACTGGACTTAAATTATTTCATTCTACAGGTGATTGATGGACGTTAAAACGTCTTTACAAAAACAGCAAAAAAAAAAAGCCCCCAAAAATTGCACAAAAGGCTGGAAGAAACTCCAGGCAAAATAATGACAATCTATACAGAAATAAGTGTTTCTGTAACCAGCTCCACAAACATAGACCAGGGATGCTGATGTTTCCTTCAATGACGTGAACTACACAGCAGGATTTGTCCAAGTGTGTGCCTTTCTCACAAAGTCTCTGTGCTGGTAAAGCCATCTCAGCACGTATTCTGGAATATTTGCAACCACAGAAATCCAAGCAATTTCCCATCCGGTAAACAACTGAATTTTCTCTCACACCTTCTTTAATGATCAAGCTCTTTTGCATCCATCTGGATTTATATGTGTACAGTGATCCCCCGATTATCGCGAGGGTTCTGTTCCAAGACCCCTCGCGATAATCGATTTCTCGCGATGTAGCGGTGCGGAAGTAAAAACACCATCTGCGCATGCGCACCCCTTTTTCCATGGCCGCGCATGCGCAGATGGTGTTTTTACTTCCGCACCTGGGAAGACCCAGCAGCTGAGGAGCCGCCTGCCTGCCCGCTTGTCCGCCGCTTTTCCGCTTGTCCGCCGCTCTGGGAGTTGAAGACCCAGGGAAGGTTCCTTCGGCCGCCCACCAGCTGATCTGCTTGGCAGTGCAGTAGCAGCGAGGAGCCGAAGATGGGGTTTCCCCGTTGCCCACGCAAAGGGGAAACCCCATCTTCGGCTCCTCGCTGCTACTGCGCTGCCGAGCAGATCAGCTGGTGGGCGGCCGAAGGAACCTTCCCTGGGTGTCACCCGCCGCTCGAGAGCAAGAGGGGGAGAGATAGAGAAAGAGAGAGAAGGAAAGAAAGAGATGAGAGAGGGAGGAAGAGAGTGTGAGAGAGGAAGAAGCAAGATAGAGAAAGAGAGAGAGAAAGAAAGATGAGAAAGGAAGGGAGTGACGTCATCGGGTGGAAAAATCGCGATATAGCGTTTCGCAAAGCTCGAGATCGCGAAACTCGGGGGATCACTGTATTTTGAAGTATTTGTTGAATGGTAGCATTAGCATGCTGACATTCTCAGGTAAGAAGAGAAATAAAGAGAAGAATGGTCTCATTAAATGGTCTCATTATCTTTTACCAGTAGTTGAACAGTAGAATCTCATCCAAATACAATATCATAAAAAAAGGCCACTCTTCCATCAGAAACTGAAAAATGCACAACGCTGATATTCCTTCCACCCACGTTTCTGACAACTCTGTTATCATTGACCAATTCACTGGGGAACAGCAATTTTGTTGTCTTAAATCTGTGACTTGTTTTTTGGGCTCAAAAAGCTCAAAAATCCAACTCAATGAAATTGTGTTACAAATTGTTCCCCAGTGTTATGAAGGTACCGATAGGATTCACCCCAGATACTTTTTCATCTAAGGCAGAGTAGTCCATGGCACACATCCACCTTTTCAAAGCTTACCAATAATTCCAATCCTGAAGGTAGTAAATCGCATAATGTGCAACCTCCATCACTGGCAATAAACATCACAAATCCAGTTAAGATGTCTCCTTTTGTGACACCAATAATTTTCAGCCATCTCATGATGGGCCTGATGCTGACACTCTATACTGTTCTATTTCCAGGAGTGCTGCTACTCCTTATTAACAAATGATTAGTCTGTGTAAATAGCTGATTAGTTTCCATGTGTTAAGTAAAAGAAGGAACATGCATCCCAAATTTCTTTTCCCCAAGAACTATAATCATATCTGAATATCTCCATCATTTTCTCTTCCTCCTCTTCCTCCTTTCTATTTGCCTCATATAAATTTAGACCAAACATTAAAACATCTACTACAAGAATACTGAAGAAATTAGAGGCAGGAAGGGAAAACACATAAGGAAATCAGGAAAATTCCAGCAATGTTTCAGGGATTTGATAAACATCTGTTGGGGTGGTTTAGGTGTAGTACATTTTCCTTCAATACAAGGAAGTTGAAATATTAGACTCTTGGGGGAACTTTGCAATGCTGTGTTCTTAGACCTTGAATCAATCCTTCCTGTAGTGTGGAGGAACAGCAATTCCCTTCTAATGTTTCCATAAGCAAGGGGCTCAGAATGCCAAAGGCTGTTTTGGCAGCAGGAATATTGCAATCTTAATATACTAGTATTATTGCACCAGAGTTGATGAGTCTCCATTAGAACAAGCTCATTTTTGTATCCTCGTATAATATGTATGGATGTTGTAAAATGAAAAATTTGACTTTTCCGGTGGCAAAATATTCCACTTTGCATGCCCACCCACACCTACCCTGCGAAGGATTTATTTTTACTGTTTTCTATTCTCTCTTCTTTGACACATAAGTTTTATATTAATATCATTGCAATTTACATCTGAAACGCTTGGGGAAATATTGCCACGTGTACAATAAAAGAAGCACCTATATTAGCTGAAACGTAATTAATTGTTCTAATTCTGAAATTGGTTTGCATTTGTGTATTACATTTTACAAAATACATGTGATTTCTTGAGAGTCCATTTGATGTTATCAATGAGATGTAACCAGACAGGTCTACTGGTTAAGGCACCAGATTTGAAACTGGGGGTCTATAAATTTTAGTCCTGCCTTAGGCATGATAGCCCTCTCTCTCCCTCTCCCTCTCTCCTTCTCTCCCCTTGAATTTTTTATAAAAATAATAAAGATGCGATACAAATAACTGAAATATAAATAGTATTTACATCCTTTGGTGAACGACCAGTAGATTAAATTGGAAGCTGTAACGATAACATAACTATATTGTTCCTTATGGAGAACTCACACATTCCCAATATATATTCTGTCAAGCAGACTATAGACAGTGTCAATATCTTTAGGAACGAGTGAAATAGTTTGTCACCCAAAGCCTGAGAGAATCACCTAGTGCAATAATGATGAAACCTTTTATATATATATATATATATATATATATATATATATATATATATATATATATATATATATATATATATATATATATATATATATTGAATATATACAAATATAAAAGACAGTACAGAACAGTATTGACAAGACAGGGTGTTCATGTCATGAGCATCTGATCAACGTTTTCAGTAAAATCGAACATACCACATTCAACAATTACGTCAAACAACCCTCCCCCCCCCCACCGCTGCCAGTCTGCAGCTATCTTTTGTTTTATTTTCACGGTTTTTTCATCAGCGAAATCTTATCACATTAAGTTTGCACAATTGTTAATCTCAGATTTTCTTTTCTAAATGTTGTGTTTGGTATTATAATTGTTATAATTATAATTGATTTTAGTCTCTGAGAAGGAGTCAGCGAATAAATAAAGTGTTGCGATTGTTAAATGAATGTCTCTATTCAGTTCTTGGTTTTTGTTTTTTGTTTTATTTTATTTTATTTTATTTTTATTTCTTTCCTTATCTCTCTCCCTTGCGTTGATCCAGTTGTAGAACTTATCCCATGTGGCTATATTTTTTGTTTCCGTGTTATCTTTCAATTTTTGTGTTAAGGAATCGAATTCGGCGCAATCAAATATTTTTTTAATCAGGTCTCTGTCTGTTGGTACCTCTTCTCTTTTCCAATTTTGGGCTATTGTTATTCTGCTTGCTGATATAATGTGTTGAATTATATAGTAATCTTTTTTCTTTATTTTCATATCTATTATCCCTAATAGGAAGATCTCTGGTTTAAAGAAGAGGTTAATTTCCGTAATTTCAAATATCCAAGTTCTGATTTTGCTCCATAATTTTTTTATTTTTGGACAAGTCCACCACATATGGAAGAAAGTTCCGGTTGGGTTTGAACATCTCCAGCAATTTGGCCTAGTTTTGGGGAAAATCTGTGCTAGTCTTGATGGTTCACTTGCCAAAGGGGGATGTGTGTGTGTGCTAGCATGAGTGCACATATCCATACCCATCCCCTCCCCCAATGCATGCACACACAAAAGCCTGGAACAGTGAAAAAAACAGCCCAATAGGCAAACTGGAAGTTTTGGTTTGCTCATTGTACTGATTTTCACACTCCAAAGGCTTCACGGAAACTTCCTGAAGCCCAGGAGTGTGAAAAACAGCACAATGGGCAAAACAGAAGCTTGGAAAAACAGACTTCCGGTTTGCCCATTGGGCTGGGTTTTTTGCACTCCAGGGCTTTAGGAAGCTTCTCTGAAGCCTCCAGAGGACAAAATGGCCTTCCTCAAGGCCAAAAATCAGCTGTCCATAGGGCAACACCTTGCATGCCCTCCTATATGGCTTCACATGCCAGTTTTTTTTTTGTTTGTTTGTTTGTTTGTTTGTTTGTTTGTTTGTTTGTTTGTTTGTTAGATTTGTATGCTGCCCCTCTCCGAGGACTCGGAGCGGCTGTGGCATGTGTGCCATAGGTTTGCCATCACTGACCTAGTGCTTCCTGGGACTAACAAAGGGGGCTTATTCCTTTTTAAATGAAATAGATTTTTCATTCTCTGTATAATTTAGGAAATTGAATTGTTAATGCAAGCACTGAGTTCAGGCATGTTCCCAAGGATCTAATTGTTGTCTTTTCTTCAATATTTTCTGGTGATAATGATTTTCTCTTCTCTTAACTTGGATTTAGGGATGGATGGAGAGATTATATTTTTAGCAGACCACTGCCATCTTGTGGTCTACTCAGAGCATAACATCATTGTCTTTTCATTTTTAAAAATAAGTATTGTTTTCTAACAATATGAGTAGCTTGGCAACTTGATTTTTTTCCACTGCTGAATATTTGTCTATCAATATTTAAAATTAAAGTTATGTTTACATTTTCTCTCCTTTTTTAAATGATTTTATTTATTCAATATTTAAATCTTTTATTACCACAAAAGCAGGAGAGGTTACAAGTGTCTAATGTTTCACACACTCTAAGATTAGAAGAACAATATCCAGTGAATTATTCCCTGAAAAACAGGAGGTAGAAACAAGTATTGCTAAGTTACTACAGCTACATGGAAACGAAGCATTGGAGCTGTTGGACATTACTATTTAACTCTGGTGGCACTTTGTCCAAATACAGGCAACAATTGCATGTCCATGGCAGAGCCATCTTTTTTTTTGAAGATTACAAGGCAGTTAGTTTGTTTTTTTCACAAGCTGTCTCTTTTTCATCTACAGGTATACTCAGAGGTGGGCCACTGCCCGGATGGGGGAGAACGCAGTGGGGTAGCGAAAATGGAACTCCACCCCAGAACACCCAATTTGCATTAAAAGATGTTGAAAGAAAATGCAGGGCGTCCTGCATAAGCCATGCCCACAGTACTGTAGTGAAAATTTTGGTAACCCTTCACTGTAGCTCTACTTTTCATTACAAAAAATATTCTGGCATAGATAACTGGGGTCATTTACTTCCTGATCTTGCCCACACCCAGGCCCTCCCTGTGCATGCACACAACCCCTGTTCTGCCCCCCTTGCACAATTGCAACCCCTACATTGCCCACCCCCGTGTATGTGCACAGACCTCACTGAAATCTCTGGACTCCTGAAGCCTGAAGATGGTGAAAAACAGCCCAAGTGGCCAACCAGAAGTTCAGAAACAAACTTCCAGTTGGACTATTTTTTGCTGTCCCCTGAAGCTTTCTGGGGAGAGCAAAAATGGCCAAAAAGGCCAAAAATCAGCTGGCCAGCATGCTTACGTGCACTGTAGCTGATATAGGGCCTCACATGCTCTCAGATATGACTCCACGTGTAAGGTGACCAGATGTCCTGCTTTTAGCGGGACAGTCCTGCTTTTTGATCATTTGTTCCATGTCCCGCGGAGTTTGAAAAATGCTCTGCCTTTTTTCCTTCCAACCAGCCCCCCTGGGAAGAGGCTGGAGGGAGGGAATTCCGGGCTCTCCGCTGCTGCCTCGCCCTCCCTGCCCCTAGCCCTGCTTGACCAGAGGTCTCTGCACAGACTTCAGGCCAGCTGTGTAGGGCCTTTGCTTGCCCCCGTTTCCCCCGCCCCACCCTCGGATGGGCCCAGTCGTGTAACAGTGCTGCACCCCTGTGGAAGAAGGAAGGGGAGGCAGGAGGATTTGCCATGACCCGGGAGGAGCTTAAGGGCTGGCCAGGCCTCTGCTGACTGCTTTTCCTTCCAAGCCCCCCCCCCCCCCTCTAAAGAGGAAGGCTGGCTGCGTGCGCAGGTAATGGGGAAACAGAACTGGGGGGTCATCCTTCCATCACACACACACACACACACACACAGCTGGCCTTCTATCTCAGCCTTGAGATAGGGTGTGTGAAAGAGCAGGGTGTGTGAAAGAGCAGCAGATGTGAGGAACTTGGAGGGCAGGGCAGGGGGCTGTCCGGGTCTGCTGGGCAGAGACTCCATGGGAGAAGGAAAGCACATGCTGAGCTTTCAGACACGCTTCACCACTCTGTCTCATCTCCACCTCCACTCTGCCTCCACCTTGGCACCATTGGAGTAGGGAAACCGGGTGACTCCTGCGCTGCAGCCATCCCGTCCATTGGCCTCTGAGCCCAAAGGAGGAGTGGAAGCCCTGCCCTCTCTCTCCAGGTGGGCAGGTGAAGCTGTCCCTGGGCCGGAGCGCCTACTGAGCCCCGGGAAGGGGGCTGGGTTCATGGGGGAAGGAGGGAGGGGAGAAGAGGAAGGAAGGGAGAGAAAGAAAGAGGGAGAGAGAGGGAAAGAGGGAGAGAGAAATAGAGAGAGGAAGAAAGAGAGAAAGAAAGAGAGATGGAGAGAAAGAAAGAAAGAAAGAGAAATAGAGAGAAAGGGAGGGAGGAAGAGAGAGAGAGAGAGAAAAGAGATGAAGGAAGAGAGAAAGAAAGAAAGGGAGGGAGGGAGGAAGAGAGAGAGAGCAAAAAGAGAGGAAGGAAGAGAGAAATAAAGAGGAACAGAGAGAGAGATATAAAGGAAGATGAAGGTAGGAAGAGAAAGAGGGAGGGAGAGAGAAATAGAGAGAAAGGGAGGGAGGAAGAGAGAAAAAAAGAAAGAGAATTTTTTTTGGCTAATTTTTTTTGCTAAACTTTTTAGCACACACACAACCTCACTCAATGGTGTCCCTCTTTAGCAATGTTAAAATCTGGTCACTTTATCCACATGCCACCTGTGGCACACATGCCATAGGTTCACGATCACTGTACTAAGAATATTTGTAAGTGCTATTACCCTCTGCTGGTAATTTAGAAAAAAGAATTAAAATATTTTTAGTACAACAGTGATAAGTTAGGGATTACCATTTCCCCATGATCTCAGCAGGAGTAATTTGTTCCAACGATTTCAAAGGGTCTAAATACAATTCCCACCTCTGTCGCCAGGCATGGGGGAATTGAAATTTCCCTTCCCCCTAGGCTTATAGAATTTATACATGGTATGCTTGTATGTATGAGTGGTTCTTTAAACTGGGGTTTTTTAGATTGTCTTTTAATATTAAATTTGTTTACATTGTCTTTTTATATTGTTGTTAGCCGCCCCGAGTCTTCGAAGAGGGGCGGCATACAAATCTAATAAATAAAATAAATAAATAAATAAATAAATAAATTCACTCACAAGTCCTTTGAAATTAGTGGAGCAAGTTATTCCTATTTATTTGAATAGAACTAAATATCAACAATATGGATACAATTTCCCTTTTTTCCCCACCACCTATCATTCATTATTGTTATATTAAAATGCAGCTTGAAAATTTCAGGACTAATTAATATTTCAGATACAACAGCAATGTGCTATTATTATAATAAATATTATATTATTTATTTTTCTTTGCATTTTTCCTCACGTCTTGCTATTTATTAAGAATAGTTACAATTTTGCAAAACCGCACAGTATGTACAGCTAGTTTAATGTTGAAAATACCAATACCGATGTAGTCAAGAGATCTTTCTCCATATTGGCTTGTTAAAACCCTGTTTCCAATTATACTAAAATAATTTTTATCTTCCTTTGAATAAAAGTAATTCAGGAATGTGTTTATTTTCTTTTGTCTATGATTTTAGCCAAGTGATTTCAGTAGCCCAGGAAACATTCCAGATTCTTGGTGATTGACAAATTATGTTTACCTGCCAAAGAGAATATCTTTGAATATGGGCTTTTCACTCAACAACACTGTGGATAATGGTGGTTGGCCATTTAAAAAGAAAAATGTCAGCTTCCTACTGCTACATCTGAAATAAAATCACAGCATACAAGAAAGAAGTCTTTCATACTTTCATAAATTCATTTCAGACCTTAGAGGGAATTATTATTGCCCGCTGCTTCCCTCACTTCCATTTCCTCCAAACCAAAATAGTCTAGCCTTAATTTTAAAAAGAATAATAGGGCTGATATTTCTTTCTCTTGTAAGATGATTCATCAAAGTCTCTACAAAGCATACAAAAATGGGGCTCTCAAATCCTTGTTACACAGAGCCATTTCCTGCAGCTTCAGCTGAAAGTCTTGAATGGAACATCTTGCCAAAATATTTGGCCTTATTGTTTTGATCTCAAATAGAACACAGCAGCAGGCTTATCTTCCATCAGTCACCACAGAATTGACTGCGTTTATTGTTTGAATTCACTCTTCTGAAGTGATTTAATACCCATTCATCAGCAGTATAGTACTCAGTGGCTTACATTAAGAGATCTCATGGTTTATCAAGAAATCCACTTCAAAATTTATGTTAAGAGTTGCTTGAAAAAGGAGCCTTTCGAAGTGCCTTTTTCATTAAGCTTAGCTGTCAGTTTTGATGTTCTGCAAGGCTGTAAATTAATACACTGTGTTTCATTGTAATTTTCAAAACACATACCACAGGTAGAAAAAAAATCAATTACATTACAAAAGCTTCTCTATTACACAATCTTGGCTGGTGGCTAACTGTCCCAGGCCGACAAAAGCCCAGGAAAACAGTGTCATGGAATGGACTACGTTGAAACACGTAGAATGGAGGGCAAACAATGAGGGGTGAATCTAGAAAAGCTAGAGTGAATGCCCAGAGGTGGAATCCTGGTGGAGAAGCAGGCATGGCCAAGGGTAGGACTTGAAAAATCCTAGAGCCTCCTGTCTATGGTAGCTCCACATGTACCCCAAAACAGCTATCATATCCCCGTTAATTTTTCTTTTTGCTAGTCTAGACATTCCCTTAATTGTTCTTTGTATAATTTATCCTTCAACACCCTTTATTAAGGTGACCAGACGTCCTGTTTTCCGTTTTTCATAATCTGTCCCGCGTCTCGCACCATTTCAAAAATGTCCCTATTTTCTTTCTTCCTTCCTCTCTCTCTCTCTCATAACATATTTTTGCCAATAATGAGGTGTGTGTATCTCTCTCTCCTCTCTCCTCTCTCCTCTCTCTCTCTCTCTCTCTCTCCTCTATGGTGACGGAGGAAGGAAACAGTGAAGCATCTTGGGGTCATCCTGGGTGGGTTGTACTTCCTGTGTCTCCCAGCTCAGGATAGGCCTTGCGCTCACAATGAGCTTCCTGAAGAATTCTTCAGAACTGAGTGGCAGCCTTTGGCAGCCTGTTACTGAGGCCATGCTTGCAGGACACGGCCTGGGCACTGGAAGCTAATTTTTCTTTTTGTTAGCCTAGACATTCCCTTAAGTGTTCTTTGTACAATTTATCCTTCAATACCCTTTATTAATGTGACCAGATGTCCTGTTTTCCATTTTTCATAAACCGTTTTCCGTTTCCCGCATCCCGTACCATTTCAAAAATGTCCCGATTTTCTTTCTTCCTTCCTTCCTCTCTCGCTCTCTCTCTCATAACATATTTTTGCCAATAATGAGGTATGTGTGTATCTCTCTCTCTCTCTCTCTTGCTCGCTTGCTCTCTCTCCTCTATCATGACGGTGGAAGGAAACAGCAAAGCATCTTGGGGTCATCCTGGGTGGGTTGTACTTCCTGTGTCTCCCAGCTCAGACTAGGCCTCGCGCTCGCAATGAGCTTCCTGAAGAATTCTTTGGAAGTGAGTGGTAGCCTTTGGCAGCCTGTTACTGAAGCCATGCTTGCAGGACACGGTCTGGGCCCCTGGCAGCCTATACATCGCCGAGAGGTGAGGGCGTGAGAGAGAGAAAAAAACAAAACTTTTTAGCCCCCCCTGTCAATGGTGTCCCGCTTTAGCAATACTGAAATACCTTTATCATATTAGTTGCCCTTCTCTGCACTCATTCTAAGATCTCAGCATCTTTTCTTTCTGAAGAATAGCTTCAATGTTTATTGCTTTTCCACACTGCAGATTTCAACAAAACTTCCTTTGATTTGACCAGGTTGGTGGTTGATGGTCTGTCTGAATCACACCACAGTTTTCCTGTTTTTTACACATGCACACAATTGTCTTACTGTTCTCCCTATGGCTTGGACTAGAAAGGGAAAGGGCTATATTTCTTATCAGTTTCAACCGGAGAAAACTACACAATTCCATTTTGTAAAGCAGAAGCTCTTTCACTATTCCACCGATAAATATGGAAAAACTAACAAAAGGGCAAGACCATAGTATTCTGACCTAGGCTTCCTGATTAAATAAGACAGCACAAATGGTGTCCGACAAATCTCTTTTATTTGTAACGGCTGATAATTATTTTCATTACCAGTCATGATAAGTCCAAACAAAGGAAAACAAGCCTGACTACAGTCTTTCTTTTATGAGACTTGCTCTTCTTTGGCAAACTGCCAAGGACCAATTTGCAGGAAACCTTGGCATGCACAAACAGAAACAGAGACAGAGTCTGAGGTGCAATGACAAGAGCTAGAGATGAATTGACTTGCTTCTTGCAATGAACCTTTTTGTGTTCTCCGCTTATATAGCCTATGGTAGAGGCCAATTATTCCCCAAGCCTTACTCCCCAGTAGTCCTGCTCCTCTGTAACTGTTCTTGCCTTCTGGCAGCTCTGCACACGCGCATATTGAGAACAGGCTCCCCCTGTTCCTTTACCTCGCTCTTGTCAGCCTCTGGAGGTTCTAGAGTCGAGACAGATCTCCCACACAGCCCTGGCTGGATCCCTGCCTCTGGCACCAAGCCTTCTCCAGATCCAGGTTCCTCCCCAGTGTACTCGCTGTCTGATTCTGCTGCCAGCTCCACAGGCCACTGGTGGATCAAACCACATAGAGTCAGGAAGGAGTTGGATGGCTTATAAATCAAATAAACTGAATTAAATTAAACTCCAACATGCAAAATGAAAAATACTACTTTTGATGTGGCACCAGAGGTGGTATTCAGCTGGTTTGGACCAGTTCAGGTGAACCAGCAGAGGTGACCTGTTGGGTGGGGCCCCAATCTGCTCCAGCCATCCTATTTAGGCATGTTTTGAAGCTGCATACATGCGTGGAAGGCCGCACACATGTGTGTTACCACACCACTTAGTGATCGAAATTCTAGCAGTTTCATTTGCCATTATTAAACAACAGGGTCATTAACCAAAGACATTACATGGTTGCCATTTACAATCTTCTACCTATTCCCTATTGACTTTGTTTTAAGAAGTCTGCAAAGAACATTGCAAATGGCAATCAAATGACTGGAGGATGGTATGACATTGTTATTTTGAGCCAGGCACCCAGCACCCAGATCATGATCTCATGAGCTCCTTAAAACGAATCAGCCTTCCATCCTTCCGAGGTGGGTAAAATGAGAACACGGATTTTGGGGGCAATGTGCTGGCTCTGTTAAAAAGTGATATTGCTAACATGTTGTAAGCCGCCCTGAGTCAAAGGAGAAGGGCGACAAAAAAAATTCAAATAAATAAATAAATAAATAAATAAATCTGTAAATCTGTAAATCTGTAAATCTGTAAATCTGTAAATCTATGAATCTATGAATCTATGAATCTATAAATCTAAGTGAGGAACACTTGTATGCTGCTGTCAATCTGGATTCAAAAGGAAGCTGTCCTGAATCCATTATTTTTCGTGTTTGGTCTTCACACAGTTTATGGTTATGAGCATAGATATCAGGACTGAAGTCTGGACTGGTGGCCTGAATCACACCAAGGATAAAGTACAGTAAATCACTACCCCGTTTCCCCAAAAATAAGACATCTCCTGATAATAAGCCCAATCAGGCTTTTGAGTGTATGGCAATAAGGCCAAGCACTTATTTCAGAGTTCAAAAAATATAAAAGAGGGTCTTATTTTGGGGGGAACACGGTACCAAGGACAACCTTGCAGTGACTTGAGGCATACCAAGTGTATAGTAAATCATTTCCAAGGGCAACCTTATCAACACAGGAAGTTTCTTTACACAAATAGGACCAGAGCAGATCAAATACACTTAATGACCCCACAAAAGCTTCTTGGATCTGACTGCTTCCTTCATCAACACAAATGAAAGCTTTTTCTCCTTCCCATGGAGAGAAAAATTTCCCTCCTGTAACTCTCAATTACAGGAAAGGACACCGTCTCTCAACTCATATTTTTAGTCAGTCAAATTGAAACCATTTTGACCTTTAAGGTAATCTGAGTGACAAACCCAAGTTGTGATGCTATGTAATATAAGCACAGCAAGGGGTTGGGAATTGTTACTGCAAATTACTCTTGTGCCCTTTGAAAGGAGAGAAGATCAAACACTTGCAAATGTCACTAGTGTACAGATGTGACAGGCAATTACCTTAATCCTTACAGATAGACTTCGATATCTTTCTGGGCAAGTATTTCATGCAAATCAGGGTCATTATTTGTATTGGAAAAGACACTGCAGCTTCATTGCTGATGGGTAGTAAAGCATTTCTAAACTACCTGTCTTTCATAGTGGTAAATACAATCTATTGTTGATCCAAGTATTTTGAATAGCAATTTTGCTTAAAAAAATCATTTTGATACAATTACAAATCTAATAAATTACTATTATTATTATTATTATTAATTACACAGATGATAAACAGAGGATTCTTTATTACAAATGTTCATAATTGAGTACTAAATTTGGGACATGCAGGATGCATTAAAAATGTTTCTTCCCACAGTGTATAATTAAACTGTGGAATTGGCTATCAGAGGGCACAATGAGAATCACCAACTTTATATAAGCAGAAATTATCCAAATTCTTGGAAGGAAAGACTATAAATGGTTATTAGTAATACTAGATACATATAATCTCTACTGGGCTTCTTAATATCAGTATCTGGGAAAAGTAGTAAGAAACAGATGCTTATCTTCAAGTAAATAAAACCAGATTCATTTCCTTGTGACATAAAGCTGCCTTAAATCTGCATGTACCTGTGAATAAATGTTTGTCTGGGTCCACCCAGTGATGTGATGGGCTCCTACGGGAACAGTCAGGTATGCAGTACCAGTAGAAAAATTTTGGTCAGGTACACAGAACCGGTAGAAATTTTTTTGATTTTTTTTTCTTTTTTCCCCTTCTGGGCTCTGGGCATGTTTTTCCTACCACAGTAAATGCGGTTGAATGTGTATAATTTTAGAAGAGTTGTGCGTGCGTGTGTGTGTGTGTACCTACACATACAGTTTGTATAGTAGATAATGTATATTTTTGTGTGCCTGTGTGTCATATGTTTGTACACATATGGCATATACAGTGGTACCTCGGTTTTCGAACACTTCTCAGTTTGAACAAATCAGTATTCGACCAGGAAATTCAATAAACCTTTGCCCTGAAATCCGAACAAATATTTGGAACTCGAGCACTCGAGAGAAGCCAGCAAGCTACACAGAGAGAGAGAGAGCCAAGGACAGAAGCAGGCGAGTGAGAGAACTGAAGACGGAAGCCGGCAAGCTAGAGGGAGAGACAACTGAGGAGGGGAATTTATCTTAAATTGTTTCGGTTCTCAATCAAATCGGTTCTCGACCACACTTCCAGAATGAATTGTGGTCGAGAACCGAGGTACCACTGTATACATAGAATTAAATAGTATATTTTGGATGTTCAGTAATAGTAAATAGATAGGGAAATTGTATTTTTGAGGCGAGGAGAGGCCAGGCACCCGAACCCTATCCCAAACCCTTGATGTAAGTGACATCACTTTGGTCACCTTTAAGTCAGTCACATGATTGTCAAGCCACTCCACCTGGTCACATGGCTGGCAAGCCACACCCACAAAATAAGCCATGCCCACAGTGTGTTAGTAAAAGGTTTTGTAGCCCTTCACTGGGTCCACCCCACACACTCCTTGTGCTGCTTCAAAATTCACCATGGTCCTATTCTTATTAGGGGCTTGCTTTAAAAGAAAAGTCAACATTTCTACCTCAGGCTTATACTAGTTTACCTAAAACTGAAGCAAAGCTCAGTTTTATGTAAAATTTCTTTCTTTATTATAGCCTCAATTTTCTATTTCTTTTCTTTTCTTTGCAGTTTTTTCTCCTTTCTTTTTTATCTTTTCAAGTTATTAATAGTACAATGTAATACAAACTAATGAAAATTCTTAATAAAAATGGAGGGGGGGAGTGCCTCTACAACCTTCAGGAACCACCAGTGCTTCTCTGAGAAGCAGCTGATTGCAAAAATGCTACCAAGCCATCCTTCCGCAGCTACCAGAAGTGTTAATATGGAAAACTGCTTTCAAGGACACACTGCTCTGTTTGTTTTGGGTTTTGCAGGCAAATGCAGAAGAGGAATATAGTAACTCATGTTTCTTTCAAGTGGAAGGATTGGAAGCTGTTAAAGAGCAGTATACATCCCATGTTTTGACTTCTCTTGTTGACCAGCCAGAAAGAGGACTGCCTGTTCTTGACATTTGAGGCTGCAAGAATGAAGATGATTGAAAGTTGGCTTTGTATATGATATGGTGTGAAAATGATGCATGCTCCCTACATTGCAACTTTCATTTAAAAAAGGCTTGATTTAAATTTCACAAAGATAAAGCTGGCTATTCAAATTAAATTACACCAGGTCAATTAATTTCCTGATAGGTTTTATGGTGTTTTATTATTTTTCATGAGCTGTTTTCTACCAGGTATAAAACATTCACATTAAAAATGGATTTTTAAAGAGATAGGTTGCTACTTGTTTTGAAGCTGCATAGGAAATTTCATTTTTCAAAAAATCATACCAAAATGGAATGTCAACATACAGATGTATCATTAATTCAAATGCAAATTTAAAGAGGATTAGATAGTCACCTCCGATTAATATCTCAATTCTCACCCGTATGCTAAACTTCATTGGTTCTCCTTCAGCTAATTGATTCCATTTCTCAATCCTATTTCTTATCTACATAAAATCCCAAACAAAGAGAGAAGTGACGACTGGCTCCCAACTTAGTGCTCACACTGCCCATCTTCCCCAGACCACAGCTGTGTTGGGTTAGAATAGATAAAGGGCAGGATCCAAGGGAAGGAGGGCGCCTGAAGATTGAAGCTGCAAAAGGGCCTTGCTTCTTGGAGCCCACTGCAGGAGCACACAGTGGATCAGCTGTTTTACGGAGACATGTGGGGGCTCCTGCTGCTTTTGCAGCCACAATTGCCGGGCTTCTTGGAGACAGCAGCAGGAATGCAGATCAGTTGTTTCATGGATCAAGCTGCTGGTAACACTGTATATATACTATGTGTGTATATATATAATTCTCTGCCTTACAAGGCAAAGGTTGCAGGTTCAAGTCCCAGTGGGTATGGCTAGCTGATGAGGCCAAAATAAAGCCGAAATAGATCTGTCCTAGTCTCCCTTAATTTTCAAATTCAGCAAAAAAAAACATGTGACACATACAGATAGAATTGTCGGCTATCAATAAACTTAACTGCCTTGTAAATGGCCCTGGGTTGGGCCGAGAGGCAAATAAGGAGCTGTGATGCTCCTTCAATACAGCAGGGTGATTCGACACACAAATATATAACCCTTCCCTGGTGCAGAGCTGAAGGGATTGGATACTCTAGCCTAGAGGATAATTCTCTGCCTTACAATGCAAAGGTTGCAGGTTCAAGTCCCAGTGGGTATGGCTAGCTGATGAGGCCAAAATAAGGCCGAAATAGATCTATCCTAGTCTCCCTTAATTTTCAAATTCAGCAAAAAAAACAAGTGACATATATATATATACTCACTAAAACCCTCATTGTGTATTGGACAAAATAAATAAATAAATAAAAGGAGGCATGAGGGGCTGGTCATCCTGCTCTCTGCCTCCTACCTGTATGGGGGGGTAAGACACCCCCCAAAATAAGACCATTATAAGTCATTTTGGGGTGGGTCAAAAGAAAATAAGATCCGGTCATATGTTCGGGGAAACACAGTATATATCTGCATATTATTCACACCAATGCAGCTGAAGCAGAGCAGGTTAAGTAACTCATAGTAGGACCTCTACACCAGGTTTCCCAACCTTGGCAACTTGAAGATATTTGGACTTCAACTCCCAGAATTCCCCAGCCAGCGAATGCTGGCTGGGGAATTCTGGGAGCTGAAGTCCAGATATCTTCAAGTTGCCAAGGTTGGGAAACATTGCTCTACACTATATGTCACTGTCAGAGGAAGACACAAAAATCATGAAGAGTCAAGTGCGTGCCCATTGTACCTGTAAAACTTAATCTTCCCTAAATTATTTAGTCTTTTATGTGAGAATGTGTGGGTTTTTTCCTCCCACACTTTTTCCCCACACTCTTCCTCCATGAATGAAAACATTAAGTTTAAGCTTTACCTGTTGTGACATGGATTTTATTTCAAGCTGGCTTGCAGCCCTCAGAGTCTGCCAATTTCGTTTCTGTTGAAATCAATAGACTTCCCAGGTCTCTAGGAAATAGATCCTAAGCTCTAGGAAATGGTTTTGGGACCAGATTTAGCAGGAAAGCTTCTATGATAGTGAAATCCTGCTTATTGCCTTACTCTAATGGACATGTGGCTGATCACTGTTGGAATAGACAGCTGGATAAAGCAGAATTAGAGCCAATTCAATGTAGCTCATTTTATGTTCTCAGCAGCCCTGGATTGACCATTCAGTAAAATAAATACAGTGGTACCTCTACCTAAGAACGCCTCTATTCACAAACTTTTCTAGATAAAAACCAGGTGTTCAAGATTTTTTTTGCCTCTTCTCAAGAACTATTTTCTACTTAAAAACGCAAGCCTCCGAAACTGTACCCGGAAAAGGCAGGGAGTAGCCTCTGTGGGGCCTCTCTAGGAATCTCCTGGAAGGAAACAGGACTGGAAAAGGCAGGGAGAAGCCTCCATGGGGCCTCTCTAGGAATCTCCTGGGAGGAAAAAGCGCCTCCACCCTATGGTTTTCCCATTCACACACATTATTTGCTTCTTCTTGCAAAGTTAAGAACCTGATAAAAAATTAAGTTTGTAAGTAGAGGTACCACTGTCCTACAAAATAAGGCACCAAGGAAAGGGAAGCACCCAGTGGTGGGCAGCAACCAGTGCAGTCAGGTGCTCCGTCCCAGTAGGAAATTCCAGGATGCGCATGCAGCTGTGCGTCCCCAACATGTGCACACATGCCCCCGCATGAGATTTGGCTTTTGCGCATGTGCAGCAAGCAAAACCTCATATGAGGACGCTCACGCGAGTGAAATTTCAATGGTTTTCACCAATTTTTTGCTTCTGCACATGCGCGGAAGCAAAAATATTGTCAAAATCACTGAGATCTCACTCGCCGTGCATCTTTACACAAGATTTTGCTTGCTGTGCATGCACAGAAGTCAAATCCTCGCTATTGGGTGCGTGCCCCCCACTAGATGCGCATTCACCTGCAATGGTCTCAGAGAATGCACCGATAGCGCCGAATACGAGCGGCCCTTCACTGGGAACATCATAGTAGAGGTTCCCTCCTCCTGCTAGATAGCATGATGGACACCATAATGATTAAGACACCAGACTAGAAAACAGGAGACTATGAGTTCCCCTTTTAGCCCAAGCTAGCTATGTAAACTTGGGCCACTCTCTCTCTCTCTCATTACCCTAGAAATCAGGAATGGCACATCACTTTTGAAATCTTGCCAAGAAAATTGCAGGGACTAGTCTAGTGAACACTGATTGAAAGGCATAAAATAATGTGTGTGTGTTTGTGTGTGTAATATATTTTTGCTGATAATGAAAATGAATACATGTGTGTGTGTGTGTGTGTGTGTGTGTGTGTGTGTGTGTGTGTCTCCTTTATACATATCAGCCACAAGATGGCACCATGGCATTAGAGGAATTGTCTAAAACCACCTCCTATGACTACATTAACCATATTCATGAAATTTGGACATTCTCAAAACGCAGGTGAAAGGCTTGTAATTTAAGGTCAATACCATTGCCACCTGGGAAGAGTTACCTAGGATTTGACATCCTTTCTCTCCAAGCAACAAACAACTGGAGTCAAAGAATGTGTGCTATGCAGGAGCAATAGCATTATAGCAATAGCATTTAGAGCTATATATCGCTTCAAAGTGCTTTTACAGCCCTCTCTAAGCAGTTCACAAAATCACCATATTGGCCCCAACAACCTTGGGAGGATGGAAGGTTTGAGACAGTGGTGAGATTTGAACTACTGAAGTAGCCTGCAATGCTGTACTCTAATCACTGTGCCACCCTGTCTCCAAATAGTAAAAATCCAAATAGTAGCTGGAAACCACACTTTCAAAAATGGAAACATTTGTTAGGTGTATGAAATTCAAACTTATGATTCCCCCTCTTCTTCTCAGATCTTTCATTATGTAGACTTTATGCCATTCAAATATTTTTCTTCTCATCTTTGTTTTTTGTAGTGTTGCCAGAAGATAGAAGATTTCTACAGTTAGATGCATTTTTTATAGGAGAATAACAAATCCTCAATTTGGTGTATCCGCTCCAGATAAATCCCAGACTTCAAAACTGAAGCATTTCTCCCCAATATCTTTTATGAGGCTAGAGAGAGAAATAAGGCTTGGTAGTAAGAAAGGAGTAGTAGTAAAGGCTCAATAGAAGTAACTGTGAGAGGGATCTGCGAATCCTAATAGACAACCACTAAAGTATGAGCCAGCTGCCAAAAAGGCCAATGCAGTCATAGACTGCATCAAAAGAGGCTATAGTATCAAGATCACATGAAGTATTACTACTGCTTTATATTGCACTGATAAGACCATACTTGTAATACTGCATCCAGTTTTGATCATCAGAATATTAAAAAAGATGTTGAGACTCTTTTAAAAAGTGAAGAGAACAACAACAAAAGATGACTAGAGGACTGGCGGCAATACTGTATGATGAACACTTTCAGGAAGTGGGAATGTGACATGATAGTAGTCTTCTAATATTTGTGGGGATGTCACAAGGGACAGTCAACCTATTCCCCAAACTACCTGATGATGATACAAGAAGTAAAGAATGGAAGCTTAACAAAGATAGCTCTAACATACAATTAGGGAAAAATTTGCTGTCAGTAAGAACAATTAATCACTGACTCCAGGAATTATGGGTGATCCATCATTACAGTTTTTTAAGAGAATTGGAGAGCCATTTGTCCAGAATTCTACAGGGTGGGTGTCAGCAACCCACACCTCTGGAGCCACATGTGGCTCTTTTGTCCCCCTGCTGTGGCTCCCTGTTGGCTGGCTGTCCCTGTCCCCATGTCACTTCTCATGAGAAGGTAAGGATGACAGCAGGGATGGAAACTCGCTCCATATTCCAGACAGGAGGGAAACACCCCTATCCTTGCCTCTCATCTGGAGAGAGTGGGAGAAGAGAAAGAGGTAAAGAGAGGGGTAGAAGAGAGAGAGGGAGGGAAAGAGAAAGAGAGAGATGAGAGAGAGAAAAGGGAAGAAAAAGAAAATAAGTGAGAAATGAGAATATGATGGAGGGAAAGAATGAGAGAGAAAATAGAGAGAAACTAATAAGAGAGAAGGGAAAAAGAGAAAGAAAGGGAGGGAGAGGGAAAGGAAAAAGAAAAATAGGAATGAAAGAAAGAAATGAGAGAAAAGGGTGGAGAAAGAAAGAAAGAGAGAGAGAGAAAGAAAGAAAGAGAAAGAAAGAGGGAGGGAGAAGAAAAAGAGAAAAACAGAAGAGAGGGAAGGAAAGGAGGAAGGGACCCATTTCCCATAGAAAACACCAGGAGCCACAAAACCTTGGTACACATCCAGGGGAATGATCACAAGACTGGGTAGGAGTGATGTTGAATTGGCCATGGCCACTCAGGTTTTGTGGCTCCCGGTGTTTTCTTTTCTGTGGGAAACAGGTCCAAACATTGAATATTAAGGTGGCAGTCTTCTGGTATAGAACAGAGAGTGCTTGAACAGGGAGTTAGACCAGAAGACCTCCAAGGTCCCTTTCAACTCTTATTCTATTTTCCAAAGAGGTTTTATTTTATAACTGACTGTGCTAATTCAAAAGCTCAAAAAGCCTTCAGTTTCTCAGAATACTCCAATCCCATAATTTCGGAAGAGACATACTACATTAATTTAATATAGGACTGTGATTTCTGATTTGTTAATCTAAACACCCAGAAATGGCAACATTAAAAGAGGTTTAATGAAATCAGTGAGACCGAAGAGTATTTGATGTTGCTTCTAAAATGTTTCTTGTTTTCTTCGTGTATGTTACTTCACTTCACCCTATATTAGCTTTTTTTATGATTTCAGTGCCAATAGAGTATACATCCCAACACATCTGTTCTTTATTCCTTTTAACTGGGCCTTTTCTCCTCTTTGGAGGAAAAATAATTTACATTTTAAAGTTGTGTCTATGACTTGCAACAATTTCCCAGCAATTTATATATACACATACAGGTTCAGAGAAAATCCATTACTTTTGCCTCACTAAAATATGAAGATGCACTGGCTGCCGATCGGTTTCCGGTCACAATTCAAAGTGTTGGTAATGACCTTTAAAGCCCTATATGGCATTGGACCAGAATACATCCGGAACCGCCTTCTACCACACGAATCCCAGCGGCCAATAAGGTCCCACAGAGTTGGCCTTCTCCGGGTCCTGTCGACCAAACAATGTCATTTGGCGGGCCCCGGGGGAAAAGCCTTCTCTAGACTAGAATGGCCCCCACCCTCCTTGTCTTTCACAAATTACTCAAGACCCACCTTTGTCGCCAGGGAGTTAGGATATTCCTTCCCTTAGGCCATTACAAGTTATGTATGGTATGTTTGTGTGTATGTTTGGTTTTTATAATAAGGGTTTTTAGTTGTTTTATTAAATTGGATTGTTACATGTTGCTTTTTATCATTGTTGTTAGCCGTCCCGAGTCTGCGGAGAGGGGCGGCATACAAATCCAATAAATAATAATAATAATAATAATAATAATAATAATAATAATAATAATAGATTCACCTCCCACAAAAAAAACTCTAAACTCCAACTAAACATTTCAGCTTTCCTATATTAAATAGGCTTCTGGTTTTGCACCACCCCATTCCTACATATAGTTTTCATAACAACAAATAAACATAATCCAAGAACAAAAAGCCTGCCTTCTCGTTTTTTCTCTCTGTCTCAAACTCTGAACTGAAAAGATCGCTTTTATATAAAGCCATTTATTCATATGCAATGTACCAGAAAGATCAACTTCATGTGCAGGTTTTATCCAGCTAATGGAAATGTTCATTCAACAGTTTTACAGAGCTCAATTGTGGAGTGAAAATAACCAACAGTCTATATTGTTTCTAATCTGACCTACCTCTTTGGGCTGATGTACTATACATCTGGAAAGGGGACAGAAAAACGTAACAATAAATCTGCCCAGCCTAACCCTAAAAATAAAATGTGAAACCCAACTTGCAATTGCAATCACTCTCAGTGGAAATGCCAAATTTTATTTTAAAATATCATATTGTACCAGGGTGACTGATAACTCATTGACACATGACAAATATTCTTCACTTGAACTGCTGCCCTGCAATATACTCTTCCCACTTGGCTGAAGCACAGTAATTTATTTTTAGTCCTTCTGCTGTTAAAGTTTCCATTCTGTATTGTCCTATTCCATGGAGTCACCTACCATGATAAACAAAAACACAGTGTAATACTTCCATTTTGTACATAGCATGATCTTGGGTATCAGCTTTCTGCGGAGGACACAATCCACTATGGATCTTTCTTCCAGATTGTAAGAGTTTCCAAGTATTTGTAGCAACTTTGGTAATAAGCCTTTTAATCTGCAAAATTAATAATTGATTATCCAGCCTTATAGGGTAACCCTATAATAATATCACAATCCTTCATGCTTTTTTTTGTGTTGTTGTTAGTTGCAAAACTTTCGTCCAGGCCTTCCTGTTTTCTATCATCCTCTGGAGTCCATTTAAGCTCAGGCCTATTGCTTCAGTGACTCCATCCAGCCACCTCATTCTCTGTCGTCCCCTTCTTCTTTTGCCCTCAATTGTTCCCAGCATTAGACTCTTTTCCAGTGAATCCTTCCTTCTCATTAGGTGGCCAAAGCAGGGGTGAAATCCAGCAGGTTCTGACAAGTTCTGGAGAACCGGTAGTGGACATTTTGAGTAGTTCAGAGAACCAGAAAATACCACCTCTGACTGGCCTCAGAGTGGGGTGAAAATTGAGATTTTGCAATATTCTTCTCCCAGGAGTGGAGAGGGAATGGCGATTTTGCAGTATCCTTCACCTGTCATGCCCACCAAGCCACATCCACAGAACCGGTAGAAAACAAATTGGGCCAAAGTATTTGATTTTCATCTTCAGGATCTGGCCTTAAAGAGCAGTCAGGGTTGATCTCTTCTAGGACTGACCGGTTGCATCACCTTGCAGTTGCCAAGGTTGGAGACCCCTGGCCCAGGGATGGGTTCTACTGGTGCAGTAGGCGACTGCCCACAGGTAACGGCCACCAGATCGCACTATTTGTGTGCATCTGCTCCGGTGCCAGTCCTTCAGATGCCACTATATCAAAATATCATGAGACGCTTACATGCGCAAGATTTCAACACGTTTTTGCTTCTTACGAACCAGTAGCAGGTGGTAGGATGAATTTGCCCCTGCCCTGGCCTAGATCCTTACATATTTCTTTGACTACAACTGTTGCAATCCCTTATTAGAGTAGCTGATCAGATGATCTGATGAGGGTGGATATTCAAATCATTTGAAGGTTATTGCCTTGCTCATTCCTAATTGGAAACTTTCTCTTCTGGAGACATTTTAAATTAGGGGCTGCATCGGGGTTGTTAGTTTTAGGGGAGTTATACTATTAGTATGTGTGATTTGGATATGTGTTCTGCCAGGCTCTCTGGTATAAGCCTCCCGAAAATTAAAGGGTACAAATTTCAGACACACAAACGTTTGAAAATTCAAACCAATGTTCTTTATCACAAAATTCAAAAGAAACAAAGCACCCTTTTTGTATTGCAAAGAGCACTCGTCCCAAAACAACCTTGTAGGCTGTACAATTCCCTTAATCAGTCCTTAAGTACTTAGCTAGCAGCTGCGAAGAAACGTCACACACACATTTTGCTCTGCTTTGGTTTCAAAGGCATGAAAAATCAACAAACAAAGTCCGGAAAACAGCAAAACACGGTCCTGAAGAACTGCGATCAGATAATCTTCCACAATGGCCAAACCAACACGCTGCTATTTGTATCAGCAGCTCTAATTACTAGAGCCCCACCCAAACACAGGTGGCCTCTCTTATCTCCTGTAATATGTCCTCAATTGGTCTCTTCTACGCATAACTCTGCACCTGTGTGGGTCCAAGACTTCCGCATCCGAATCGACCAAAGATGATGGAGATTGGCTTCCTGGGCTGTGTGCCAAGCCCCCTCTTCCAAATCATCCCCACCTTCTTCTTTGTCCAAGGAAACTGCACTACCTGCCTCTGTCGGCAATAAAACAGGCCTATGACATGTTGATGTTTCCCCTGTATCCACCTCCACATTCCTTGGGGCAGGAGCTGGGCCAGAGCCAACCACAATAGATATGGTGGGCTTTTCTTCATTTTTCATATATCTCTGATATGATTCTGATATGCATATCGATCAATCTTTCTATAATCTCCATAAATATGAAACTGTTAACCTGTTTTGACTTTTAAAAAAGCATTTTAACTCACAATTGATTCAAAAGTAGATAATTGATTAAAGATCAGCTGATAGCCATATATTTTAATAAGGTGACATAATATGTAAAATTACAGGCCAACACAATGCAAGAGATGGCAGCAGCAGGAATCAAGACCAAAAATAGGGTGTGTATCTCTGGTTTCTGTTTCACCATGATTTAACAATCTTCTGCTTGCTTCTTTATATGCCTCATTTCAGTGTTTTGGGTCTGACTTGGTGCTATTTATTTATTCTGATGTTCTGAGTCTCTGGTTTTCAGGTTTCTCAAACTCCCTTCTGCATTCTTGGACTGACTTTAGCTTTTAGATGGATTCTTGATAAAAGTAATTTTTACATTTTGCACAATTTCCCCACAGCTTTTTTATCCTTGAATATGTTCACCATTCATAAAATACCAGGATTTTCATGATCATGCAGAGATATGCATCAGTAGGTACAACTAACTCAAGGGTGAAATGGTCCGGGTTCGCTTGTTCCTGTCGGTCGTAGGTGAGCCGGTCACGAAGGAAGCACAAGGCTCCGCCCACCTGCCTACACACTGCCATTTGGGTTCTTTTACCCTCTGTACATGCGCATGCTCAGAAGGTAAAGGAACCCAAATGGTGGCATCTGGGTGGGTAGGCGGAGCCTTGCGCTCCCTTCATGACTGGCTCACCTACAACCGATAGGTATGAGTGAACCTGGATTATTTCACCCCTGAGCCAACTTCTTAACTAAGAAGAACAAATGTGCTTGTCACTTTGACAATACAGCACTATAAAGCATTTAATTGATTAAAATGTAAAATATTCATGATCATGAACTCATGTGTTCTAGAACACAACTGGAAACATACAGTACAAGGTCTATTTGCTTTCACATTTGTATCAAACCAAAATAAGGAACTGTCTAGACAGCATAGCACTGAACTGGCAAAAAAAAAGTGCTCATTCCATAGAATGTGCCACAAATGATTCCTACTGTATGTTGTTGTTCTCCAACAAGATCTAAATGATTTTTAATCATTTAAGCATTATACTCATTACAGCTTCGTATAAAACATGTTAGGATGAATCAGGAACAATCTGCTTCAACCAGGTTTCCTCTTCTGCCTTATAATTTCAAATTACTCAGTTAAATTACTGTAAAATCGGTGATACAAGCTCTACCAGGCTATTCGATCACATACAGTAGTTTGTTGACAGAGAGAATAATTACAGAATTTCAAGAGAACTGTTTCTGAAGTTCAGAAATAGAAAACAAGTTAGATGTCGACATATGAATTCCCAGTGCACCATGCTGAAATATCACTCAGCTGTGAAAGAGTACTTCAGTCAATAAATCTACTCATCATAGCAAGACACAGTAACCTTTTTGCTGCAAAACAAAACAAAACAAAACAAAACATGGATCTCTTCCACTTCATCCAGTAAAGATGGTTTTTAAAAAATGATGAAAATTATTTAAAATGAGAAATGGGGAACACATAGTGACATTTAGAAGTTAGGCTACTTTGAAACATTTCAGATATTGGGAAATGGAGTTTCAAATTTGCTACATTATCCTGATCTGATTTCTTCAATTCATCAAGTTGTAAATTATTGAACTGACAATGCTGGTAACCAGTGTGCAGTGGAAAAGTCATTTAGTACAATGAGAAAGGCATATAAATGCAGTTGAGATGGCAATGAAATGCTTTCTCAATGACTAATCTTTGCATGATCGTCATAGAAAGTTGAACTGAAACAGCTACAAAAATAGTTTGTGTTGATAAATTTGGAAAAACTCTCAGGTGTTTACAGTGTCTGTTTCATAAGTACATAACTCACAATGTCTGATCACCATCTTCTGATTTGGAAATAGAAATGTTGATGACTAAAAAGGATTAACTCTAGTTATATTCTACTGTCTATTGATTGCTGTCAACATATTTTCTACAGGGAAAAAACCCTGCAGATACTTATGGTTGTTTACATAATACAGTGATACCTTGTCTTACAAACTTAATTGGTTCTAGGATGAGGTTCTTAAGGTGAAAAGTTTGTAAGATGAAACAATGTTTCCCATAGGAATCAATGGAAAAGTGATTAATGCATGCAAGCCCAAAATTCACCCCTTTTGCCAGCCAAAGCGCCCGTTTTTGCGCTGCTGGGATTCCCCTGAGGCTCCCCTCCATGGGAAACCCCACCTCCGGACTTCTGTGTTTTTGTGATGCTGCAGGGGAATCCCAGCAGGGGAATCCCAGCATCGCAAAAATGAGCGCTTAGCTGGCAACGGAAGTCCGGAGGTGGGGTTTCCCAGTGAAGGGAGCATCAGTGAAATCGCAGCATCGCAAAAACACTGAAGTCCTCGAAACCCCACCTCCGGACCTCTGTGTTTTTGTGATGCTGCAATATCACTGAGGCTCCCTTCGCTGGGAAACCCCACCTCTGGACTTCTGTGTTTTTATGATGCTGCAGGGGAATCCCAGCAGCGCAAAAATGGGTGCTTCACTGGCAACAGAAGTCTGGAGGCGGGGCATCCCAGCAGCGGTGGTGGGTTTGTAAGGTGAAAATAGTTTGTAAGAAGAGGCAAAAAAATCTTAAACCCCGGGTTTGTATCTCGAAAAGTTTGTATGACAAGGCGTTTGTAAGATGAGGTATCACTGTACTTCCCATTTTGCAACCAGAAAATGGGTCACCTCTTCAGCAATGAGCATGCTTCCCCAAAAAAATCACTCTAGAATGTCTTGTTACCTGAATAGCGCTTGAAATTATAGAATATTAGTAGATATTCCAGTAACTAAACTGCAGCAAGAGTCATTTGATACATTTTGAGAATTTCCTTCCACTTTGTCAAGATTTTATTCATTCCCCCCCTCCTTCTTCAAATTCCAACTTACCAGGGACATGTATGTTTTTCCTAAAAACATCAATACACTTAATATTCACATCTGAAATGCAAAGGGCATGAAATCAGGCATTATTTCCTTATACGCTCATTTGACCAGACCTGAAGGCAACTTAATATCATTCTCCACTTCAGGAAATCCACTTTGCATATTATTGAGATTTTCCATGTACCATTTCAATGTTTTGCAGCTGTGGTATTCCCTCCTTCCTAACCATTTTTAAAATTTCCTTTGCTTACCATCTTGCATGTATTATGTGACTTAAGAGCTCATTTTGAGGGTGTCTGCCCAAATTTATTGAACTACAAATCTGAGAATTTGCAAGGAGTGTAGCCAGCCCATCTAAAAGTCACAATGTCTAGAAAAGCTAGTTTAAATTCACATTCTCAATGACCATTCCGTCTATTAACATACTTATAGGTCTTTTGACCTTGATGGTAGATATTTGCTATTTATGATATAACTACAACTATAACCAGAATCTAATACAATTTCTGCCTCTTAATTGCAAAAAACTCACTAAAAAGGCATCTGTTTGATAGGCATCATCATCATGATTGTGCTTTTCTAGGTCTTCCTTGGTAAATTTTATTCAATTAGACTTCTACTTTGGTCTACATACATTACTAGTCTTTCATTATCGTGCCAAAATCAATCATGCTACAACATATTAGGGAGAAAATAAACTAATCAAATGAAAACTCCAAGTTGATTGTGTTCCCTATTTTCAGATTTACAGAATGGATGTCACACATCTTCATTGTGAGTTTTATATAAAGTACACAAGAATAATTGCTATTGAAGATATGATAGTTTTCCATCTTGAGAGTCTATCATACCTCTTTTTAATACTTAGTGTTTGGTACACAAAGAATTGCTTAAGTGAGGACACATTCCTACCAATATGAAATCCAGGAAAAGTGCTTTATTGCAATAAATTATACCTCTAGTCTAGATACAACTGCCGTGAACAATTGTAATAGAATTCTTTTTGAACAACCAGTTTAGCTAGCTTATAATTTCTCAAGCAGCAAATTTTGTGGATATGCCTGTTTTTTCTGTATTCACAAAGGCACACACCAGTACTTACATAACAGTGGTGTGATCTGAAGATCTGAATGTATTCTGCAAGATTTTGGCATGCAAGCATAATTTAGATTAGACACATGGAGGAATTAACTTCTGAACACAGCTTTAAACCAAGCCATGGATACAATGGATTTTTGTTTGTTTGTGTACTTTAGTACAGTAGTAGTAGAATCACCAATCTTTCTGTTAAAGAGTTAACAAGACACCAACATACATATAAGAAAACTACAAACATAACAAACATATAACAAAATATAGGAGCTCATATCAGAGGTTTCTGGAGAAAAACTTTTGCAAATCATATCATACAATGAAACATACTTTTATTTCCTATTATTTACATATTTTTAGCTATTTAGTGACCGTTCAAAGTTACAATGGCACTCAAAAATGTGACTTATCAACATTTTTCACAGTTGCAATCTGTGTAGCATCCCTATGCTTGACTACTGGTTCATCTTTATGACCATTGCTATGCCCCACAAGCAAAGTTAATGGGGAAACTACTGTAGGTTCATTTAACAACCAGGTTACTAGCTTATCAACTGTTGTAATTCACTTAACAAATGTGGCAAAGAAAGTCATAAATTGTGGCACAACTCACTTAACAAATGTCTCACTTGACAGCAGAAATGTTGGGCTCAGTTGAGGTTGTAAGTTGAGGACTACCTATGTCAAAATAAAATTTAAAAATAAATTATGCTTTTGCATAAAAGCAAGAGAAAAGGGCATAAATGCAACCATGAAATGTATCATTTGATAATGGTGTGATGGCTGGTTTAAGAAGGTTGCCACTCTCAAAGGCATCCCATGATGGTCTCATTTGATTATCCGGTCATTAGTATGTAACTGAATCAAAAGTTAAATAGTTTATATAAATCAGTGTTTGTTGTTTGGCATTAGACTAGTCTTTATCTCCTGCTCACATGAAAGTCACAACTGGCATATTGCAATAATCAAGTGAGGAACATGTGATAGGTCAAAGCAGCTGCCAATTGCATTCCAAACTGCACTCTGCCTTCTTTCTATTCATCCCTAAAATTAAGTGGAACAGGAAATAGACCCAGGAAGTCAAGCAAGAGGAAATTAATCAATAAAGGTTGCTCAGTAAAGGTTGTAGGAAAAATAGGAAGAAGAGCAAACATAGCAACAGCATTTCGACTTATATACCACTTCATAGTGCTTTTACAGTCCTTTCTAAGCGGTTTACAGAATCAGCATATTGCCCCCAACAATCTGGATCCTCATTTTACCCACCTCAGAAGGCTGGAAGGCTGAGTCAACTTTGAGTTGGTGGTGAGATTTGAACTGCTGAACTACAGCTAGCAGTTAGCTGAAGTACCCTACAGTGCTGCATTCTAACCACTGCACCACCCATAAAGGTGAGATAAAAATATTATAAATAAAATAAACTCAAATGGCCAATTTCTAATTTTAAATTAAATGTGCTTTTCTCCTAAAATCTGAGCAACTAGCTATTTGTCCCCTTGTGTGAACATGTCCCATTAAACTTTTTCTTGAGACTGTTCGTGGTGTTGGTTCAAAAATCTACTTGCTAGAAGGGATACATGGGCAATCACACACATTAATGAAACAATTCCAGCAGAATTCCATTAGAAGAATTATGACCTTGAAGAAATAAAAATTTAAATGCAGTTTACAAATGTTAGTTTTAGCCAAACATGATGCAGGCATGGCCTATGAAAATTAGCAGATAAAAACAATTGTTTCAGGGCTAAGCTCTGGGATCAGGAAATGGATTTGCTTTCAATATATTTATTGTATATATTGTATAGTGATACCTCATCTTACAAACGCCTCATCATACAAACTTTTCAAGATACAAGCCCGTGGTTTAAGATTTTTTTTGCCTCTTCTTACAAACTATTTTCACCTTACAAACCCACCGCCGCCGCTGGGATGCCCCACCTCCGGACTTCCGTTGCCAGCGAAGCACCGGTTTTTGTGCTGCTGGGATTTCCCTGAGGCTCCCCTCGCTGGGAAACCCCACCTACGGACTTCCGTTGCCAGCGAAGCGCTTGTTTTTGCGATGCTGGGATTCCCCTGCTGGGATTCCCCTGCAGCATCGCAAAAACACAGAAGTCCAGAGGTGGGGTTTCCTATGGAGGGGAACCTCAGGGGAATCCCAGCAGCGCAAAAACGGGCACTTCGGCTGGCAAAAGGGGTGAATTTTGGGCTTGCACGCATTAATCGCTTTTCCATTGATTCCTATGGGAAGCATTGTTTCGTCTTACAAACTTTTCACCTTAAGAACCTCATCCCGGAACCAATTAAGTTTGTAAGACAAGGTATCACTGTATTGACAAATACAGAAAGCCAGTCTGGTTTAGTGTTTAAAGCATTACATTAGAAACTAAGAAAATGTGAGTTCTACCATAGTCCTGCCTTAGGCACGAAACCAGATGGGTGAACTTGGGCTCACTCTCATTCAGTCCTAGGAAGGAAACACTGGCACATTGAAAAAACATTGAAAAGAAAACTAAAGGGACTAGCCAGAAGTCAAGATTGGCTTGAAAGCACCAAAAGAGAGGGAAGAAAGAAAATTGTGTTGCACCATTTCAGGTGCAAATGTCTGATCACTTCTTTGAACAATCAGTCACTTAGGTAAAATTTAAAAACAGAAGCCAAAAGCAAGCAGGGAACACCTTGAAATGTTTGACTTTCCTCTTTGAAATATTTTTTTTTAATGGGGGAAATACTTTTGGGGGGAAAATAATGGTTTTCCCCCTGCATTCTGAAGCAGCCTAGTGCATTTTTACCACTTCCCTCTGTGGTGTAAAAACCAAATTAAGGAAATTGAGACTCAATAAATGTTAAGTTATGATATCCTGGTTCTATTTGCAGGTTATCTTATGTATTTTATATCATACTGTCTTTATGTCTCCTCGGAGAATGAAAAATAGCATGTCATAGTTAGGGATGAGTCACATTTGGACAACTTCTTTCTAAAGAGGAGCAGAACAGAAGTGTATCTTCCCAGTTAAAATAATTAATTTCTATTGCTCCCAACACATTCTCCTTTTTATTATTTTTTAGAAGCAGAAGCAGAAGAGAAACAAACAGCAGGAGATAACCTGTGGAGTTGAGCTAATTCACTGCTTTCTATCATGTAATCTGCACTTTGATGATAGCAAACATGAGAAATTGGGCGTACTTTGTAAAACTGCCTTGAAGCAGTTGTAACTGACATGGCCGGAACCTGCTCTAAACAAACCACAAGAGTTAGCTAACCTCACAAAAAGGAAAATTAGACATCATTATCTTCTATGCAAGTTATTTTTTTAATACAAGATGCTTCCTTTCTAATACATCTAAGGCAGAGATGGGTTCCTCCTGGTTGGACCAGTTTGCCTAAACCAGTAATGACCCACTGCTGATGTCATGGAACTGGTTCAGTCGGTATCAGTCCATGGGCACTGCCTTAAAAAAAAAAAAGATTTTTTTTTCAGGGTTTTTTTTAAAGAAATTTTTGGGGGGGATTTTTTCCAGGTTTTTTCTTCTTCTGCACATGCACAGAAGACAAATTTCCAGCACTCTTTATTTATTTTATTTTATTATTTTATTATTTTTTTATTTTATTTTATTTTATTTTATTTTATTTTATTTTATTTTATTTTATTTTATTTTATTTTATTTTATTTTATTTTATTTTATTTTATTTTATTTTATTTTATTTTATTTTATTTTATTTTATTTTATTTTATTTTATTTTATTTTATTTTATTTTATTCAGTCAGTCCAATACACAATGAGGGTTTTAGTGGGTATATATATATATAGCTGAAGGGATTGGATACTGTAGCCTAGAGGATAATTCTCTGCCTTACAAGGCAAAGATTGCAGGTTCAAGTCCCAGTGTGTATGGCTAGCTGATGAGGCCAAAATAAGGCCAAAATAGATCTATTCTAGTCTCCCTTAATTTTCAAATTCATGTGACATATATATATATACACACACAGAGAGAGAGAGAGAGAGAGAGAAATACATGATGAAGGTTATAGAGGAGATACTCATAGTAAAATATATCTAAGAAAGAATAGAAAAGAAGATATAGTAATAGAACATATCAATGAAAGAATAGAAGAAGAGATATAGGAATAGAAGAAAGGTATAGGAGATATAGGAGAGCATGTGGTTGCCATCTTGTTTTTGTATTTGTTTTTGTATTTGTTTTATTTTTTTGCCATGTATCCGTGCATATCCTACGTAGCTTGGGAGGAAGCAATCCAACAGCGAGGTAAGTTATCTTGATCTGATCTGAGACTACTAGAACTTAGCTGCAGAAATCAAGCTGGGCATTAGAGAGTAGCAAATAGACCTAAATATCTCAAATTTTTTTGATGCCACCTAGTGACTGGCTGAAGTTTTGCAATTCAGATCTAATTGCCTAATTCCACTCCCGGTGGTCTCTACCTAGGAATAGAAGAGACAACAAAAATAAGCAAGCCAAAGCCCATTGATATAAGGGGTGCATGGGGGTTGATTAGTTTCCTTTATGAACTTTCCATATTTGTACATGACGTCGCTGCTGCTTTTTTCTTTTTCTTTATCCCTGTCTATAACAATCCACAAACATTAAGGAGTTAGAAGGTGCTCCACCATCTCTCGCCCTTGCCATTGCTTTGATATTGCCCAATTGCCTGAAAAAAATTAAACAGGCTGCAGAGTAAGGAGGAGGAAGAGTACCGGGAATTCCAGGGGATGATAGGTTGAACAATAAATATGAGTCCTGCTCATTAATTACAAGAAATTAGGTGCTCGCCAACAATGAATTCCAATAAATACCAACACAGATCTTATATTCCACTTTTATATGCATAGACATGCATATTCTCACTAGATCTTGGATCTGTCAGAGAGAATACTACATGTATTCCTAAACGTTTGCGTACTTTTCCTTAGCAGTGAGACTTTCCATTGGTAGAGATGTTGGTCTGTGTCATTTTAATGAGAGAATCCTGGAAAAGTATGGTTTCTTTGTACTATTTCTTTATTGCTTTATTTCATCTATCCATTTTAGAAAAGGGCAAAAGATACCCTCTCAAAGTTCTTTCAATTAACTCCAGTCCAGGGGCAGGTTCCAGTTGAATTTTGCTACCGGTGTGCATTCGCGAACGCAAAAGTGTCCCTCCGCACAATTTTACTTCCCCCTATGCTCAGGACCACATTGCAAGCCAAAACACAGCTGAGGATCTTCTCAGTAGTACTTTGGATGAAGAATAAAGGTTGCCATTTGTTGTGGTTCAGTCTGAGTCAGATGAAAGACCAGCTGCGTCTCGGCTGGCTCCATGCCCGGGGGAGGATGAGAGCGGAGAGGAAAGTGACGAGGAAGAAAGGCCTGGGAGCCCTGGGGAGGTGCTCTCTCAAGCCAGTAGCTTGGATTCTCTAGAGTCTCTGGAGTAATTGGATGACGAAGCACAAGCTATCATTAGTATGCGACAGAGACGCATAGATCAAAGGAGGAATCAATTGAAGAAATATTATCAGCGTTGAATGAGGAACACCCAGGGGTTGGGTGTGGTCCTCATTAGCAGGGAAGGGTTTATAAGGCAGGCAAACTCTTGCGGCAGCGTGGAGTGTTATCAGAGTGGAGTTGCTGTAATCTGCATTGTCTCTCAGCGTTTCTGTTCCTGGCTCGTGGCCCAGCAGTCTTGAAGACCCGTGGGAGGTGTATGTCTGTTATCTCAACAGCCTCCTCTTGGCATCAAGGATCCTGTGTTTCTGTATGAACAATTGCCTTCATGTATCTATTTGGAGTTCCAGTGTTTTCCTGATTTGTAAGGACATTTTCTGTTGGCTTCTTTTCTCTTTACCATTATAAAACTGTGTTTGGATTCTACCGGTGTGTCTGGCTTATCTTTTTGGGTTGGTCATAGCTTCCGGAGTGACCCAGACAGAACATCATTAAGATGAGGGTGGGTGGGAGGGCTTCTTCTGACACAGAGACACCAGGGAAAAATTACCGGAAATTGCATCATCAGTGGGTTCCTACCATTGCACCAGTAGGAATCCGCCCCTGCTCCAGTCCTTCTCCAAACCAAAGTGTTTGACTGCAATTCTCAGTCTTTTTTCTTCTTCTAATTGAAAAAAACAACAGTGTAACAAATTCTCCTCTGCTACTTCCAATATGCTGAGGCTGATTAGATCAAATCTGTAACTGTGTGTGGTAGCTATATACGTATCAGAGAATTTTGTGTTCACATTCTAAACAATTGAAACTACAGAATGACCAGGCAAATATATGAACTTCTGCACATATTTCAATATTGGCACATGGAGAAATTGGAACATGGAGGAAACGATGTCTAAATCTTACATGTACCACTCAATTGAAACAAATTTCATCTGCCAAAATAAACTTAGTGTGGTTTGTTGTAGAATATAGTTTGAACCCTGCTCTTGTGCTTCACTCCATAAATCACATTTAAAAGAAACTATGACTTAGC
Organism: Erythrolamprus reginae; assembly: GCF_031021105.1. Classification (NCBI taxonomy): domain Eukaryota; kingdom Metazoa; phylum Chordata; class Lepidosauria; order Squamata; family Dipsadidae; genus Erythrolamprus; species Erythrolamprus reginae. The sequence continues at coordinate 103,103,450 of NC_091952.1, read as the reverse complement.
AGGACATACAGCATGAACCCAATTAATGCCTAATAGCCGTGCATATTAACCAGATGTCCTTTTGATATACCTCATGAACTCCATAATCTGTAACTCAATTTAAAAATAAAAGATTCAGTTCAGGGCTTATTTCCGTGGCTACAAGAATATAAAACTAAGCAATCCCACAAATCAGTGTGACTGTTATTCTTGAACTTTGTAGGACCAAAAGCAATGCAAAAATGACTATGTTCTAATGCAACTCCTTTGCATATTTTCATTCCTTTAACAACACAAAGTCTGAAAATGCTTGAATATGCATCCATATCAACTCTGCAGGATGGCAGAATCAAGGCCACCCAATTCTACTGCACGAATTTTAATCATTTCCTTCCAGTCTGTTTTGCATCCCCTGCTTTGCAATTTGACCCACCTCAATGTACACAGAAGGTACAAAATCCATAAAGCACCTGGATTTCACATGAAATCCATTTTACTTACTATAGAAAAACTGATTATGTGTATAATATACATTGATTAGGGATTGGTACATTGGTGTTCCTGTTTAAAATAGTTCAGATAATGTTCAAAACCAGAATTAGCAAGTTGCCAGTAGTTAGTGTCACATATAATTATTTCTCTCCATCTCAAATATTCTGATACTAGTAGCTGAATATGTGTGCTTCGCTACAAAACTGAACTTCTTAGCATGGAGTAGAATGTCCAAATTCCCAGCCAACAGGCCAGATGAATCACATGCTGGCCATGCCCACAGGCAGTTGGAACAGAGTTCTTTTCAGGTGGGGAGGAGGAGGAGAATGTCTAACTCCTTAGCATAAGAGTATATTAATAATAAAATAAGAAATAACTAATGATCAGATGGTCATTTCCAAAAATCCTTTCTTAGCGAGCACCTAGAAACCAAGTGGAACATACATGTCAAGTTTCAGGTTTGTAGGCTTTATGGTTCTGGAGATTTCATGATGATGCATGAGTGACATTTGGCTTTTATATATTTATATAGATATAGATATACACAAACATAGATATATATATTGCAAAAAATGGGGGACTGAGATCTTCTTTCCTATACACTACAAGATCATTGTGTGAATTCCTAACTAGAGAAAATGAGTCCTTGCAAATGCTCAGGAGACAGCATCCTCTGCAAATGGATCATTGCACCAGATTCACTGGGCTGATTTCATTTGGCAAGATTAAAATAATCCAATCAATCTACAGAGAGTTAACATTCCATCCTGAACTGCAAACATTTCTGACCTATAGAGGGCAGCAACAAGGCACAGACAACTATAACTCTTCGCTTCCATGTAGTGGCTATCACAGCTTGTGGAACTAAAATATAGTCTGTCTAGCATAGGGGTCTCCAACCCTGGCAAATTTGTCATAATCCGTTAACAAAGATATCAAGCCTAAAGACATTTTGGCTATAATATATAACTACAATACAGAGAGATTGCAGAGAGTTGCAGAGACATTGCAGAGCTTACATACAGTGAGTAGCCATTAACAGTGAGTAGCCAGACAAAGAGAAACAAGGAGGGTGACTCCCAGAAATAAACTCTAGTTCCCTCTTGTGGCAGTCTGCAACACCTGCAGCCAATATATTGCCAACCAACATATTGGCTGCAGATCCTAACAGCACCTCTAGTGGCATGTCTGTTTGGCATAAATGTTACTCTGCAGACTCTTGTGATGTACCCCAACTTTTGACAACAGCAGCAGCTGGTGTCTGTTCTGAGACAGGTTCAACTTTCCCAGGCAGATAACTCAGCACAAAGAGGTATCACAGATCATTTTATTACAGGAATTCTCACAATAACTCACAGTTATGATGCAATTCTTCTGCAGTATAATCTTTCCCATTGTGCAGGTAAAAAGAGATTGAATTGACCCCAGCTCTGGGTGTGGCATCTACATGCTAGCTGGCTTAATGAGTGAAGACAAAAGCCCACTGGAATGTTTTCTCTAATTACCCCTCATCCCAAGTCACATGTAAAACTACATTACCCAGAGTGCAATTTCACTACATTTCCACTAATGCAATATCTTAAAGAAACATGCCTAAATACAGTCCAACTATCTCTGTCTCTGGGGACAGCAGTGTCCCTGAACTGGCAGGTGGCTCTGGGGTGTGATACCCCGCAGCTGAGGCAAGACTTGAGCTTTTGTGCCTCGGGTCCCTGGCACCGATCATTTTGGCAGACCTCATCCTCATCGCTGTCATCATGGTTGTCTATGCAGTGATTCTCATGGACTTCTGTCATGCTTTTTTCATGGAGTCAGTGTGCTTCGGTGGCGAAGTGACTCTGAGGCTTTATTGGAGGACTCTGGGGCTCTAGCTTCATCCAATGTAGTCTGTAATGTTACATTTGGATTTTGCTAAGAGCCTCCTTTGTATCAAATGTCCTGTAACCTGCAGATTAATTGGTCCAGAATGATATCGTTGAGGTCTTGGAAGTCGCAGTACATAGCTGCTTTTCTCAATGCGGTATTGATTAATAGACTGCCTGCCATGTTGTAAACACTGCCTGAATTCATGCCGCCGAATGACTTTTGATGACACTGGTACGTAGTGTGTCTGCAGCATGTTTTGGAGAGTCTACCAGAGAACCATCTCAACTGGTATTGGCTTGGCTAGGGACTCTGCCATATCGCCAACCTCATGTCCACAGTGGCTTAGAAATAGTGATCAGTTCTGGTTGTCTAGGAAGCAGCAGAATCTAGTCATGTATGATGTTCTCTTTGGCCAGGTGTATCAGCGGGTGGAACACTAATATCTTGTTTTCTGCGGTTTCAAATTTTGCCGTGTAAAATGGCCACCACTCACATTTCCCACCGGGCTGGATCTATCAGCGTTCTTCAGTTCTATTTGGTAGTAACCTCTTCAGTATCCTATCCTCATCACCAGTGTTAAGTCCTGGTACTGAAGAGGCTGGAGGCAGGCTTAATAGCAACAGCTCTTTATTGTATAACAGTAGGATTCAACAAAAGAGTCAGTCTGACTGCTCTCCCTTTTATACAGAGCTGTCAGATGGCTTAACTAATCAGTGGATCTTGGAATAAATACATAACATGTGCCATAGATCCCAGCATCCTCTTTATTGACCAGACTGGCTGGGATTTTGAGACATTGTAGTTCGAGATCTAGATCAGGGGTCTCCAACCTTGGCCATTTTAAGACTTATGGACCTCAACTCCCAGAATTCCTCAGCCACCTTTGGCTGAGGAATCCTGGGAGTTGAAGTCCACAAGTCTTAAAATGGCCAAGGTTGGAGACCCTGATCTAGAGGGTCCGAACTTCTATGTTCTGCACAGTTTATAATTTATCTATGAAGATTCTCGATCATTCAGGTCATGGTTGTCACAAAGGTGCTTTCCCCAAAAGAAAATTGGACATTGTTTTTATTTTTCTTTCAAAAAGTTTCACTTCTCTGTTGAACTGAAGAAGCATATTGGATGAGAAATGAAATGTTTTTAAAGAAAAAAACCAGAAAGTCTTTTTTTCAAAATTGCCTTTGGAAAAAGCACCTTTGTTTATAATCTGACATCTTCAAAGTCAAGTAGCAGGTTAGAGGAAAAATATGCTAAAAGTTTGTTTTATTTTACCTTCAGTTAATGGAAGAAGGCTTATTTATGCACATTCCACTGTGATTCTTGACTTATAAGAGCCAGTTTGTGTATTAATTAAGGCACTGAGCTAGAAATGGGGAGACTATGAGTTTAGTCCTACCTGAGGCAAAAAAAACCCAGCTGGGTGACCTTGGGTCGATCACTCTCTCTCAGCCCCAGGAAGAAAGCAACATCACACCACTCCTGAAATCTTGCCAAGAAAACTGCAAGGATTCGGCCAAGCAAGCGCCAGCAGACAACAATGACTCAAAGACGCACGCACGCAGAAATACACGGTCATTTACTCTTACTATCAGAGAGCTGAGGGTAGTGACACAATGATATGGATACTGTGGAGTCATTTCACTCCCAGGCTGAGAAAGATTTTTCAAGGAAGCATCCCCTTCCTGGACTTGGAAAAGCAAAGCTGGGGGGAGGAAGCTTACGTCACTGGCTTGAATAAATAAGACACAGATTAATGTGTCTTTGTCTCCCTCTTGGCATTTGGTGTCTTAAATAGGTGCCAAAGAAATACATAAACAGGCCTGAGAAGGAAATTCGGCTTCCTGCAACAGTTGCGTCTTCTCACAGATTCACGTACAAATGTTTTGCTAGGGCGCAAGGGGAAATGGGTGTATGCAAGCTCACTATCTAGAATTAGAAAGTGGGGTTGTGAAAAGCTTTGAAGGTGTGCTTCACTTTGATGGCAGTTTGTTTGTTTGTTTGTTTGTTTGTTTGTTTGTTTGTTTGTTTGTTTGTTTGTTTGTTTGTTTGTTTGTTGATTGATTGATTGATTGATTGATTGATTGGATTTGTATGCCGCCCCTCTCCGGAGACTCGGGGCGGCTAACAGCAATAGCAAGACAGCATACAATAATAATCCAATACTAAAAACAATTAAAAACCCATAATTATAAAAACCAATCATACATACCATGCATAAAATTGTAAGGGCCTAGGGGGAAAGAGTATCTCAATTCCCCCATGCCTGGCGGCAGAGGTGGGTTTTAAGTAGCTTACGAAAGGCAAGAAGGGTGGGGGCAGTTATAATCTCTGGGGGGAGTTGGTTCCAGAGGGCCGGGGCTGCCACAGAGAAGGCTCTTCCCCTGGGTCCCGCCAAATGACATTGTTTAGTTGACAGGACCCGGAGAAGACCCACTCTATGGGATTTAACTGGTCGCTGGGATTCGTGCAGCAAAAGGCAGTCCCTGAGATAATCTGGTCCGGTGCCATGAAGGGCTTGATAGGTCATAACCAATACTTTGAATTGTGACTGGAAACTGATAGGCAACCAATGCAGACTGCAGAGTGTTGGTGTAACATGGGCATATTTGGGGAAGCCCATGATTGCTCTTGCAGCTGCCTTCTGCACGATCTGAAGTTTCTGAACACTTTTCAAAGGTAGCCCCATGTAGAGAGCGTTACAGTAGTCGAGCCTCGAGGTGATGAGGGCATGAGTGACTGTGAGCAGTGACTCCCGGTCCAAATAGGGTCGCAACTGGTGCACCAGGCGAACCTGGGCGAACGTCTTTGAGCAAACTCTCTCTCAGATGCAGTTTGGCAAAGCAATCCACCCCGCCTCACGGAATTAATTTGCCTTATGGCTTCTCGGGGATAACAAAACTCCAGAATTTGAAGTGGTTTCTGTGCATGTACGGAAGCCTCTTCTGGATGGTAGACATATCAGAGGAGGCAAAACTTGTCATATCTCAGTGAAATAGATTGCATTTTGAGGCAAAGTCCTGCCTCGCTGCATAGGAGTATTGAAAAGCTACATAGAATTAAAATATTCTGCTCTAGCTATATGGGTAGTCTTTGACTTATGACTGGTTGCTTAATGACCATTTGGAAATGCCTCCCCCACAAAAAATATGTATTGGTCATTGTTATTTCTATACCACAAGGTGGGATTTATATTATTAATACACTGGGACTTGTTAATGCCTGAACCCATTTGTAATATACCTGATATGAGTAATTCAGATAAATAAATCCTTAGGGTCTGTCCTATGTTTAATTTAATTTGAGGATCAGAAAAGAATTACATTATTCGAGGGGCCTTGAGTAATATTCATCCCAGCTTATCCGTTTGAGATCAGTACAAACTGCTGGAATCAATAATGGCAGATTGTCATAGAAATAAGATATGTATTTGATTTGATATTCTTTAGTTAAATGAGTTTGAAATAAGACTATATATTAATCTAAATTTCTTGGTTGTTTGTGGATCAATGTCTGTTTTCCTTCTTTGTTATAGTTCCTCGCTAGATCAATTAAATATTATCTGTATAACTATTAAATGCAATTCACAAGAACTTTGGAATATATCCCTTCAAACAACCAATTATGGGGAACAATACTGTTTGGTAGCCTCTGTTCCCTATGCAGTAGGAGGTATATTGAATTGTCTATTTACAAAAAATTACCAGATTTTTCGGCGAATAAGATGCACCTTTTTCCTCCTTAAAATAACTGATAATTTGGGTGTGTCTTATACTCTGAATGTAGCTTTTTTTCCCCAGCCCTAACTAGCTGCTAATGATCTTCCCAGCTCTTACGTTGCAAGCTCTTTCATTGTTTCTCTTTGCAAAATCCTAAGTCTTTGCAGTTTTTTTCCCCATTGCTCTAACTTGCTCTGAATAAGGTTCTTTCCAGTCCTAGCCAAGTGCTAATGATGTTCCCAGTTCTTACTGTCTTGCAAGCTCTTTCATTGTTACTCTCTGGAAAGAAACCCTGTCTTTGTAGTGTTTTTCCCCCATTCTCTTCTTGTTTCGAATGTTTCTTTCCAGCCCTAACCAGGTGCTAATGATGTTCCTAGTTCTTATCGGCTCGCAAGCTCTTTCATTGTTACTCCCTGTGAAGAATGTTTTCCAAGACCTAAGTCTTTGCAGGGTTTTTTTTTTCATTGGTCTAACTTGTTCCGAATGTTTCTTTCCAGGTGCTAATAAGGTTCCCAGCTCTTACTGGCTTGCAAGCACTTTCATTACCTTGTTTCCCCGATAGTAAGACACCCCCGATTGTAAGACGTATCGGGGGTTTCAGGGGGGTCGGCTAATATAAGCCATACCCCGAAAGTAAGACATATGTCTTACTTTCGGGGAAACACGGGGGTACTGCCGCCTCCCTCTCATCTAGCTGTGCGCCGCCTCCTGCCCACGTCCGCACCGTCCCCCTCTCCATACGTCGCCGCGTCTGCCACCTCCCTCTGATCTTAATGAGTGCCGCCTCCTGCCCACTTCCGCGCGGCCCCCCTCCATACGTCACCGCGTCTGCTGCCTCCGTCTGATCCAAATGAGCGCCGCCTCCTGCCCACTTCCGCGCCGCCCCCCTCTCCATACGTCACCGCGCTGTCCCCCTCTCCATACATCACCACGCCGTCCCCTGCACTTGTCACTGCCGCCTCCTGCTTAAAATACGGTAATGCACACAGTATTAATCATACATCAGTAAAACATACACACTGGCATACTGGGGTATCATCTGCTGTTTTGTGGTGAATACAATACTGTTCAGGTTGTTAATAAATGTTAATTTTATGGTTAAAACAAAAAATTCGACAATTTCTTTCCAATATAAGACATACCCCGGAAGTAAGACATAGTGGGGCTTTTGGGGATAAAAAGAAAGTAAGACACTGTCTTACTTTTGGGGAAACACGGTATTACTATCTCTGAATAAGGTTTTTTTTAAAACCCTAACCAGGGGATAAAATATTGTACTGAAGCTGACCAGACTAAGGATGCTAGCCAGATGAATATGTGGTTAGCAGATTCTTTTCCCTATTTTCCTTCCCAAAAACTCAGATGCGTCTTATACTCAAAAAATACAATACTTAGCTGCTGTAGTGCCAAGCTATGAATTCCAGCCAGTTTCATACCTCCTACTCATGCTTGATCTATCTTTTCTTCCAGTGTCAGATATTGTAAACCCACAGTATGCATTGTTGAGAAAATAGCATTGCTTTTACATCTTGTTTGCAGGTTACCATTACTTTCTAATCGATCACTATGGAAGCAAGGATATTAAGTAGTTTTATGGCAATTACAGAGCCTTATAACAACTGTACATATCATCTCTGCTATTAATACTTTTTTCTATAGTTGTAGGAAGGATTGCAACATTTTAAAACATTTTAGCTAGGGACAGCTCAGTAAAATACTGTTCTTTGTGATGACTCTCTGAATCCACAAACAAGCACACACAGTGACAAACAACAGGCCAGGTCTTCAGCAAGGTATCAGCAATTTTGCTGTCTCTGATTTTTAATGGCCCTGGGAATTAACAAATCCCCAAACACGTTGCAGTCAATGCTCAGAACTCAATAAACATTCAGTGCAGCAGTTTTACAAATGCAGACTGAATGCAGCACTTATGACACGGCAAGCAAAAAGGAAAAGTCAAAAGGATGCCCCCAAGGATATCAATGCACTGTGATTTCACAAAAGCAGAACCACCACAACTTCATCCAGGATGCCACAGGCTTTTCAATCAGAAGCGGTAAGACTTTAGTGGAGCAATGCTCATTCCATATTGCAGATCAAGAGAGATTTCGGTTGCGCAATTCAGTTTTATGACACCTGAATTCCTTTTTTATCTTTATAAGACTGCTGGATGATTGCAAATACATACTTAACAGAAGGTACATGGCCTACTTTGCAGAGGACAGCCCTCTGTTCTAAAGACTCCTATCTGAAACCATCCTTGCTCTGAAAGGCTGTGAATCCAGCTTCTTTTGAACTTCAGTCTAATTCTGCAATATCTGGCAAATATACTGACAAGCATAGTCATGTGTCCTGAAAGAATCATTCAAAGGCAAAGCAGAACCTTAACTTTAGGAAACTGGAATTTTGAATCGAAGTCACAATTTCCCCCAAAGCGTTACAATGCTCTATATTTCTGCACAGTTTGCTAATTATTGTCAGGGTGAGTCTTCAAACTCTTTCCCCATTCCATTGCTGCAAAACAATTTGTGAGATGGAAAAGTAAGTACTTCCAGTGGTGGGATTCCACCGGTTTGCACCACTATGGCCAAACCGCTTGTTAAATTTCTGTCAGGCCCCATCCAAGAGTCCCCACAGGCCTCATTTTGACTCCAGGAGGCTGCAGGGAGGCCTACTAGGCCCAAAACGGGGCACAAGGGTATGCATGGCCACCAAGACCACACCCACCCAGCCGGTCATTAGAGCAGAGAACAGGTGGTTAAATTACTTGAATCCCATCACTGGCTTCCATGTATCTCCCCAGACTAAATCTTTTCAGATAAGTACACAATAAAAAAATATACATTTAAAACTCTTAAAGCAATCAATCTTGGACTATAAGGTGACCTCTTAGACCTCTAAATTTTAAATGTGTCAATTTTTTTTAATCATTGAAAATATGCCCTCCTTCTTCGAGTTTCATGTGCAAGGCAACATAAGCACAGATGGTCTCTATTTAGTCAAGAATGGAATGGAATGGAAGAGAGAGGAGAGGAGAGGAGAGGAGAGGAGAGGAGAGGAGAGGAGAGGAGAAGAGAAGAGAAGAGAAGGAAGCGACCTTGGAGTTCTTCTAGTCCAACCCCCTGCTTAGGCAGGAAATCCTGTACCTGTGATGGCAAACATATGGCACATGTGCCAGAAATGGCACACAGAGCTATCTTTCCAGGCATGCAAGCCATCGCTCTTTGCTCTTTTGATTTCTGGTGTGCTGCCCACCAGCCACCAGCACATGCATACATAGTGGCCAATGCATGTGTGCACACTGATAACCAAAAGATCATTTTCCTGGTGTGTGCATGTGCACTGGGCAGCTGCTCTTCTGATTTCTGGAGCATATATGTGCACCAGACACCGGGTTTTTGTACTTGCATGCATGCACCAGAAACAGAAGATGATCTTCCTGGTGCACGCATGTGCATTAGGTGAGTGTTCACAAGCCCCTGTTTTGGCACTCATTGCTGAAAAGATTCACCAACACTGTCCTACGCCATTTCAGACAAATGGTCCAATATCTTCTTTAAAACTTCCAATGCTGGAGCATTTACAACTTCTGGAGGCAAGCTATTCCACTGATGAACTTTTCTAGCTGTCAGGAAATTTCTTCTTAGTTCTAAATTGCTTCTCTCCTTGATTAGTTTCTTGTCTTGCCTTCTGGTGCTTTGGAGAATGGCATAAAGGCTGAAGCATTTTTTATTAACCCTTAGTAAAACCAATCCTTCTCTTTGTCCTAAATATACAGGTAGTCCTTAACTTACAACAATTGAGCCCAAAAATTCTCTTGCTAAGCAAGACAGTTGTTAAGGAGTTTTGTCCCATTTTATGACCTTTCTTGCCATAGCTGTTAAGAGAATCACCACAGTTATTAAATTAATATCACAGTTGTCAAGGGAATCTGGTTTTCTTGTTTATTTGCTTGCAGAAGATCGGCAAAGGTGATCACAGGACTTCAGACACTGCAACCACCATAAATATGAACCAGTTGTCGAGCATCCAACTTTTGATCATGTGACCACGGGGATGCTGCAATAGTCTCTGTAAGGGTGAAAAATGGTCATAAGTCACCTATTTCAGAGCTGTTGTAACTTTGAGCGGTCACTAAACCAATGGTTATAAGTCAAGGACTACCTGTAAGTCTTGATTTATTTATTGAACCAAACCAGGGTTCCATAGCCTCACTTTCTGGTCCTCCTAAGCAGAGAACACTTTTCACAAAAGCCACCTTAAATTTCAGTCTGGTCCACTGTCATTTTTCTTTGAGCTAAACTTGGCCGGCTTGATAAGTATTTCCTTGCCATTCTTACAAAAGGAAACAAAACAGCAACTTCCTGTTCCTGGCTGATGGCAAGAACAACCAATAAACTTCCCTTGTAAATTATTTCCTATGTCCAAGTAAACAGAGGTTTGTTTAGAAAGGTGCTTTCTGTTTCCAGCTTTGCATTGCTAGATTTTTCCACTTTTCCCATGATCTGTGTAAAAAGACACAAAGTGATCACTTTGCATATGACATTGGTTTCAAAGAGAGATAACCTTTTGATGGCCAAAGGCCACAGTTAGCATAGAAGGGGGGACTATTTTTTGTAAGTGGCTCACAAGTGAATGTAAGGGTCAGAATTTGCTTCTCCCCCCAACCAGTATCATCACCCCACTCCACTATGCTTCAAAGTTTTATTGGGAGCAAAACAAAGTATCAAATAGAATAGAATTATTTATTGGCCAGGTGCAATTGGAGACACAAAGGATTTGTCTTGGGGGCAAATGCTCTCAATGTACATAAAAAGACAAGATACATTCGTCAAGGGAGTTAATTAAAAAATATTGGATTGTGCGGAAATAAATAGATTGACAATGAAAATTAAAGATAAGGAAGATTTTGAATTCTATAATGTGTGGGGGGAAATTTACGATTGGTTAAAAAATGAATATGTATAAAAGATAAGTAACGTTGATTAAATTGGAGGAAAATAGAAATTTGAAGATGGTAGACCCAGGTGACAAAATTAGGTAGTTGGGGAGACAGGATTAATAGAGTACAGTAGGTAATATACCAAGGAAAATATAAGAAATAAGCATAGATATGGATACAGGGGGGGACGAATCTAAGAGAAGCACTGATGGGATTAGGGATATGAGTTGCCTCTGTTAACTTTAGATTTCAGGGAAAGATTAAGAGGGAGAAAAGAAAGTAGAGAAGGAAGGGAAGAAGGAGAGAGGAAGAAAGTAGGAAAGTGGGAGAGAAAGCGAAAGAAGGTAGAGGGAAGAGAGGGAGATAGAGAGAATGGAATGATATGACAAAGGGGGAAGACAGGCAGGTAATTAATGTATAAAAGGCGCAAATTAAGACATTGGTTTATATTTTATAAAATAGAAAAGTATAATTATGTGTATTTTGTTAAGAGTGATGTATTGATGTATACATATGGATGTATTGTGGAGAAAAACAATAAAAAGTTTATTATGGAGAAAATGAATAAAAAGAATCATAAAGTCTAAGATTTAAATGTCTATTTTCATTGCTTCCTATTTCCGAACCATCATGATTGGAAGGCCATGAAAATGAATGTGATAGAGTCATATTTCCCTGTTTCTCCAGTTGAACATCTTTCTGCTATGGAAGAAGCAAATTAAATTGGTACAGAGCAAGGAAGATCATCAAATAATCCTTCATATGTTTGCCATTTATACCAGCACAACTTGTTTTCTCTAGGCTTAGTCACTTTTATCTATCAGCAATACAATGTAGCCCAGCTTGGGAACAGCATCTAGCTAGTTAGTCTCTCCTTGAAAAATAAACCAATATTAAACTTGGTTTGTACTTGGAGGAGAGACCATAAGAAATATCAGGGTATAAGCTAGTTTAGAAAGAAAAAGGCTCAGAAGAATACAGCAAGCGGGCAGTTCTGTAAAAAGTGCTTAACAGAGGCAGGTTCCTCCTACCTGCACACCGGTGCGCTGCGCAGAAGCAAAAAAATTACTGAAAATTGTGCCCATATGTCCCCCATGCATGATTTTACTGCCACGCATGCACAGATGCAAAACAATTGCCCAAAATGGTGTGTGCGTGAGCATCCCCTTGTGCAATTTTGCTTCTGTGCATGTGCAGAAGCAAAAAACCCTTTGAAAATTAGTTTTAAAATGGTGCTGCACACAGACTGCCAAAAACAGCACCAGAGCTGTCATGCACAAATTGTGCAATTGGCAGGCCAATACCGGACTACTGCACCGGGGCACACCGGTAGGAACCCACTTCTGGTGTATAAGCATTTTAGTGCTTAATTGTTTCAGGCAATCTCCCACATGTTGAAAGAATGCTGGAGAATATTTTACCTCATTTAATGAGGTTCAGGGCCAATGCAAAGGGATCACTAACACTGCAGTCATGCTTGGCAGCCATACATTCAGAATGCATTCAGAAGGGGCCCTTATGTTCTGCTGGAGCAACTGGCTGTGTGGCAACAGGTTGCACAGCACTTAAGAATGGCAATTCTGCTTCCCCAGGACAATTCTGCAATTTCTCTCTCCCCACGTGGACCAGAAGAACAGAATTCCCCTGTTTTCTGCAGCACTTGAAGTAGCACTGTAGAGTTGGCAGCATTATTTTTACAATTCTGACCTGGTCTTTGGCCAAACTGGTTTAGCTGGCTAATGAATGCTTTCTCCAAGTAGTTCAAAGGGGAAAGCCGATTCAATGCACTGTCCTGAGTGTTTCCCCATTGCAACAGAAATAATTTAGCATTATGGACCCACCAAATCTAGGGACTGGTTTTTAAGCCTTGCATTGTCACCTCTAAGAATTCCTTTCCACACTGATACTTTCTTTAGACTTTAAAAAAAAATCAGGGGAAAGAATCAATACTGTTTATTTACCAAGATCCCAGGAGTGATTTACCACAAAGTGTTTTATTATTGTTGAAGATTTAATCTTCAATTCAATTCATAGCGTGGGACTGATTAAAAACTTAACAATTCAGGTCCTAGTATCTGGATACTTTCTCCCAAGGACTAAGCATTTACGATTTTGCAGCGCTTTCATATTGCATCTATGTGTCTTTGTGTACAGTGGGAAGTATGGGGCAGGCTGAATATGCTCTACACCAGTGTTTTTCAACCAGTGTGCCGCGGCACAATAGTGTGCCATGTGACATGGTCAGGTGTGCCGTGGGGAAATTAGAGAATGCTACAAAAACTGCCTAAGTCACGTGTCAGCCCCACAACGAGGGTGAGGCCGTGCTTTCTTAACAACTCCCCTCAAGCAGGAGTGGCAGCTGGCATGTCCAATTGCTTTTCAGAAAGGGGAAGCGGAAGGCTGGATGGGGATGTGGGATTCAGGAGGTGTGCGTGATTGACGGGGTGCAGCTCAATAGGTGTGCGGTGGTCCCCCTCAGCTTTCCTACCCCTCTCCAACATGGGCAGGGGTGGAACAATGGGAGGAATAGGAGATGGAAACAGGAAAATGGCAGCGGCGTTGGCAGCAGCATCAGCAGCTTTGGGTGGTAGCAGCCTGCTTCCCCATGCTGCTCCTACTTGCGATTCTTTCATCCCTGCGTGAGTCTCAGGCGTGTCGTATTGGGTGGCTGTGGAGCTGGAGGGGAGAGGGACAACCAAGGGGAGCGCAGATGGAAGGAGAGGCTACTTCCTCCTCGGAGACCCGCCACCCTCTTAGCCAGGCTTGGTGTGTGCTGCAGGTAGAGGACGAAGACCAGCGCTAGTTTATCTGGAGTGCAATGGGGAGGAAAAAGAAGAGCACCAGGCTGGCCACTTGGCAAAAGGCGAAAGGAGTGGAGGGCAATGCTGCTTTCGTAGGATGGATTGGAGGGCTGGATAGAATAGAATGGAATGGAATGGAATAGAAGGGAATGGGATGGAAGAATAGAATGGAATGGAATGGAATGGAAAGGAATGGACTGGAATGGAATGGAATAGAATAGAATAGAATAAAACAGAATAGAATAGAATTCTTTATTGACCTTTTTCTTTTTATAAGAGGCCCCTGCAGAGGGTGATATACAATGCATCACAATGTTATCTATATTGTATATGGCCTCCTGAAGGGTCATCTTCTTAAAGAGCTCAAATCTCTATACAGTAATACCCCGGTTATTGCGTCCCCAACCATTGCGAACAGGGTAATTTGCGATTTTTCAACCCGGAAGTCAAAACACCATCTGCGCATGCGTGCCCTTTTTTCTATGGGCACGCATGCGTAGATGGCGCCCGGCAGATCAGCTGCTGGGCGGCTTCCCTGGGTCTTCCCCCTCTTGCTGGCGGGAGGGCGAGCAGCGGGCATCAGCAAGGAGTTTCCCCACCGCCCACGCAAACTCCTCGCTGCCGCCCGCCCTTCGCCCGCCCACGCCGTTCATTCTCGCCGCTTTCCAGCTGAGTCCTGAAGCGAATTCGCTTCAGGACTCAGCTCCAAAGCGGCGAGAGGGAGCGCGGACAAACCGTTCGCTGGCGCTAGCTCTCGCCGCTTTGGAGCTGAGTCCTGAAGCGAATTCGCTTCAGGACTCAGCTCCAAAGCGGCGAGAGGGAGCGCCAGCGAACGGTTTGTCCGCGCTCCCTCTCGCCGCTTTCCAGCTGAGTCCTGAAGCAAATTCGCTTCAGGACTCAGCTCCAAAGCGGCGAGAGGGAGCGCCAGCAAACGGCCTGCCTGCCCGCTAGCGAGGAGCCGAAGATTGGGGGCGGCGCGGCTGTTTTAAAACGTCGCCACCGGCATGGGGGGCTTGCCAGCACCCCCCGGACCCCCAACCCGGGTTTGGGGGGCTGCTAGGAAGTCCCCCATGCCGGCGGCGACGTTTTAAAACAGCCGCGCCGCCCCCAATCTTCGGCTCCTCGCTAGCGCTGCGGAAGTAAAAACACCATCTGCACATGCGCAGATGGTGTTTTTACTTCCGCAGCGCTACTTCGCGAAAACCCGCTCGTTGCGGGGGGTCCTGGAACGGAACCCTCGCAACAAGCGGGGGATCACTGTATACACCATCAAAACAGACAGAACCAAGGCCCCTGTACCCAGCTGACACTATATGTATAATATGTTCTGTGTCATTTTGTCTCATTTTAGTTGGTGGTGTGCCCCAGTATTTTTTAAATGTGAAAAATGTGTCACGGCTCAAAAAAGGTTGAAAATCACTGCTCTACACCACATAACTTAGTATAAAGAAGAGCAGAATTCTTGAATGGTATCAGGAATGACATTCAAGGCCACTGCCCAACAGAGAAAAGTATCAAGGGATGTGCTGGTATGATTGTTTATGGAAAAAATTTTCTTTGACAGACAGGCAGAGAATCCTGAGTCTGTCAGATTGCAAAGAATAAAAGGACATTGCATTGGAAGTGGAATAACGGAGACAAGAGCTGGAATTAAAATTGGGTCACTTTATTTAATTAACATAAATTTAAATAATGTGAATATAAACATTATAAACAGATGTAACCAAAGGACCTGCGGAGGCCAAACCAACTAATGGGGCAGAATTACCTATCAAAAACATACATAGGCAACTATGGGGCATAACTCCTTGCTGAACCAGGTGATGGTAGCCACCTTTACCTTGATCCGAGCCACACCCTTAAAGCATGTGGGAGGAGCTCACCCTCCAAACCCCTTGCGAAATTGGATAAGGTGAGTCCCATGGGTATCCCACCTCCAATCCCTGAAGTTGTACAAACCTATAGTTCATGGGGAGAGGCAGCCCATCATCTTTGAATAGATGCCCAAAAGGAGAACGTGCAGTTGCTCCTACTGCCCATTTCCGCCCCTAACCTGCCAAATCCCAGTGACCAAAGGGAAAGCCAAATTGACATTGCACCCCCCCCCAACCAATCCATCCTTAACGTCAGTGTGGAATAGGTGAAAAAACGGCCCCACCCATAGGAGAGACCGCAAAAAATTCCTATTCGGCCTCGAGGCCACCCCGTTTAGGCACACTGTATGATAGAAAGGGTGGGTGGATGTTCGCGTTCAGGATGCCAAGGGCAAAAGAAGGAGGTCCCAACATGCCACCCTTAAATAGGGCGCATCCGGGACCTCCCCAAGCCCAGGAGGCAGCGTGCACGCTGCCAGAAGCCGACATAATGTTGGTCCCAACAGAGCCAGAGACCGTGCATGCGCAGAGCCGCGTCTCTCCAGCTCCAACACAATTTCGGCCGGCGTTTTAATACGCCGGCAGTGCATTTCTAACAGGCCTCAATAATTGGTATTTTTCCACTGACAACAACCAGCTATCTTTAGAAAGATACACTGTTCCTTTACATGGCATGCATCAAACATTCCTATTTTTGCCCAAAGTTGCTTTCAGCATTAACAACAATATAAACACTACCAAAAACAAAGAGGGACGATTTAATTTGCTAATTTCAAGGATAAAGATATATGTAACTGTGACATATTTACCTAGACATTCTTGCAACATTGTTTTAGTTTTCCTTCCATATTATATATATCTGCTTCTTATGTTTCTAAATTGCCCATCTTTTTCCACCAATTGTCAGTAATTTAGGCAGACAGGCAAACAGAGAATAGTTCCCACAAATGGATCACTTACTAGCTTTAACATATGGGAAATGACTCCATCACTGAACCTGAGGTTGCATAAAAGCATTGGTTATTTCCTTTGCCCATCCTGTGTTTCATTTGAAAAAAAAAGATAAGAATTGAATACTGTGAAATCAATAAGGAAGACATATAAAGAAAAGAGAAACATTTAAAAGATGGGGTTGTGAAAGTAAGCATATGTTGTAAGGGTTGAGAAGAAAAAAACCAGTGGAATTATATGAGAGAACCCCAAATTCTATATTTTTAGGGGTGCCCTTCACACATAAGAAGTGGTTGATAAAAAACTGGATGAACTTTCAAAGAAGCAGGCAGTTACAAAAGAAAGGCCATTGGTTTAATCTGCTGATTAACTAGGAAGAAGCCAAAACCTTTCAGTTCAGTTTTTTGGATTGAGTGGGTAGAAAGTAAAATTTTGGTGAAAAATTACATCCAATCTCTCACAAGAACCTGATATTCCCTTACCTGTGTGCAGGGCCACCATCAGGAATTTTGGGGCCCCATACAGCCTAAGTGTCTTCCCCCCCCCCCCGCCATTTTAAAACTATTTTAAGTCGCCAAGCCACTCCATTCCCCGGGGATCATTTCCCGCTTCATGCCAAGCGAGGCGGTCCCATAGGCCAGTGTTTCCCAACCTTGGCAACTTGAAGATATCTGGACTTCAACTCTCAGAATTCTCCAGCCAGCAAATGCTGGCTGGGGAATTCTGGGAGTTGAAGTCCAGATATCTTCAAGTTGTCAAGGTTGGGAAGCACTGCCATAGGCTATTTCAGGAACTGGGTTAAGCCAATTGTGTGGACTCATCCAGGAGAAAGAAAGAAGGGGGAGCGACGAGGGAAAGAAAGATCCTCCTGGCATCGGCCAGGCGGAGCGAGGCTTATTTACGGCTCCTTGGCACTTCTCCCTTCTTGGAAGAGGCCTTGTTGACAAAACCATGTGCTTTCTAGCGAGGGGAGAGGGGAGGGGGATCCCACACCCGGCAGCCACCGGCGAGGAGCTGGAAAGGATGAGGGGAGAGAAAAAGCAGGGTACCTGCAGTCAGGCGGGTGTCTTGAGGGGGCACTCCCATCTGGAAGGAAGGGAAGAAAGGCGAGGGCGAGCTATGAAGGAAGGAGGGAGGGAGGAAGTAAGGAATGGTAAAAGGGGCGATCAAGAGAGGAATGGGTGAATGAATGAACGGATGGTGGGAAGGAAGGAAGAAAGGAAAGAGGGAAGGGACAGGAACAGAGGAAGGGTGCAAAGGAAGCAAGGAAAGGTGTGAAAAGGGAGAGCAAGAGAGGAAGGAGTGAAAGAAGGGAATGAGGGAGGAAAGAAGGGAGGAAGGAGAAGGAAAGCAAGAAATGGAGGGAAGGAAGGAAGGAAGGAAGGAAAGAAAGAAAGAAAGAAAGAAAGAAAGGGGGAAGGGACAGGAACAGAGGAAGGAAGCAAGGAAACTTATGAAAGGGGAGAGTAAGAGAGGAAGGACTGAAGGGAGGGAGGGAGGGAAGAAGGTAGGAAGGAGAAAGAAAAGAAGAAATAGAGGAAGGGAAGGTAAAAGAGAGAAAGAAAAAGAGCAAGAAAGAAAGCAAGAGAGAAAGAAAGAAAGAAAGAAAGAGAATGAAAGAGAAATAAAAATAGAGAGGGGGAATGAAAGAAATGGAAGGAGGGAAGGAAGGAGAGAAAGCAAGAGAAAGAAAGAAAGCAAGAGAAAGAAAAAAGAATGAAAGAGCAAGAGAGAAAGAGAGAAAGAGAAAGAAAGAAAGAAAGAAAGAAAGGCAACTTCAAAGAAAGGCTCACTGAGCATCTCTCACTCTCTCTCTCTCTCTTTCTATCCCTTTCTTTCTCTTTTCCTTTCTATCTCTCCTCTTCCTTTCTCTCCTCTCTCTCTCCCCCTCTCTTTCTACCCTCCTTTCTCTTCCTTCCTTCCTTCTCTCCCTCCCTCCCTCCCCTCCCTCCTTCCTTCCTCTCCATTTCTCTTTCCCTCCCTCTCTTTCCCTTTTCTTTCTTTTGGTCCACTTCTATTCTATAATTTCACAGAAGTATCCCCCCACAGGAGTCGCCCCCCCCCCCAAAGAGCATATCATATAGTGCAAAGTTTTAAGAAATATCCTGAGGATCCTCATCCGGCTTTTAGCCAGAAAAAAAAGTTGTTTCCTTTCTCTCAAGTCGGCGCAACAGATCCCAGCAGCGAGCCTCCAAATTACCAGTTGCTTTTAAATCGCCTTCCCAGCCGCGCGTCGGAAGACAGGACCGGCAGCCTCTTTCTGCGCAGCCTCAATCCCGCTCTTACCTATCCCGCGCTTACAAGATTCTCCCCAGAGCTGATCACGCTGATCCAACCTGACAGCGTGCTCCAGGAGGGAATAGCCCGACGCCTAATAATACTTGCAGGGCAAACGGACGGAATCCCGGACGCGACTTTCCACAGCAAACAAGCCAACCAACCGAAGCTGATTTGGGCCTCAGGAAAACCCTTCCTACGTAGCAGAGGTCGCGTCAAAAAACACGTGTTTTTCTCGCTCCGGAATAGGGTTTATCTGTTGGGTCCCGGTTGCCTTGGCTGGCCGGGAGGCACATTTAAGTCGCCTCTGCAACCGTTTGATCCCGTTGGGGAAACTCCTCAAACCGCCTCCTTTTCGGGTTTCCTATCCAGCGCTCGTTTTCGAGTCCTGTGTTCGGGGGGTGGGAAGAAGGTGCGGGCCGCGGTCGGAGAAGCTCCGCAGAGGCAGAGTTTGTCTCAATTGGGGTTGGAGAGGTTTTGGCAGGCGCCGCCCCGCCCCCCCCCCATTTTCCAATTTGGCCGGGCCCGTGACGCCACTCCCAGTAATACCGGTCTATCGGCGGCCCTGCCTGTGTGTGTCTACAATAGGTTTGTATGTGACTCGTTGGTTGAAGAGAAAGTGAATAATCTATCTTTCCTGCAGAAAGTCCAAAGCATGAAGAACAGTAGATGTGGGCATTTTAGAGAACAAGATATAGGGCTTATATACTGTACATAAGTTCCCTGAAAAGGAGTCATCACTATGAAAAAAAATACTGAATTGTTAGGCAAAATCTGCAAGAACCGAATGGGTGCAATTGTCCTGCTAATAAGAGATATGTCACCTCAATATTGTTCTAATTTTGACCATTGTCTCAATTTATCCATTAAATGCAAGATGAAGATGATAAATGAATCTGAACGTCTTATAGCTGGAAGAGGACCATCCAAGATTTGGATGCACTAAGCCCATGGCCTTGAAAAAGCTGTATTAAAATGAGCTGAGGCTAGTAGTGATTCCTAATTTGGCCTTTTTGCCTCCCTGTGAATAACTCTGATTCAAATAGTCAGATGATTTATTTTGCAGTGTTCTTTCAATTTGAACCTGCCAAAGAAAAATCCCCAATAGCTTGATAAAGAAATCCTTTAAAATGGTATTCTGTATGAACACAGAACAGTTGGCAAGAAAAATAAATAATAGACAAGAAAGAAGAGAGTTCATTATAGACCATCAGTTATTTCTCTCTTGAAGCAGGTCCAATATTTTCTAGATGTATTTATTTACGCAATTTGTTAATAGCTTCTATCAACCCACATTTTGTTGAATAGGGATGGAGTTTAACTTCTCTCCTTGTCATCTACATTGACTACATTGATTTGATCACTGTAATGTTGAAACCTAAGCTTAAAAATGTTGGCTTAGATTAAAATAATTGCTGTTGTAACTTCTATTGTCCAGAGAAGAATTAATCAGCTCTGCTATGGTAAGAAAGTGATAGAAATCAAATTCTGAGAAACAGTGCATGATTCATCATGAGGGACTAGTTCAACTGCTATAAATATCCAGCAATCACACTCTGAAAAAGAAGAAAATCAACTCTGAAAAGCCTTTGATTTCTTTTCTCCACCAGGATGATCAATATCCTTTAAAATGACAAGTGGTCTCATAAACACAAAAGAGAAACTGTCAGGATTCTTTGTACAGTGCATATCTTTGGGGAAGATCGTCTTTACCAATTTGGTGACTCTAGTTATATAAGATGGCTGCCTCCATCAAAGCTAATAAGGCTAATTTAAAGTATAAATAAATCTACACAATGTTCTAACATTCATAATTAAGAATAGCTGTGAGACCAATACAGCTCATCTGTTTGGAACCCATATCGCATCTCAGACATTAACACCCTTGAAAATGTCCAAAGAAACTTCACCATAAGAGCCCTTCACTTCTCCACTCGAAATAGAATACCCTATGAGACTAGACTTTCAATCCTGGGCCTAGAAAGTTTAGAACTAAGACACCTTAAACAAGATCTAAGTATTGCCCACAAGATCATATGCTGCAACGTCCTGCCTGTCGGCGACTACCTCAGCTTCAACCACAACAACACAAGAGCACCCAGCAGATTTAAACTTAATATTAACCGCTCCAAACTTGATTGTAAAAAATATGACTTCAGTAACTGAGTTGTCGAAGCGTGGAACTCATTACCGGACTCCATAGTGTCATCCCCAAACCCCCAACACTTTACCCTTAGATTATCTACGGTTGACCTATCCAGATTCCTAAGAGGTCAGTAAGGGGCGAGTACAAATGCACTAGAGTGCCTTCCGTCCCCTGTCCTATTGCTCTCCTATATCTCCTATACCTTTCTTCTATTCCTATATCTCTTCTTCTATTCTTTCATTGATATGTTCTATTACTATATCTTCTTTTCTATTATTTCTTAGATATATTTTACTATGAGTATCTCCTCTATAACATTCATCATGTATTTTACTATGTGTATATAGATATATACCCACTAAAACCCTCATTGTGTTTTAAAAATACTGTACCTCCAACTCCACAAATGGTGGATGAGAACTCTTCAGGAAGGCTGCAATATTAGTACTGAAATGAATGAGACTCAGACAGGAGTACAAGATGGTTCCGTTTATTCAGCTCTCTCGAAAGTGACTTCAGCAAGGAACGCATCTGAGCTGTCAGTGTCAGAACAGCCCTTTTTATACCTTTAAGGCTCGCGCCTAAAAGAAACGGCCGTGCGTCTTAGCCAATCAGACGCGGCCAAGGTTTATTCACAGTTTAAACAGTATTTCCAAGGCATTTTCTTTTACAGATTTTACATTGGTTATATACAGACTTAACACCCCTCCCTCATTAGTTGAGACAACTGTCACTCAGTGAGCCAAGTGACGTAGTCCTCCAATCGATTGGGCCGGCGTGACGTGCGCTCAGACCTGCGCAGATCATTACCGGCTGGTATGTCTATGGTGGAGGTTGGTTCGTCGTTGTCTCCTGTCCGCGGCTGGGCCCAAGTTGGGGCTCTGGCCTGCGGAGATAAGTATGCTGATGGTGCACCGTGCCCAGACGAGGAGGAAGGCTCGGCATCGCTGGAGGAGGCATCTGGCCGTGGTAAGTCCTTTTGTAATTCCAAAAGTTCGAGTTGCGAATTAATGTCTGCTTGGGGGGAAGAATTTCCGTTAGCGGCCGGCATTCCATTTGATGTTATGCGCCCCCTTAAATGATCGATGTGCCGCCTCCATGTGCGGCCATCTTCCAGTTGAACCACATAAGACTTTGTGGCTGTTTGTTGCAATATTTTTCCTTTCAGCCAACTCAACCCCCCATCAAAATTTCTAGCAAAAACAAGTTGCCCTAAGTACATATTTCTTTCAGGTGTTATACATGTTTCATTATTTACATTTTGAGTACAATAACGAGGGTGCAACCTGTCCAGGGGGGACCTTATTTTTCGACCCATTAAAATCTCTGCTGGGCTTTTATTTGTGATAGAATTTGGGGTGATATGCTGCATTAATAGAAACTGATCTAATTTGTGTTGTATTTCCCCTGGGCCTGCCCTGCGCAAGGCTTCTTTGGCCACACGTACATAACGTTCTGCAAGGCCATTAACCCATGGCGAGTAAGGGGATGTGAGTGCGTGTCTGACCCCCAAGTTGCTCAAAAAAACACTCAAATTGTCTGGCAGTCAATTGTGGCCCGTTATCTGAAACTAGGATGTCTGGGCACCCATGTGTGGCAAACAAATGATATAGTGCCTTGATGGTGGCACAAGTAGTAATGTTTTGCATAGCAATGATTTCCACCCATCTGGAGAACGCGTCTACCACAATTAAAAAGTTTTGGGTTCCAATAGGCCCTGCGAAGTCAATGTGAATGCGGGACCATGGCCCAGTGGGTCTTTCCCATTCCAGAGGTGTTGTTTTCGGGGGATTGGGTCGTGACTCCTGGCAAGGGTCACAGTTTGCTACCCATTGCTCAATGTCCCTATCTAAACCTGGCCACCACAAATAGCCCCTGGCCAACCCTTTCATTCTGACAATGCCTGGGTGGCCTGCATGCAACATACTTAGTACCTTCTGTTTTAAGGTATTGGGAATGACCACCCTGTCACCCCATAACACGCATCCCTTCAAGTAGGATAATTCCAACCTTTTAGATTTGAATTCTGACAGCCCAGTTTCTTCAGAGTCTCCCAACCAACCTTTTAGAATACAATTGATTACTTTTAACAATAGTAAATCCTTCTTGGTGTGCTCAGCCACCTCTTTGGCAGTGGTCAGGCAGTTTTCCTCAAGGTCAATTAGTAAGACATCCTCTGTGGGGGTTGGATCTGAGACTAACTCGGGCATGGGGCATCTACTTAACCCGTCAGCATGATTTATTGATTTTCCCCCCTTATGTGTTAGATGGTATTGGTATCCTGACAGGAAAAGGGCCCATCTTATTAATCTGGGGGACATGAAGGGAGGAGTTGGTTTATTGGCAGCTAGAAGACCAAGCAGGGGTTTGTGATCTGTTATTAGTTCAAAACTCCTCCCACAGAGATAATAATGGAATTTCTTAACGCTAGAGACTAGGGCCAATGCCTCTTTGTCTAATTGGCTGTAGTTTCTCTCTGCCATGGACAATGTTTTAGAAAAGAAGGCGATGGGGGCCTCTGTATTGTTTGGCATTATGTGAGCTAATACCCCACCTACCCCATACGCCGAAGCATCGCACGTGAGCCTTATTGGCAAAGTTGAGCTATATTGAACCACTACGCTCTTAGAGGTCAATAACTGTTTTATTTTATGAAAAGCTTCGCGCTCCATTGTGCCCCAGGTCCAGGGAACTCCCTTCTGCAGCAGTCGGTGTAGTGGTTCTGCTGCCGTTGCCTTCTGTTTAAGGAAGACAGAATAAAAATTAAGGAGGCCCAGAAATGCTTGGAGTTCTGTCTTATTATTTGGCTCGGGTGCTTTGGTTATGGCCTCTAGTTTGTCTGCTGTGGGGTGTATTCCCTCACTGTCTATTCTATAGCCCAGAAATTCTATGCTACTTGCTCCCCACACACACTTGTCTGGTTTTACTTTTAACCCCTTAGCTTGCAGTCTAGCCAATACTTCTCTGATGCGCATGTTTAATTCTGCTTGGTTTTTTCCTGATATAAATATATCGTCAAAATATGGGGAGGTTCCTTTTATACCTGCCAATAATCGTTCCATGAAACTTTGGAAAATACCTGGGGCGGTACTGACCCCAAATTGCAGGCGGGTGCACCTAAAAGCACCCCTAGGGGTTACTATGGTCTGGGCCAGGGATGTGGCCTCATCGACCGGAAGCTGTTGGTATGCCTGTGCCAGGTCGATTTTCGAAAATACTCTCCCTTCCCCCAAAGAATGAAGCAATTGTTGGACCACTGGGATCGGGTATGGATGGTGTTGAAGGGCCTTATTGATAGTGGCTTTGTAGTCTGCACAGACCCTTAAGGAGCCATCAGGTTTAACTGGAGTGACAATGGGGGTTTCCCATGGCGCTTGTTCTACAGGGACTAAGATGCCCTGGGCAATCAATTTGTCTAATTGGATGTCTAGTTTAGGCAATAGTGGTAGGGGTACCCTACGAGGCTTAAGTCTGACTGGGGGTACCTTGGGATCTAGAGAGAAGGAGATAGGGGCCCCATTATAGGTGCCCAAAGTAGGGCTGAAAACCTCAGGAAATTCTTGGATAAAGTTAGGAATATCAGGTTCAGCATTTACATGACAAAGACCCAGTATTTCAATTCCCAAAGGAGACATCCATGTTAACCCCAGGAGGGAGTGTTTGGCTCCCTCAACCACAATCAGAGGAAGAAAATATTCACAATTTTTAAATTTCACAGGCACATCTACTTTTCCCAAAACAGGTATGACATTACCTTGAAAATCCCTTATTATTAAAGTTGAGTTAACAAAATCAGTTTTAAGAAAATTTGGCATATACATTTTGAATTTGTCCCAAGGCATAATAGAATGCTTAGAGCCTGTATCTAATTCTAGGTTACAAGGTTTGTTATTTAAAAGTAGTGAGATGATAATCTTGTTCCCTCCTTTAGCAGTTGCGCAATTTACGTAAGTTTGTGCTTTACCTCGTGCGTAGTCACGGTTAGCGGTAGAGTCGTTTCTGCGATTGAAGCCTCTGGAAAATTTGTTGTCTCGCGGTTGTTGTGCCTGGTTGTTGAAACGTTGTTGGCGGGGTGTAGAGAAGGACTCCTCTGGAAGGGGCGCTCTGCAAGCCTCGGCGATGTACCCGCGTCGATTGCAGCGGCGGCAAATGGCGTCCCTGAAGGGGCAGCGCTGTCGTGGGTGATTTCCTCGGCAACCGGGGCATGGGTTGGAGGGGCGTTGGTATCTGGGTTGTCTGGCTTGCTCGGAAGGCAGCAGGAGACAGGTGTCGTCGTCCGTGGCAGCTGGGCTGAGGTCATCTGTGGTCTCGGCGCGGGAAACAGCAACGGAGATTTTGGAGACGGTGTCTTTCTTTTCGTGTTCCTTGAGTTCTTTGGCGGCCGCGTCAGCTACTTCGGCTGTTTGAGCCAGCTTGATGACTGACTGAAGTGTTGGGTCGTCCTCTGTTAGGATTTTGTTCCGGACGGTCGCATTCTTCATTCCGAAGATCAGAGCGTCTGTGAGGCGAGCTTCTGGGCTGTCAAATTTGCACTTTGACAGCACCGTGTGAAGTCTCGTGGCGAATTGATTGATTGTCTCAGACTCACGCTGGGTCATCCTGGAAAATTGATGTCTGTAGACTACGGCAGGCTTCGTTGGTTTGAAGTGGTTTGCCAGTCTTGCTTGGAGGTCGTCCCACGGAACGGATTTAGCTGGAAGCGGGTCGGTAAGCGTTTGGACGAGGTCAAAAATCTCAGTCCCGCAATAGTTCAAGAAGATCGCCCGCTTCCTGTCGTCTTCAGCTTCTCCCATTCCTGCCGCTTCCAGGAAGATTTCGAATTTCGCCATGTAGGCGTCCCAAGACGACTTCTCGGGGTCGAAGTAGTCGGGAGCCCGGCCGATCTGGAGGTGATTCATGCTTGACTCGTGGATTCTTCGTTCTCTCGTCGCCAGTGAAATGAATGAGACTCAGACAGGAGTACAAGATGGTTCCGTTTATTCAGCTCTCTCGAAAGTGACTTCAGCAAGGAACGCATCTGAGCTGTCAGTGTCAGAACAGCCCTTTTTATACCTTTAAGGCTCGCGCCTAAAAGAAACGGCCGTGCGTCTTAGCCAATCAGACGCGGCCAAGGTTTATTCACAGTTTAAACAGTATTTCCAAGGCATTTTCTTTTACAGATTTTACATTGGTTATATACAGACTTAACAAGTACCAAGAAACCAACCTTGCTCCCTCAAAGGAATTGAGATCACTGAGCACCAAGGGGCCATGTCCTTAAGACTATCCTATTCAAAAGTAGGAAGGAAGGTGGAGACAGGGGGTGGAGAGGGTGGAGAAGGGAGGGAGGGAGAAAGCCAAAGAAAGTAGATGGGAGAGGAGAAGAGGAAGAGAAAGAAGGGCTGAGTGAAAAGATAATAGAAGTCCATATTAGCAGATACTGGTAGTAATGATTTAGATGAAGCCAAAGCAAGGTATTTTTGGTGATTTTTACTATGCTTTACTATGAAACTATTTGATGTATGTATTTGATATATGAAGGTGGAAAAAATAAAAATAAAAATCTTATAATAATAAAAAAGACTATCCTATTCTGGTCTCCGCTTCTTATTATTCCAGTTCAACTCTAAGAGGGGAGGGAAGTAAAATATATACCTGGCATCATTTTTGTGGTATTTACAGTTTAAAGACAAGAATGTTTTAAAGATATGTTGTTCTTTAAAAGGCCCATAAGACTAGCAGTTGGGATTATTGCAATGGATTGCTATATAGATTATTATTAATCTATTAACTCTTCTGAAAGCTAAACATTGTTTATATATCCATAAACATGAGTGATAGGGATTTTTCCAAGTTACATAGTTTTTGCATTTTTTTTCATTTCAGATTATAGAATTATTATATAGTAAATATCTACAATCCAATTTTAAATTTATGTGATTGTGTTAACTCATACTGAACCACCCTTGTGGTACAACTAATTACAAGCACGTTGACAACATTGTCAAGTACACAATATACATTGTCAAGTTCCCTAGCATGTTTAGGGATATCATGTGAACCTAATTCACATTTAATGTAATCAGAATTGCCACAAGGGTGGTTCAGATTATAGACTTAATGGATAGCTTTTGGTTGGACAAATGCTTGTAGATTAATACAAGACTGAATGAGAAATAGAAGGGGGAAATTGAAACAAATTCCATAGAGGGGAGTCTATTCAACTGCTAATCTTGTTGTGCTATGTTGTCTTTCTACTCAAAATGTCATGTGAGTAAATTAAATTGGCCAGAACACAAAGTAAAAGAGTAAAGATAACCATCCTTTGAGTGAAAGTGGCAATAGAGGATGGTATCTGTTTTTAGAAGATCTAATTTTAGCTTTTGGCTCACTGCCAAAAGTTGGTTCAGTTAGTCTCCTTAGAGCAGAGGTCCCCAACCTTTTTTGCACCAGGGACCGGCTTTAAGCTAGACCAGTTTTCCATGGCCCGGTGGGGGGGGGGGAGCTAGCTGTCAGCGGCGCCGTAAAAGGGGCGATCAAGAGAGGAATGGGTGAATGAATGGACGGAGGGTGGGAAGGAAGGAAGGAAAGAGGGAAGGGACAGGAACAAAAGAAGGGTGCAAAGGAAGCAAGGAAAGGTGTGAAAGGGGAGAGTAAGAGAGGAAGGAGTGAAAGAAGGGAATGAGGGAGGAAAGAAGGGAGGAAGGAAAAGGAAAGCAAGAAATGGAGGGAGGAAAGGAAGGAAAGAAAGAAAGAAAGAAAGGGGGAAGGGACAGGAACAGAGGAAGGAAGCAAGGAAACTTATGAAAGGGGAGAGTAAGGGAAGAAGGTAGGAAGGAGAAAGAAAAGAAGAAATAGAGGAAGGGAAGGTAAAAGAGAGAAAGAAAAAGAGCAAGAAAGAAAGCAAGAAAGAGAAAGAAAGAAAGGCAACTTCAAAGAAAGGCTCACTGAGCATCTCTCACTCTCTCTCTCTTTCTATCCCTCTTTCTTTCTTTCTTTCTCTTCCTTTCTCTCTCTCCTCTTCCTTTATCTCCTCTCTCTCTCCCTCTCTCTTTCTCTCCCCCCTCTCTCCCCCTTTCCCTCTCTCCCTCTCTTGCTATCTCTCCCCCCTCTCCCTCTCTCTTTCTCCCTCTCCCTCTCTTTCTCTCTCTCCCCCCTCTCTCTTTCTCTCTCTCTCCCCCTCTTTCTCTCTCTTCTTCTCACTTTCTCTCTCTTGTTTTCTTTCTGTCTCTTTTGCTTTCTCTCTCTCTCTTTCTTGTTTTCTTTCTCACGCTCTTTCTCTCTCTTGTTCTCTCTCTTGCTATCTCTTTCTCTCCCCCCCTTTCTCACTCTCTCTTTCTCACTTTCTCTCTATCTTGCTGTCTGTTGCTCTCACTCACTCTCGTTCTCTCTCCGTTCTTCTCAGCGATGACGCGCGCACGCCCTGCCCGCCTCACCTTTGCGAGAGCACTTTCGCCCCGGGCTCTCAGCAAGGGGGTTTGCAGGAGAGGCGGGGCCGGCGAAGGTGATATTGAATGTCGGGGGAGAACGGGCGGTTGCGCACGCTCCCTATCCCCCTGCTAGCCCACTCGGAATATTCAAAATAAGAAAAGCCTTCGCCGGCAAAGGTTTTTCTTATTTTGAATATTCCGAGTGGGCTAGCAGGGAGATAGGGAGCGCGTGCAACCGCCCGTTCTCCCCCGACATTCAATATCACCTTCGCCGGCCTCCGCTGAGGAAAGCCTTTGCCGGCATTTCCTCTCGGCGTCAAGGAGGCGCAGCGGCGGGTGGAGAGAGGGAAGGGGGGCAGCGGCGTCCCTCCTGGCCTTGGCGGGCCGCCCAACCCTCCCCACCTCCTGCAAACGCGGCGGGCGGCGGGGGGAGAGTGAGGAGCCGGTTCCGGCGGGCGCGGGGCTTGGCTGGCTGGCGGGGGGAGCGCCGCTGGTGGTGCGGAAAGGCCGAGGGGGCCCTGGCGCCGCGGACCGGCTGAAAAGCCCCAACGGCCCGGTCCCGGTCCGCGGACCGGCGGTTGGGGACCTCTGCCTTAGAGAGTCTGAAAAATCTTTTCTCAGACAGAATTTTCCATGTTTTTCCATTGTTCCTACACATCTCTGCACTCTATTCTCCAAGTTTTGTTTGGAAGAAAATCACTCCCTCTCTTGCGACATTAATCCTACTTTTGGAGGAATCGTATTCAAATTGGCATGTTGGCTAGGGAATTCTGGGAGCGGAAGCCCACATCTCTTAAAGTTGCCCACTTTGAGATATGCAATTTAGATCACCCACTCAAATCCACCTAGAACTATTTCTCAGATTAAAATTTCTGCAGACAAAATATGGTGTTTTAAAGAAAAAAATGTGGGGGAAATAAGTACTGAAAATGTGGCATATATCAGGGGGGAAATTATTATTATTATTATTATTATTATTATTATTATTATTATTATTATTATTATGTCAATACAACTCAGCAAAACCCACCTCTGTCATCAGGCATGGGGGAACTGAGATATTCTTTCCCCCTAGGCTTCTACAATTTATGTATGGTATGTTTGCATGTATGATTGGTTTTAAAATAAGGGTTTTTAGCTGTTTTAGTATTGGATTTTTACATTCTGTTTTTATCACTGTTGTTAGCCGCCCCGAGTCTATGGAGAGGGGCGGCATACAAATCCAATAAATAATAATAAATCCAATAAATAAACGAGATCACTATGCTGGATTTCATATTTCATCACCAGTCGGGCGCTTCCCAAGCACCTAGGACTGCGTGATGTAGCGGCGAATTGTTTGCCAATTCCAGTAAAGCGGCGTTTTGCAATTGACAGATGGATATTTTGTCAATTCTGATGGTTTTCAAATGTCCGCTGAGATCCTTTGGCACTGCATCCAGCGTGCCAAGTACGTATATACAATATTATTATTATTATTATTATTATTATTATTATTATTATTATTATTATTATTATTATTATCATCATCATCATCATCATTATTATATATTATTATTAATATTATTTAAATTTGTATGCCGCCCTTCTCCGAAACCTCAGGGCGACTTAACACACACACATATCCATAAAATGTGAGTATGTATGTACTGTATATAGATGTAGACATACACACATACAAACACTCACATACACACACGCTCACACACTAATTTCCAAAATTACATGCCACCTCTGCTGCCAACTTTGCTTGGATGGATCTAAATGTTCTAACCATATGTCATGTACAGGTTTTTCTACAATAAAAAGCACCATAAAGAAACACCATTAATCATCTACAATAACAAAGTGGGGCATTGTGTATAGCTTTAAATGCCTGGGTTAATAAACCATGGATTGAGTTGGTCCCCAAATATTTGTAAAGTGGCCCTCGGGCACACCTCTTTAGAAAGCTGAGCTCCTCTGCTGACCTAGCAGACTATCAATGAACAATATATGCTTGTTCATACTATGATCTGGGCAGATTGACTCAGCATTGAACACATAAGCAGGCTGATATGAATACAGATGCTCTCACTTCAGATCTATTACCAGCTCTCATAACAAGTGGCAGAAACCATGAGAGAGTTACACTGATGCTTGCTTGTGGCTGATTATGTGGCTGATTATGTACTTATTGCTTTGTGGTTGTTATGCTGTTGTTACGTTGTTTGGGTTGAACTTTCGTTAGTCCCATAGACTCATGATGAAGAGATTGGCAACCATATAAATTTAAATATGCAAAATTTATCACAAGCCATTGGGGACTTTAAAGGTAAGCATCTGGCCCTTAAATTCACACTCAAAATAAAAGAGAAAGCTGGAGTTGATCTGTTCAGGTAAGTGATATGAATGTCCAGATCTCCCCCCCCCCTCCATGGTCATGTGATTACATTTTAGTTGCTTGGCAATCAAACTCAAACTCAATCCAGACAAGACGGAGTGGCTGTGGGTCCTGCCTCCCAAGGACAATTCCATCTGTCCGTCCATTACCCTGGGGGGAGAATCACTGACCCCCTCAGAGAGGGTTCGCAACTTGGGCGTCCTCCTCGATCCACAGTTCACATTAGAGAAACACCTTTCAGCTGTGGCGAGGGCGACGTTCGCCCAGGTTCTCCTGGTGCACCAGTTGCGACCCTATTTGGACCGGGAGTCACTGCTCACAGTCACTCATGCCCTCATCACCTTGAGGCTCGACAACTGTAACGCTCTCTACATGGGGCTACCTTTGAAAAGTGTTCGGAAACTTCAGATCGTGCAGAATGCAGCTGCGAGAGCAATCATGGGCTTTCCCAAATATGCCCATGTTACACCAACACTCCGCAGTCTGCATTGGTTGCTGATCAGTTTCCAGTCACAATTCAAAGTGTTGGTTATGACCTATAAAGCCCTTCATGGCACCGGACCAGATTACCTCAGGAACCGCCTTCTGCTACACGAATCCCAGCGACCAGTTAGGTCCCACAGAGTGGGTCTTCTCCGGGCCCCGTCAACCAAACAATGTCGCTTGGTGGGACCCAGAGGGAGAGCCTTCTCGGTGGCAGCCCTGACCCTCTGGAACCAACTCCCCCCAGAGATTAGAATTGCCCCCACCCTCCTTGCCTTTCGTAAGCTGCTTAAAACCCACCTCTACCGCCAGGCATGGGGGAACTGAGATACATTTTCCCCCTAGGCCTTTACAATTTTATGCATGGTATGTCTGTATGTATGATTGGTTTTTATATAATGGGTTTTTAACTGTTTTTAGTATTGGATTCTGTTGTATACTGTTTTGCTGCTGTTGTTATCCGCCCCGAGTCTGCGGAGAGGGGTGGCATACAAATCCAATAAATAAATAAGTAAGTAAGTAAGTAAGTAAGTAAGTAAGTAAGTAAGTAAGTAAGTAAGTAAGTAAGTAAGTAAGTAAGTAAATAAACTGGTACACATTTACAGCCATTGCAGCATCCTGTGGTCATGTGACCATTATTTATGTTTTTTGGGGGGTTTGGTAGAAACTGATTATTACTTCGGGTTTCTGTGGGGGGGAATCTATTAACAATAGCAATAGTGCTTTCACAGCCCTCTCTAAGCAGTTTATAGAATCAGCATATTGCCCCAAACAATCTGGCTCTTCATTTTGCCCACCTTGGAAGGATGGACGGCTGAGTCAACCTTGAGCCGGTGGTGAGATTTGAACTGCTGAACTACAGCTAGCAGTTAGCTGAAGTAGCCTGCAGTGCTGCACTCTAACCACTGCACCACCTCGGCTCTTGTACAATGAGTTTACTTAATGACCATGACATTTCCTTTATGACTGCAGTGTTTGCTTTACAGCCACAGTATTTTCTTAACAACTATCAGCCATTTAAAAAAACGACATAAAAGGGGGCTTGATCATATGATGATCCTTAATAACTGATATATTTATAACCATAAGTTTGGACTCAATTATG
Organism: Erythrolamprus reginae; assembly: GCF_031021105.1. NCBI lineage: Eukaryota > Metazoa > Chordata > Lepidosauria > Squamata > Dipsadidae > Erythrolamprus > Erythrolamprus reginae. The sequence continues at coordinate 103,071,026 of NC_091952.1, read as the reverse complement.
GCTGCAAGGCAAGGACTACCTGTACTGTATGATGACTAAATTCTTCCCTAATTGAAATTCCCAAGACATATACCAGAGGAGCATACTGTGTTATATTAAACTACCAAGGAGATTCTCATGAGTCACTGGAGCTACATGATTCATGCTGGTGAGGGATTCAGGTAGAGGAAAGCCTACTGCAGTTAAAAGATTGCTGCTGGCAAAAATCATTTGATACAACCAAGCTCACTTAAGCTGCTTGTGATTTTTTTAAAAATGTATTTCCAAGTTATAAATCCTGTGCTGTCCCCAGAGACAGAGATAGTTGGACTGTATTTAGGCATGTTTCTTTAAGATATTGCATTAGGGGAAATGTAGTGAAATTGCACTCTGGGTAATGTAGTTTTACATGTGACCACATTTGTGTATTCCTATTGGCTCTGACTCAGGATGAGGGGTAATTGGAGAGAACATTCCAGAGGGTCTTTGTCTTCTCTCACTAAGCCAGCCAGCATGTAGATGCTACACCTAGAGCCTGGGTCAATTCAACCTCTTTTTACCTGCACAATGGAAAAGATTATACTGCAGAAGAATCGCATCATAACTGTGAGTTATTGTGAGAATGCCTGTAATAAAATGATCTGTGATATCTCTTTGTGCTGAGTTATCTGACTGGGAAAAGTTGATCTTGAACCAGAACAAACCCACTTTAAAAGCAATGTGATCCAGAACAGTTTCACAGTGTCTTAAGCCAGGGGCCCCCAATCCACAGGCCACAGATCCATACTAGACTGTGACCTTATGAGGAACTGGGCCACACAGCTGGAGGGAAGACAGAGTGAGTGAAGCTTCCTCTGTATTTACAGCTGCTCCCCAGTGGTATCATCACTGCCTAGCTCCACCTCAGATCATTAGGCATTAGGTTCTCATAGGAGTGCAAACCCTACTGTAAACTGTGTTTACAGGGAATCTAGGTTGCACACTCCTCCTTGCCCCCCTCCTCCAGTCTGTGAAAAAAATTGTCTTCCATGAAACTGGTCAAAACGTTTGGGGACCACTGTCTTAAGCAACTATCCATCCCCTGTATATCCACCATGACATTATTCCAATGAGTTTAATGGACCAGCTTTAGATCTTTCTAAAGTTGCTATCAGCAACTGCCTAGACCTAATGTAACTCAAATAACAAGAGAAAGATGTTCTCAAATCTTCTCCTGAATTAGTAAATGCTTGAAATGAATGCTAGAATCATTCCTTAGGTCTACCTGACCTAACCAGCACTTACTCAAGATCTTCTTGCATTGAACAAGACAAATGGGCTCAAAAGGAAAACTCTAACCTTCTTGTGATTTTGTACTGTTCTGTATTCAAGATTTAGGTCACATAGTGAATACTATTATTTCTCCTCAGAATGTACAAAGATGTTGAGGAATGGAAGGGTCAGATATGCGGGTGTAGATTCAAAGCTAACCTACCATTAATCAGGTTCAGGAAAATACCTGAATTAAGCCACCTTGCTCTTAATGGAATTCAGACTGGAAGACATACAGTATAGTTTATCATGAACACCAGGGATAATCTTAATGCCATAGTCAACCAATCCAGAAGAATTCAGAATTCAATAAGATAAAACAGAACTGGGTCAATTAGACGGTCAGGTTTAAGAAGGTCAAGAGACATAGACAAATCTTGAGGCATAGAATCTGAGTTGAGGCATAGAAAAGTCAAATGGACAGACATTGAGCAGCCATGGAAAGGTTCAGTACTAGTGGAGAAGGTGAATATGGCATTGCTTGAATTTGAGTTTAGTGATTCTTGAACTCTGCTTTCTTTGCCAAATTCCTCCAGAAGGCTTGTGCCAATGGTTATCAAGTTGATTATTAATTAACACTTGGTGTTAATATAAGTAGCTACTAGTGTTGTTTGGATCTTGATATTAATACAAATTGTTTCCTGGAAAAATTGTTCAGCACCATCAGTTCTACTTAAACTTATGCCATTGGCTGTTATTTTGCTAACCAATATGACTGAATCTTCAATAGCAGGGTTTTTTTTTTCTCTTTATGCAGCTAACTCAGATTATTAGTATAAAAATTGCCCCTGGTCAATAGCAACTCATCTACAAATTCTTCTTTAAAATTCACTGGACCACATAGGGACAGAAGAACAGATATATGAAGGGAAAAATGGGCAACAAAGCTGAACGTACTTGGGTATTTTAACAGAAGAGCTCTTTTAAACAATGTACAATGGCTAAATCCACTGAATAGATGGAAGATAATTGAAGTGCTAAGCAATAACAGAGCAAATGCCTGATTTGGAATTTATAGGATTATGATCTAAAACGTAACAAATGTGATGATCACATGCTCCTTTTTTTCAGCCCATCAGTCTCATTGTCATTGTCATTGTCATTCTCTCTCCCTCCCTCCCTCCCTCCCTCTCTCTCTCTCCCTCTCTTCCTCTCTCTCTCTCTCTCTGTCTCTCTCAGTCTCTCTCCTTCTCTCCCCCTCCACCTCTCTCTGTTGAAATATAAAAGAAAATATATTGTCAGACATTCTTCTTAGGATAACGCATACCAAAATGTATGGGTTGGTTTCTGAATTTTTCTGGAATCTAGCTCATGAATTCCACAGCAGGGTGGACCTCCCATCATCCCACCTAATGCCATTCTTTCAATTGTCTGACTAAAAGAAAAACTTGCCTGTTATAAAGCATAGACTGTTTCAATGCATTTCTAAGGAGCTGGGAGAGATTGGGTTCCAATCTGCTTAGGGAGAACCTCAATAGAAATCTTACTCTTACTGACATATTTCTGTATGTTAAGAGACAATTGCAACCTAACAAGAAAGGACTATGTGTTGTATTAAGTCATGTATTCTACTAAGTCAAATCTGAGCTATAGTTATTCAATTGTGTGAGTTCAGGCAACACATTAAGTCAAAATGGAACAAACAATATCTTGACTTAGAAAATCATAGCTTTAATGTTTCTGAATCCCAAAACTCAGCCAAATCAAAAATGGGATACCTCCAAGAAGGGCATATCTATCATCTTGCTTCATTCTGAACATATTTCTTACTTTTTGGTAACATCTTTCATGATTTTTATATCTGATACGCATGCATGATTAATCTTTCTCATGTAAATTAATACTAATGCTAGGATCTGTAAATACTATTTATTCATCTCTTTGGAACTATTAATACTGTTGCTGAAGGCAGAGTCTGAAACAACCTTGCCATGACTTCAATAACCTACAAGACTGACATTCTACCTTTAAATCAAATCTTTATTACAGTCATAGACCGATAGTTGGAGAATGGGGTACAGTCTATTAAGCAGCATAGATTATTACATGTCAGTCTTAGCAATCCTGGGTGATATTTCATTGTAGTACCATATAAGGTGAAAAGTAGAATGTATTACCATGTAAGATAAAAGGTAGAATGCAAGCATGCTAATGCTGTGTGAACTGCAACCTGATTGGGCCAGGGCATTATAAGATGCAGATCAACTTCACCATTCCCTTATGGCCGTTTATGGTCCTTTGCTGTTGATGGTGGTTGTTAGTTGGCTGGCTGGGGTAGTTTGAGTATGAGTTAGATATTGAGTAGAACTGAGATAGTGATACAAAGAAACCTGCATTGGTTTAGTATTTACTAGAAACCTTGAATTGGTTTTGTATCTACTTGTAACCTGGATTGGTTGAATATCTACATGTAAGTAAGCTGAATATAGCTGATGTAAAGTTCCTATATTCACTGAAGAGTAAATTACTGTTTTATACAAACATGTCTTCATCATTGATTTGATTCATTAAATTGCCATAGTATATTCTGATATCTTATATAGTCCTCATGCCTTACTCTACATATATATATATCTGCACAATACATTGGTGTCTTAAAGAATTGCTGGAGAATAAAGATACCTACATCCCAATAAACACCAACAGTATAAACAGATACCAACACACATAATAATAAATTAATAGGAACCACATCAGCAACAGCAAGGGATTGGTTTTCCATATGTAATATATCTAACACATGCCTGTGTTCTCCAATATTTCTTGCATATTTCAGATTCAGTCTGTAAACATCCATGGGATGCAATTAAAAAAACAAAGGAATGGCATATCTTTGCAAAATATACTTAAAACATTTTCAGTGCAATTTCTAAAATATGGATGGTGACTTACCAGAAAAGGCTCCAGATAAACAAAGCAGAAGAAGATGCAATGCAAACCACATTAGAATCTCTGCCTGAGGGTTATTAACCTAACAATATGCAGAGATCTGGAATGTGAGCCCTTGGTGCTCTCTGAGCTTGGTTGTTTTCTTGCAGATGTTTCAATATCCAACTAGGGAACATCATCAGAGATCTGGAGGCTTTTCAGGGGAAGCCAGCAAGAGCAATCAGGGAAGAAATAGGGACAGGTGATGGGTACCCACCTGGTCTGATTATCCTTCAAATCATTGTGTGCTTCACTATTTGTTGCTAAGAAAAGGGAGGGGACATAGACTTTGTTTTCAACATCATCCACATCTTTTCCAGTTTTTACATCAAAGATAAACAACTTCCAGATATTTTAAACCACACATCTATAAATAACAAATTGACAGGGCTGGTTATCAAAGATTATGAGGATTGTAGTTCAAACTTGAAGATACCAGGCTTCCTCTCCTGCCTGATATGATTGCCATCACTTAGTGTATATTTAACTGTATTTCAAATGTAATGGAAGATGTATGTAAGGTATATTCAAATGTCATGCATATAATCTGGTTTGTTGTTTTGGCTCAACATATCATGTAAGCCCTGTATTTCTTGTATTTTTTAACATGACTTAATATGCTGTAGAAATGTGGTCCATAGGTAAAAAATCCGTGATTTAAAGTTTAATATGACAAAGAAACCTAGTCAGAGTTTTCCTTTGGTTAAGGGGGAAAATGGTTCCTCTTTAAGTGCTGAGCTTAAATTTAGATTCTGCAATTAAATTTAACAACATTAACATGGAATAAATTTAGTATCATGAGGCTATATATATTCTTTCTCATGACCAGAATAGCTGATATTTGAGCCAAGTCGTCTATAACTGAGCACAGAAATACATAACAATGGACCTACAGGTCTGTGGGCCACAACAGATTTTTCCAGCCAAGAAACAAAAGACTGCCCTGCATTTTGTTGGCTGTGTAATTATTCTCTCATGTGTAGGTTTGGAAAGGCCACAAAAGAAGGCCTTATTCTCTTCCGTGAGCTTCAGCCGAAAGCACTCATCTCATTTCCTAGCCTTCCAAAAGTCGGCAGCCAAATAACTGCACAGATTCTCTCATCACAAAGCAGTTGGGTTTTTTTACTTGTGAGTGATAGATTTTGTTGCAATGTAGTGTGACATGCCATTTCCAATTAACATGAGGTTTTAAAACATGAATGTCTTTCGAATTGTCATTATATCTCATAATTCTGCAAAGCAGTTCTTGCATCATATTTCTCCCTACAACGTTTTTAAAAGGATGTTTTCAGATGAAATGTATTTCAAAGTAATGCCTTTTTTTAGAGAGAGAGAGAATGTGCTTTTCAAAGTGTATTTTGATGTAGACTGGAAGTATTTTGTCTCCCACTCTTTATGACCAGCCATTTCTATTGTGTCATTCATATTGTCAAAGGAGACATGTAGGGAAGTGTTGGATGCTTAAGCCAAAGAATCCTAATCCTGAAAAAGGACCTTTGTGCATTGTTCTCTCATCACATTGACTCAAAGCAATTGACGATTCATGTGCTATCAAGTCACTTTTGACTAGTGACCACATCGATAAGTTGTCCCTATCCTGATATTTCACGATCCTGCACGAATCCCAGCAACCAGTTAGGTCCCACAGAGTTGGCCTTCTCCGGGTCCCGTCGACTAAACAATGTCATTTGGCGGGACCCAGGGGAAGAGTATATTTATAAAGCCAGTCCATATTCAGAAACTAGATAACAGATTACAATTACAATAACAAAGTAGATCAGTGATGGTGAACCTATGGAACAGGTGGCACAAGGAGCCATGCCTGCTGGCACCCAATCTGTTGCCCTAGCTCAGCTTTAATGTGCATGTGTGTGCTGGCCAGCTGATTTTTAGCTCACAGAGGCTCTGGGAGGGCATTTATGGCTTCCAGAGAGCCTGCAGGGGGATGGAGGACAGCTCCAGGAAAGTCTTTGAAATCTGGAGAGAGCAAAACACTAGCCTACTGGGCCCACGTTTCCGGCCTCCAGAGGACCTCCAGAAAGCCTCCAGGGGACAGGGAAGCTGTTTTTGCCCTCCCCAGGCATTGAATTATGGGTGTGGGCACTCATGCATGCACAATAGCAGTTGCCCATGCTCTTTCAGCACCCAAGGAAAAAAAGATTCACTATCATTGAACTAGGAAAGATTGATTGACAATGTAGACCCACGATGGTGACCTTCTGACACGCGTACCCAAAGTGGCATGCGAAACCATGTTGGCCAGGACGTGCAGCCTTGCCTTCTGGGTTTCTGGCATGCATGCATGTGTGATGATCAGCTGTCCTTCTTTTGCACGAAAGTGCCAAAAGCTGGTGTGCACATGCACATAGGCCAGCTGATTGTCGAGTGCACACATGTGCCAGAATCCAGAAATTTGGCTTTCCTGGAGCATGGTCCCTTCGTACATGTTGCAGTGCTGAAAACAAGCCTGCACAAGAGAGCTGGCCAGCTGATCATCAGGCGTTCATGCGTGCTACAACCTGGAAGTTCAGCTTTTCTGGAGCACAGCTCCAACAAGGGCAAGCAGGCATGACATTTCTGCCTGACCTTTTTGGCATTTGATGCCAAAAACTTTGCCATCACTGATGTAGCCCATATAATATTCTCTAGGATTGGTGGATAGTATTTCCATTCTAAGCAGACATGTATAGGGCTGATCCAGACTTCTAAGTTTGCTTCTATAATTGGACCAATCCTGCTACCTCCATGGTTTGAAAAAGTAGCGATTTTTGATTAGGTAAACCAGCCTCAAATAAAGAAAAGAAGTCTTTTAACAATAAGAATGAGAATAGTAGATTTTAGAAGCTCAAAGGCAGCAAGGTTGACTGGATCAGGGGTGGTTTCTTCTGGTTCAGACTGGTTTGCCTGAACCGGTAGTGATCTGCTGATAAAATCATGATGATGTTGTGGGTCTGGTTCAGTTGGTGCTGGCCCATAAACGCTGCCATATTTTTTGTGAATTTTATTATTATTTCTTCTTCTGAGCATGTGCAGAAGCCATGTTTCCACCACTGTGCATGTGGTTGCCATCTTGTTCTTGACTTTTTTAAAATTATTTTTCAATTTTTTCAGCACATGCACACCCATGAGGCACACTCATGAGGCACGTCCATGGGGCATGGGAGGAAACAAACTGGTAGCGAGGTAAGTTAGAACCCACCCCGATTGGATGTTCATATTGCTAGGCATCAAGGTTAAAAGACAAGATGGGATGAGCAATGACAGATTTATTGTCTTTATGCCCTGCTTGTGGATTTTCTAAAGACAGGTTTTTTACTAGTTCTAGATTCCAGAAAATCATGATGAACCTAAGAAAGCAGAGTGCAAGGAGCATGGGACAAATGTTCAGGATTGAAAGGGAGAGAAAGTCATATCAGAATGAATTTGTGTCTGAATGTTATCAATAACTGCACATCAAGACATCCATGGCCCAGCACAATTTCGACAAGATAAAATATCAAGGCATGCAAGTAAGAACATGGATGGAACATTTGATAATAATATAAGACCAGCTGGCGGGTGCTTGCATGCACACCGGCAAGCTGATCTTTGAATTTGTGGGGCTCAGGCACACATGCATTCCAGTTTAGGCACTCAGTGCCGAAAAGGTTCACCATCACTGGTATAGGACATGACCCAGGGCATCAGAATCCCTGAGATTATTGCAAGGGAGCCAAGCAAACTGTGGCTCTTTCTCAGCGATGGGCTATGAGCCGGAACGCTAAATTGTGCTTGCCGCCACGGCCCATAAGTTCTTGCAGGACCAGCGCGATTTTGCTGCTGCACCTGTGGAGGTAGCAAAATTGCGCCTGTATTTCAGTGAGTTTTTACCGGTGGTTCTGTGCACGATTTTGCTACCTTCACAGGTGCAGTAGCAAAATCGCGCTGGTCCCGTAAGAACTTACGAGCCGCAGCGGCGAGCGCGATTTAGCGTTCCGGCTCACAGCCCACCACTGCTCTTTCTGAGAAATATATTGCAAGTAGCAACATGTGCAGTAAGAGCCTTGATAAGCAAACAGAAAAGCACAAAATGAACCATCTGCAACAATCAGTCAATGCTATTCAGCAGTGCTTACAAAAGACTGAATAGAATAAATCTCACATTGTTTACAGTTTTGATTTAAATAAACATATAACACACTTTCTCCACAGAACAACACTTGCATTTCATAATGTATATATGGGTGACTTGGCTGCCATTTTGCCAGTTCCTAAGGGCCCCTTTGTAGGGCTACTAAAACTAGGCTATGGAAATCCAAATGAGCACCAGATAACAGGAAAAAGTTAGCAGCTCTTTGCTCCCAGTCCTCACAGACTGACATCTGCAGACGTTTCTCTTATGGAACTCAAATAAAATTCCCTGCTTTGTTGTCTTTTTAAATATATCTGCTACAGTAAGCTTTATATAAAACCCAGAGCTTCTCTCAACCTACTTTTCTTCCTCCTCCTCCTTCCCATCCTGTTACCCACAAACACAGCATTAAACAGCAACTCAAACTGTAAAGTTGAGGAACTCAGAGACAGAGAAATATTTCCAAATGGCCCAAAATTTATTTATTTATTTATTTATTAGATTTGTATGCCGCCCCTCTCCGTAAACTCAGACCAGCTAACAACAATAATAAAATAGCATATAACAAATCTAATATTTAAAATAACTAAAAACCCTTGTTAAAAACAAAACATACACACAAACATACCATGCATCAATTGTATAGGCCTGGGGGAAAAGGAATATTTCAATTCCCCCATGCCTGACGACAGAGATGTGTGGTCTACTTCACAAAGTGCAATCTAGCCTTCCAGCCCAAGGTTTATTCCCATCTAAAATTACCCAGAATCTTTAAAAAGAAGAAATAACAAAAGTGTGTACTGGTACAAATGGAGGGGGGGGAGACTTTGTGTATGTTTCTTGCCAGCCACTGCAGTTGACAAGGAAGGGTGACAATCCCAGAAGGGATGGTGTGAGGAATGAGGTGCTTTGAGCACATTCAGCAGCAATGACAGCACAATTCAGCACCAAACATCAACAAGCACTATACAGAGAGGAGGGAGTTGATGATTTGGCCAAATTTATAATGACAGTGTTTTTTCTGACACAAGAAGTGGTAGGATGCTTTCTAAGCCAATAGCTGGGAAATTATCTTAGTCTGCTGACTCATGCCCATTGTCCTATGTGCCCTTCCCAAACCACTCCTGATTTGTCCAAAGCTTTCTGTACTGTCTATTCTTGCTTCTGTCTTCACTTCTTAGGAAAACAAAACAAAACCACTTGTGGTTTAACTTAAGTTTGTTTTCCTATTGGTAAAGAGGGGAAACAAGACAGTGGCAACTACTGAAGAGGCACAGAGGACAAGCAGGAAATGTTGGTGGGCATGATTGAAGACAATTAAAACTATAAGCTATGTGGCTTGTGTTATCTGAATGATATCACCCGTACTTCAGTGGTGGGTTGTTCCCAGTTTGGCCTGGTTCTAAGAACTGGTAGTACCGGCAGTGGGAGGCTCTGCTCACCCACCCAGAACACTTCTGAGCATGCCCAGAAGCATTGCACGTATGTGTGCAAACTGGTAGTAAATGGTTTTAGAACCCATTAATGCCATACTTGTCTGACATATATGCAGTAAATGCAGGAGTGGGCCTGACCCGGAACAGTTGGAAATGTTGTTCCAGTGGTGGAAATGGAGCACATAGCCTAGCTCTATTTCTGCCAGGCGTGCATGCTCTGTGCACGTGCAACCTGCACAATTCCGGTAAAAATTACTGGGGTTTTGCCTCTGCACATGTACAGCAGCAAAAAATTGACAATTTTTGCCCAAATCTCGCTGCCACAATGATGTCCACACGTGAGATTTTGGCTGCTGCACATGTGCAGCAGCCGAATCTCACTGCGGTGCCTAGAACAGCAGCAACAGCGGCCTGCCAGAGCTCCGGCCACACTGGCTTGCTTTCTGCTCTCGCCCGGCACAGGCAGAAGCCTGCGGTGTGGAGAGAACAGAACAAGCTGCACGGCTGGAGCTTGGGATCGCACGGCCTCCTCACCATGCTGCATGCCACCTTCCTCCGCGCACCTAATGCAAGCACTGGAGAGAAAGGTAAGGCTTGCAGCAAGGGGGATGTTGGGTGGGGAAGCAGGGCGGGGAAGCAGGGCTGCAGGACAGGTGCCGAGTGCGGAAGCAGGGCTGCAAGTGGCAGAACCGCCATGAGTGGCCGGATAGGAGTGGACAAGCCGAGCAGTAGGACAGGCTTGGGGCGGGGAAGCTGGGCCTCGAGCAGCAGGACAGGTGTGGGGCAGGGAAGCCGGGCTGCAAGCAGCAGGAAAGGACAGGCATGGGGCCGGGAAGCTGGGCCGTAAGTGGGAGATTACTTACCTGCTTTTTGCAGTTTGGGGCTCTTTTCTTCAGCACATTAACGGAAGCAAAAAGCCAGAAATTGTGTGTCGTCGCATGAGATTCTGCTTGTGCACATGCACAGAAGCTGAATTCCACAACGTGCGCTTTCATGCACGCACTGATGGCCCCTTTCCCATGGCGCCAGGAATGGTAGCCCATCACTGAGTAAATTCTATTGTTTTTGTTCCATTTACAGAGTGAGGCACCTAGGAATGGGCCATCCAATGCCATTTCTAACAAAGTTCTTAAGGCCCCTTCTGGAAAGACAACCCCGAACCTTACAAATCTAGAAAGATTATATTGCTGTTTTTAACAGATTTTTTAATTAAAGGAATTTGGTTATTTGTGGGTGAGAATGAAGGACAGACATTTGGACCCAATATCCCATGAATATAGCAGCTATACAATGTCCTGCCTGGATATAGACAGTTTAGCAGAATATTTTAGAGTATTTTAAGGACCATGTTTTTTATTATATTCATATCTAATCACTTTTAATTCATTTTATGATTGTTCACTGCCAGGAGTCACTGTCAAAAACAAACAAATACATTTATTTAAATGATCCCGAGAGGGGAAGATAGGTGAGAGATTCAGGGGTTACAGCTGAACTGATGTAACAGATTAAAGGGAAAGCATAAACTTTATATCATGCAAATTATTCTCCAAATCTCCAAGCAGTTCCATTGACATCATCGGTATGACTAATGCAAGTAAGAATTGTTCATGGAGCAAAATCCTTTGATGAGATTAACCCACTTCCGAATGTCTTCAAGATACATCCACTCTTTCTCTAATTGGTCAGAAGCTTCTACATTATGCATTACTAAAATGAACTAAAAACTACCCTTGCCTAAGTAATAATATACCCAAAGGGATTTTGTTTCTTTCTTTCCAGAATTCTTTAAAAATGTAAATGTTGAGTAAGTTATTGTTAGTTCATTTATTTGTTCTGTCCATAACACTGATAGTGCTGTAATTTTTGAGGAGATGTCAATATGAGACTTATCATGCTAAAGTACAATTGCCTTTCTCTTGGTCTCCTTTAAACCCTTTGTTCAATATTCAATAAATATTATATTACTATGTTTAGAAATCTGGCTTGAAGAAAGATATCTGGTGACACAGTTTATATATTTCAAAGGAAGTAAGATTTCTCTATTAATGTTTTAGCCCTGTAGATATATGCAAATTATAGAATTGCATTGCTCCAGAAAAGTTACTAAAATGAAAAAAAAACACATTTTATTCTGTTCAAATTAAATCTGTATACAATTACATTCTTATGTCTGTAATTTGTAACTGGGCGAAATGGTGCATTTAAATGGGTTTCCCTCCCCCCCTATCAAGCTACCTCAATTGGGCTAACTTACAGAATATAGAACAGGTGGTCAGCTGCAGTCATGTGACCCTCATTTCAATGTTCCCTGACAGATTCCTGCAAGTACATCATAGTACTATTCCCTCTGCACCAACCACGCTCCTGACATGCTCCTCCATCTTGCATGAACCATTTACTTAACTGCTAGAAAGGGAGGGAAAGGGAAGGGCTGAAACATGAAGGAAGGAGGAAGGGGAAGAAAGGAGTGAAGACAGGAAGAAGAAGGAAGGGAGAGAAGGAAGGAAGAAAGGAAAGAAGGAAGGAAGGAAGGAAGGAAGGTGTTGTGGTTAGCTCTGGCCCAGCTCTTGCCCCAAGCAATGTGGAGGTGAGGGAGACATCCACATGCCACAGGCCTGTTTTGCTTCCAGTAGAATCTGTCTCCTCTGACCAAGGAAGCATGAGCGACAGGGAAGAGGGGAGTTTGGCAGACAGCCCAGGAGGAAATCAATCATCTGTATCATCCCTGGATTCTGAACAAGAATTAATGACACATCCACGCATGCGTAGAGTGATGCATAGGAGACAACAACTGAAGGATTATTATGAGAGAAAATGAGGCCACCTGTGGTTGGGTGGGCCTGTTGTAATTAATGCTACAGATAAAAGTGCAGCCTGGTGTGTTAGCCTCGTGACAGTTTATCTGATTCATTGTTTCATCAAGATCATGGTTTTTTGCTGTTCAGGATTGTGTGTGTGGACCCTCTGGACTTTAGAGTTGGACTCAATTTCCCAGTTATTGGGTGAGCAATTGGATTGCATTTCACCTGTGCCTTGTGTGTACCAGAAAATCCCTTTGACATTTAAAAAGGGAGCTGTTTCTGTTTTTCTGTTTATAAAAACTTTTGGGTTTTCCTTTTATCCTGTGGTGTGTGTCGTCCTGGACTAATTACCCTGTAATTACGGGTGGTTGAAACATGCCGGCAGAACAGAAGGAAGGAAGGAAAGGAAGAAGGAAACTCAATGGGAAAGTTGGAAGTTGCTCCTGTTCCTTTTGCCCACTTGTGGTCATTCTGTTTAGATAAGGAAATATTTCTGAAATGACGATCCAATATACTAGACTACCTATATTTAACATACTAGACATGAGTAGTTTAGTATGTTATTAAAATGTTCTGCTAATAGCTAAATTACTGTTTATTTATTGCTATAAAATAAAGTCTCCTTTAAGTCAGATTCAACTCCTGATAACTTAATGCAGTGATTTTCAACCTTTTTTGAGCCATGGCACATTTTTTACATTTACAAAACCATGGGGCACATTGAGGAGGGGGGGGGGCGGCTAAAAAAAGTTTGGACAAAAAAATTATCTCTCTCTCTCTCTTCCTCTCTTTCGCTCTATTTCTCTCCCCCTCCCTCTTTCTCTCCCTTTTCTCTCTCTCTCTCCCCATCCCTCTTTCTTTCTCTCTTCCTTCTTTCCTCTGTTTTGCTCTCTTTCTCTCTCCCTCCCTACCTCCCTCTGTCTTTCTCTCTCCCACCTTCCCTCCCCCCCTCTCTCTTTCTTTCTTTCTTTCTCTCTTGCTCTCTCTCTCTCTCTCTCTCTTTCTCTCTTGCTTTCTTTCTTTCTCTCCCTCTTTCTTTCTTTCTCTCTTGTTTTCTTTCTCTCTTGCTTGCTTGCTTTCTCTCCCTCTTGCTCTTTCTTTCTTTCTTTCTTTCTTTCTTTCTCTCTCTCTCTTGTTTTCTTTCTTTCTCTCTTGCTTGCTTGCTTGCTTTCTCTCCCTCCTGCTCTTTCTTTCTTTCTTTCTCTCTCTCTCTTTCTTTCTTTCTCTCTCTGAGCTTCGCGGCACACCTGACCATGTCATGCGGCACACTAGTGTGCCACGGCACACTGGTTGAAAAACACTGACTTAATGGACACATCACATGGTTTTCTTGGCAACAATGTGCAATTTGTTATTGCTGCTTCATGAATGTTCTTTTAAAAAATTCAAAAGGAGCCTGGAGCTCCTTCATTTATTACTTCATTCTTTAAAACCATTGTGCATTGCCTAAAACTATATTTAATTATAAAGGATATCAATATATTTCTTTATATAGATAAGAGGATGAAAATATTTTTAATTCATTCATTAATCAATAAATCAATAACTAACTCGAGAGGGGAAGCTTTAAGTTATATTGATCATGTCAATTATTGTACTAGGCACTAAATTTAAACCAAAATATATTATTCCTTATTTCATCCATTGAAAATTATTATCTATCATTAACAATAAAACTCTTGATATGATATATTTGAAATGTGTAGCCATTTGAGAATTAACTTATTGTCCTTTGCATGCAGAGATCCTAATGTCAGTTTCTAGGCATATCATGTTACTTAAAACACAATCAACTTACCTTAAACATATAACTGAATAAAATTTTGCCCCAAAATTCTGGGATGCCTATGAAGTAAACATAATTTCAGAGTACTTTTCATCCGGTATGTATTAGTGGTATATATATTCAGTCATAGAACCTACCAGACAATGGTCAGATAATGTGATTAATGTAGTTTTGGCTTAGCCCAATGTTTTAGAGCAACCTGTATTTATGACTTGTTGTTGGTTTATTTGGTTCATACCCTTTGTTTTGTTTTTGTGTGAAGTTAATTGTTGTGCTTTATAAATAAGAGGTTGAAGACTTAGTATCAAAAAATAATCTATGCGCTGTGATTTATGCAACAAGTCATGGTTGGAGCAAACTATGGCTAAGTAGGTAAGAACCAATTCACTGCCAGTTTTGTTTTAAAAGGTTAGTGAGCAGAAATAAACATGTGTTGGGGTTCCTGGCTTATTTCTACTGCTTGTGAGCCACATTAAACTGAATCAGGAATCAGTAAAGACAAAGATCCATTTTTCTTTTAAATAGCAAAATATAAATTTACCCCCCAACCCCCCCAAAAAATCAAATTACTTTGCTTATCTACAAGAATGGGAATTATTTGATCCAGTATTCCAAATAAAAATGTAAAGTGGAGCCTTTGGGATTTATATTTTGTGAAATTAATTTATATTTTGTGAAATTAATCCAGGCACTGTGATTTATGCAACAAATTCACAAATCAGTTTGTGAAATAGCTTAACTGATCTGGACTCCGAATCAAAAGCAAGAAATACTAACAAGTCATGCAATGCCTATGACTGCTGGAAATCTGATGGTCATAAACAATAAAAGCTCAAATAATAACTTAAGAATTCACCTGGAATGGTCACATCATTTATATTAGTGTGAAAGTGAAGAAAATTTGATTGTTCATTTATTGTCAAAGCTACAATGATTTCCCAATTTTTGTGCCTTATCTTGAAAGAGAATACATACGGGAATTAGTTTTTAAGATTTTTTAAAATTGTATAAAATATATACGTTTTTCAACTGTCATTGCAACATTTTAATCTTTAGGGTAGGTTGTTTATTGTTGTTGTTGTTGTTGTTGTTGTTGTTATTATTATTTCACAAGAGGTGTACATCAAGCTGGAGACTGTCCTTGTACTTATACACATACTGTACACCAAAAGTAAATATGTTAAATGTAGTTTGCTGCCTTGAGAAGATATTGGCTCAAAAGACAGCCCACAGTATATAAATACAGTGATACCTCGTCTTACAAACGCCTCGTCATACAAACTTTTCGAGATACAAACCTGGGGTTTAAGACTTTTTGCCTCTTCTTACAAACTATTTTCACCTTACAAACCCACCACCGCCACTGGGATGCCCCGCCTCCGGACTTCCATTGCCAGCGAAGCACCCGTTTTTGCACTGCTGGGATTCCCCTGAGGTTCCCCTCCATAGGAAATCCCACCCAAAATTCACCCCTTTTGCTAGCTGAAGCGCCCGTTTTTGCACTGCTGGGATTCCCCTGAGGTTCCCCTCCATAGGAAATCCCACCTCCAGACTTCCGTGTTTTTGTGATGCTGCAGGGAAATCCCAGCAGGGGAATCCCAGCAGCACAAAAATGGATGCTTCGCTGGCAATGGAAGTCCAGAGGTGGGGTTTCCCAGAGAGGGGGGCCTCAGTAAAATTGCATCATTGCAAAAACACAGAGGTCCGGAGGTGGGGTTTCAAGGACTTCGGAGTTTTTGTGATTCTGCGATTTCACTGATGCTCCCTTTGCTGGGAAACACCACCTCCGGACTTCCGTTGCCAGCGAAGTGCTCGTTTTTGCGATGCTGGGATTCCCCTGCTGGGATTCCCCTGCAGCATCCCAAAAACACAGAAGTCTGGAGGTGGGATTTCCTATGGAGGGGAACCTCAGGGGAATCCCAGCAGTGCAAAAACGGGCGCTTCAGCTAGCAAAAGGGGTGAATTTTGGGCTTGCATGCATTAATCGTTTTTCCATTGATTCCTATGGGAAACATTGTTTCATCTTACAAACTTTTCACCTTAAGAAACTTGTCCCAGAACCAATTAAGTTTGTCAGACAAGGTATCATTGTAGTTTAAATAACCTGGCCTGCCAAATTTCACTCCGATATTAGTGTTCAGCAATTTCAAGTGCTACCAGTAAATAGAATGCTCCATTAAACCAGAGACAGTTCTTTGTTCATCCATTAAGCATGGCTGCAAAACATTTGAAAACAGTGATAGGTTTGAAAGAGATCTGCTTGGGGAAAAGTCAGATAAACCACCTCCTTATGTTACTAAATAAAGTGAAGAAAAATGGAAGCTTTGTTGGTTGACTTGTGAGGTTTAGTCTTGCGTGGCACACTGAAATAAACAACGTAGGATGTTGTTGACTTCTCTTTCAACAAAAATATTTTTGTGGTGTCAGTCAGGGGCCTACTGGGTGTTCTTCAACCATGTACACTGTGGGTAGTTATTTGACATTCAGAACTGTCTGGTTTGGATCTGAGTAGAAAATACTGAAGAAATTGATTTAAGTACTATGAGGGAGGGAAGGGAGGGAAAAGCACAAGCCCATTGCTAATTGGGTTTTCTGACCTCTATGGAAACTTTTTGACTCCAATTATCAGCAGTTTGTTTCTCCCCTGCTGCTAAGAGGTTTAATGCAAGAAATATTTATTTTGGAAACACCTCCTAGCTAAACTTGGTGGCCAAGTGGCAAAACAGTTTACGATAGAAGGTCAAGGAGTTGCACAAGAGACCGGAAAAGAGCAACCATATTCATTATTCCTGGATCAATGCCACTCAAATAGGCCTGTCTGTGTGTGACAAGATTCACATTTGCAGTAAACCACAATTTGTTTGGCTTTGTCTGTATGTATTCCATGATCTAGCTGTTGGGATGTACTGTATAAATCAGGGTTTATATCAGTGGTGAAATCCAAAACTTTTTACTACCGGTTCTGTGGCTTGGGCGTGGCTTGGTGGGTGTGGCAGAGGAAGGCTACTGCAAAATCCCCATTTCCAAACCAGTAGCAAACCACTGGTGTTGTCACGATGATGTCACATAATCAGTTTGGTCAGTGCCGTTCCTTGGGCACCACCGTCTCTCTTTGTATTTTATTTTATTTTTTAATTCCCATTTTTTTCTTCTGCACATGCAGAGAAGCCAAGTTTCCAGCATTGCACATGGATCACCATCTTTTTTTTTGGCTTTTTGGCAGGAGGGGGTGATTTTTTTAATTAATTTGGCAGTGGGCATGCACACACCCGTGGGACACAGCCACATGGCACAGGAGGAAGCAAACCAGCAGCAAGGTAAGTTAGAACCCACCTCTGATTCCCATCCCATTCCTGGGCCAGCTAGAGGTAGTATTTGCCAGTGCTCCAAACTACTCAAAATTTCCACTACCAGTTCTCCAAACTACTCAAAATTTCCACTACCAGTTCTCCAAACTACTCAAAATTTCCACTACCAGTTCTCCAAACTACTCAAAATTTCCACTACCAGTTCTCCAAACTACTCAAAATTTCCCCATTGGTTCTCCAGAACCTGTCAGAACCTGATGGATTTTACCCCTACTTTATACTACAGCAGTAATGGTGAACCTATGGCACACATTCTACAATAGCATGCAAAGCCATATCCCAGGGTACAGCATCCTGATCAAGCCCACCTCTCAGCTGGACAGTGGTGAATGTGTGAGCATGCTCAGCAGCAGAACAAATGAAAGCCTAGCAACTTCTGGGTGCCTCTGGTAAGAACGGAGCAATGAAAACTCCTCCCCCTGCCTGAATGGCAGGCTTGATAATGTCAGAGCTGACAGTTAAAGGGGTGGGTGCAGTTTTCATCATGAAAGGCATGATATTTCAGAGAATGGGAGCTACAGCAGAAAAGGCTCTTCACCTGGACCCCATCATCAGGAATTCGTTGAGCAACAGGGTCCATAGCATATTCCTTCTGGTGGACCAAATGGGGTAGGACAATCCCATTGGGGTGAGGTGGTTGGTTCCTCATGTAACCTAGGCCCTTACCATAAAGGGCTTTAAATGCAGTGACATTACACAAATGCTGTCATTATATACTGATTGATATCTGACAGAAGTTGTAAGTAATGTGTGTGATGACATTGTCAGATGCATCATTGTTTTTCCCCTTGCCACTCAAAATGCCTTAAGTGGTACATCATAATTATTGAGCTTATAATATACAGCAATCAATAACTAGGAATCATTATTTTTCTGAATCATTAATCTAAATTTGGAATAAATCTATTTGAATATAAGAGGAGGATTACATTTACTGTTTCATGCTCTTATTCTTAATATCCAGAAATGTAGGAGTTAAATCACTGGAATGCTAGACATGTGTTTGGTTAAATGAAAGCTGATTTGCAAGACCCAGGTTTCCATGAATTATTACAACAAATATTGACCATCAATACATCAGGATTTCAAGGAATCTGTTTAATTTTATTAATTTAAGCATGTTGCACAAAATCCAGGCTATCAAAAAGCAAATTGGTTAGTTGAGAATGGTGTAAAATATTAAATGTGTGTTACTGAAGGCTAAAGAAATAAAACAAAAAGACTTGCTTAACTTTATTCAATACAGGTGAACTACAGATGTAACAGGTCAACGGGTTTGTAATGTTATCCCCCTCCCACAGAGTTGCTTTTCAATAGAATATATTCTAATAAATTGTTCAAGTTAAGTTTAAAAGAATAAGGAATAAGGAAAATATAAAATGGCATGTTGAAAATGTATTATCAGAATAGAATATCAATGATTACATTGAGAATGCAAAATTTCAAGTGTTAATAACCTAAGGCATGATAAGTAGTTCTGCATTGTTTTGAAGTCAAAGATTATATTAAAGCTGAGTTGAGAAGACACTGAAGGCAGCTGCAACTGGTACTATGTAGACATATCCAAAGAATTTGGATTATTAATCTAGAGCAGCGTCATTAGAGATATAGAATTACTGATTTGAAAAAAATTACAGTCCTTGCTGGTCAAACCATATTATTGGTTTATAATGGTCAGCATTTAAATGAATACTGTCAAAGCAGTTGGATGACTAGTCCAAATGAATACTACTTATGCTTTGGTCAAGGAGCATTATTTCAAAAATGATAATATTATTTCAGAGTTACACCTTCTTTAAGAACTTGGTGTTTTCAGTAGGACTTCAGTTGGTATTAGGTTATCAGCTGTGGCTGTCAGTTTGATTTTGATTTGATTGGATTGGATTTCTATGCCGCCCCTCTCCATAGACTCGGGGCAGCTAACAACAGTAGTAAACAGCATATGACAATCCAATATAAACAGTTAAAAACCCCTATTGTAAAACCAACATACATACAGTCATACCATGCATAAAATTGTAAAGGCCTAGGGGGAAAGAGTTTCTCAATTCCCCCATGCCTGGCGGCAGAGGTGGGTTTTAAGAAGCTTACGAAAGGCAAGGAGGGTGGGAGCAATTCTAATCTCTGGGGGGAGTTGGTCCCAGAGGGTCGGGGCCGCCACAGAGGAGGCTCTTCCCCTGGGTCCTGCCAAGCGGCATTGTTTAGTTGACGGGACCCGGAGAAGATCCACTCTGTGGGACCTAACTGGTCGCTGGGATTCGTGCAGCAGAAGGCGGTCCCTGAGATAGTCTGGTCCGGTGCCATGAAGGGCTTTATAGGTCATAACCAACACTTTGAATTGTGGCCAGAAACTGATTGGCAACCAGTGCAGACTGCGGAGTTTTGGGTGTAACATGGGCATATTTGGGAAAGCCCATGATTGCTCTCGCAGCTGCATTCTGCACAACCTGAAGTTTCCGAACACTTTTCAAAGGTAGCCCCATGTAGTCGAGCCTCGAGGTGATGAGGGCATGAGTTGTGATCCATGTTTACAAGATGAGCTACACTAAACATAGATTTTATCACAGATTAACAAACTATTAATCTTGAACCAGTGTTTTTCAAACTTGGGAATTTTAAGATTAGTGGACTTCAACTTCCAGAATCCCCCAACTATATTTGCTGGGAAATTCTAGGAACTAAAGTCCGCACATCTTAAAGTTGCCAAATTTGACAAATTGCCACTGATTTAAACTATCCTATTGATTTCAGAATGGATGAATCTTTACAGGTTCCAATGTGACAGAATTAAGGATTTTCTCCATCTCCATAATCTATGACCAAAACATTTCAAGTGGTATGAAATTAGGAACACACTATATGGATATATTTCAGAAATAAAAAACACACAATTGATATGTTCTTACAAGGCGCTGTCTCATAAGATTCTGTAAAGAATGCAGGGAAATCCATACAAAAAAACCCCTTTTATTTGTAGAGAAGTTTTTCTTATTATGAAAATGGTTTCCCTTTTTCTTCTCCATCCATATCTGCTCTTTCCTAAATATTACAATCATCTCATTCAACCTCTGTGTTTATGTAGACTGTTTGTTCCATTCTGAAGGACAGCAGCAGAAGTGAAACAAAATGCAACACCACAATAATGAGCTCTTGCAATATAATTATCGGTAATATTTTCATTATGAGTGGGATGTTCAGGGACGCTAATATGGTATAAAACAGGAGTCTCCAACCTTGGCAACTTTAAGACTTGTGGACTTCAACTCATGGACTTGCCAAGGTTGGAAACCCCTGGTCTAAAATAACCATCGTTGGTTTCTGACAGCTGGTGGCAAAGGAAAATCATGCACATTGTACACATCCCTGAAGATAAACTCCCAGACTCTGTATTTCCTCTGAAGAACTTAAACAACTGACCAAAAAGAGACAATTAGAAATCTCAACTGGATTGAGATGGGTGGCTATAAAAATTGAATAAATCAATTAAATAATCAATGTTTTACTTCTAAGGATTTTGAAGCAGGGGCTTTAAAATGCAAGGTAGGACATTTGTGAATGCAAATGTGCAGATATCTAGTTTTGTTACAAATGTAGCCATGTACAGCTGGATTAACTTGCTCTATTTAACTTAGAAATTGATCTATCCATTCAATGTCTTAATCCAGGGATTCTTAGGTTTGTATTGCTATGACCCATGGAAGCCATCAATGAATTTGTATGGCCTTCCATGAGAAAAATTGGTGATTTCATTGAGTTCAGGCTTGGAAAGAAATAAATGTATGTCGTGGTTTAATTGATATATTAAACAGAACAGAATGGCAAGGCTTTATGGAATAAAATAATTTCATTCGAAATAAGTTTTAAAAACCCAGGAACATTTAAAAACTCATGAGAGTTTTCATGAGAAGAATGAATTTTTACATACCGGTAATTCCTAAATTCTGGGTTTCATTTTGAAAACTTTCATTTTCCTTCATCAGATCTGGGGAAGAATGAGAGAGAGAAAGAAAGTTGTTCTTGCCTTAAATTGGCTTCTCTTAAAATCCTGTAGTTTGCAACACCCTAGACGGCTTTGGATTCCTTCTCTCTCAACCCAGCACACTAAAATAACCATAACATTAGACTTGTCTTTTATTTCCAGTGCATCTTAATTTGCTCATGGGGGGGAAAGGGTCAAATTAGATGGGCACAGCTTTTTCATAGAAGTCTTATACCCTGTGGTCATAATTTATCTCAAGACAAATGCAATGGGTTTTTAAAGAAAATGAGAAGAATACTTAGCTTTGATATAAGGCTCAGGAACATTCATGTTTTGCATTCCCTATACTTTATCAGACTAGCAAGCTTGCTTAGAAATGACTTGTGATAAAAGCACTGTCGGGTGACCCTCTGTCCATGATATTGTGACCCTCTGAGGATCATGACCCCACTCTTTGATGAATGCTTTCTTAATCATTTTTTTTTCAGACTGGTTTAAAAGAGAGATCTGCTGATTTGTAAATTATGACACTTCTGGGCGCACAAACTATCACTATGGAAAACAGATGATGAAATAGGCACGTAACAAGAAATAGAAGAGCGGATTCATTAATAAAGATGATTTTAAAAATGAATTGGTCAGTAATGAAAATGGCAAAATAGATGTGATCTTTGAAATGGTGAAAATCGTTGAGCGTGCAGAAACTTAAATAACCTACTAATATCAAAATTAACATGAAAGAGCTGGCTCTTTCCTTTACAGTATCCCTGCAACTAGCATATACAGATATCATACCTAAGTGTGAAAATAAAGTTTCTTTGTTAGAAGCACCAGAATAGATATTCTGTTTTATATTTTCTATTGATTTACATTTTGCTTGAGGTGTAGACCTTAGAAGGTATGTACTAATTGCAATTATTAAACTTAAAATCAAAACTGAACCCAAATTTCTGATGCTAAGTATGACAATTTTTAAATGGGTTTTGCCCCTTTTTACAACCTTTCTTGTCGCAGCTGTTAGTGGACCACTGCCGTTGTTCAGTTAGTAATATGGTTGTTAAGTGAATCTGGCTTCCGCATTGACTTTTTTTGACAGAAGGTGATGAGCGGGGTGGGGTCCTCCTGGTTTGGACCAGTTCGCCCAAACCATTAGCAACCAACTGGTGACGTGAAGATGGCATCACGGATGCAGTTCTATCTGTGCCAGTCTGTGCGTGTCGCCATCTTGTTTTTGGAATTTTTGACAATTTTTTTCGGATGGCTTCTCCTCATCCTCTGCTTCGAAAAAATCCTTCCCGCCTAGGAAAGTTTATTTTATTTTTATTTATTTATTTTGTCCAATACACAATGAGGGTTTTAGTGGGTATATATCTATATACACATAGTAAAATACATGATGAAGGTTATAGAGGAGATACTCATAGTAAAATATATCTAAGAAATAATAGAAAAGAAGATATAGGAATAGAACATATCAATGAAAGAATAGAAGAAGAGATATAGGAATAGAAGAAAGGTATAGGAGATATAGGAGAGCAATAGGACAGGGAACGGAAGGCACTCTAGTGCACTTGTACTCACCCTTTACTGACCTCTTAGGAATCTGGATAGGTCAACCATAGATAATCTAAGGGTAAAGTGTTGGGGGTTTGGGGATGACACTATGGAGTCCG